>NC_083874.1:14242871-14546597 GCF_032452875.1 Bos javanicus | reverse complement strand
GGGAAGGTCTCATTAAGGGCACCTGGAGGGGATGTGGGGCAGGGGTGGGGGTATGAGGACATCTAGGGGCGGTGCATTCCAGCAGGGGGAGCAGACAATGCAAAGGGCCTGGGGCAGGAGTGTGCCTGACACAGGCTGAGGACATGAGGTCCTCTGGCCTTTTGTCCCTGAGAGCCTTGGCCTCCAGTGCTGGGAAAACAAGAAGGACTCACTGGGGATCTTGGACTGCCTTGTCACTGTGACAATGTGCTGCCATATCCATAATAACCACAATTGTCTTTTTTACCGGGGCCATGTGGGATGGGTAAGGGTAGGATCTACAGCCCCCAGTGACCATGCCCCCTTTCCACCCCACTCCAGGAAGACAAAAGCCTGGTTCATGGCAACGTGTGTGGCCGGAACATCCTGCTGGCACGGCTGGGGCTGGCGGAGGGCACCAGCCCCTTCATCAAGCTGAGTGACCCCGGCGTGGGCCTGAGTGCCCTCTCCAGGGAGGGTGAGGACCCAGGAGGTGCTGGACACAGGGATGGGCTGCCCCACTCCTTTACCTTGCTGACTTCTGACCCCGGCCCCCAGAGCGGGTGGAGCGGATCCCCTGGACAGCCCCCGAGTGCCTGTCTGGTGGAGCCAACAGCCTGAGCACCGCAGCCGACAAGTGGGGCTTTGGTGCCACCCTCCTGGAGATCTGCTTCGACGGCGAGGCCCCCCTGCAGGGCCGTAGTCCCTCTGAGGTATGGCCGGAGCACCCTGGGCCCTTCCCACAAAGAGGGCTGGCACCCCCCAAGGAATCCAGAGGGCATGTTTCAGGGTTCAGAGCTGCCTCCCCTCTGGCTGTGCAGCCTCATCTTGCTGGAGCTCCATCAGTTTCATCTGTCAGTTGCAGTGAACTGCAGTCCTGACCTCATAACGTGTGTGTTCCGTCACTTCAGTCGTGTGTGACTCTGTGCAACCCTACAGATTGTAGCACACTAGGCTCTTCCCTCCATGGGATTTTCCAGGGGAAAATGCCCTCCTCCAGGGGAATCTTCCCGATCCAGGGATTGAACCCACATCTCTTACATCTCCTGCATTGGCAGGCTGGGTCTTTACCACTAGCGCCACCTGGGAAGCCGCATAAGGTCATGGTCACAGCAGATAGTCACATACTTTATTTATTTTTATAAAGTGATAGTTTTTAATGTATTTATTTATTCTTATTGCTTTTTAATTTTTGGGTGCTCTGGGTCTTCGCTGCGATGTGCCAGCTCTCTGGTTGTGGCCCTTGAGCTCTAGAGTACACAGGCTCAGTAATTGTAGCACACAGGCTTCTCTGGTTGTGGCACACAGACTTAGTTGCCCAGTGGCGTGTGGCATCTTTAGTTCCCCACCCAGGGATTGAACCCGCATACCCTGCACTGGAAGGCGGATTCTTAAGCACTGGACCACCAGGGACGTCCCAGGTCACATGCTTTAGTTTTAAGCAGTGTCCAGGCCATCAAACAGGCTGTCGAGAGGAGGGGTTCCCAGAGGATGCCCCTGACCCAGCTGAGGGTTGGGACAAGACTTCCCAGAAGAGGTTTTAATTCAAGTGCAGAAGTACCACAATGTCCCAGGCTGGGAAGGGCAGCCTAGGTGGCAGACACAGCCTGTGCAAAGGCTGGGAGGCTTTAGTGCATTCAAGGAGCTGAAGACCGTAGGAACTTCCTGGGAGTTGGTGGGTGGGGCCAGCAGGACCTGGCCAATTAGAGGCTCTCAGTCCCAGGCAGAGGATGCTGTTTATAGACACCAAGGTGGGCGAGGCCTGGCTGCCTCCTTTCCATCCTCAGAGGCAGGTGGAAATCCAAGCAGAAAAGGCCAAGGTTGAGATGCTCCAGTATAGCATAGTCGGCTGGACTTGGGTTCCAGTCCAGACTCTGCAGTGATGGCCAGCTCTACATCCCTTTGCAGAGGCTCAGTGGCCTCATCTGTAAAATGGGAATGACAGGAACAAGCAGCCAACTGGTCTACCCTGTCCCTCTGAGGACTTGACTCTGCCTGCTGTGAGACCAGGACTGAGGGTGTACACTGACTTCTAGTCTCCTCCCCACCAGAAAGAGCGCTTCTACCAGAAGCAGCACAAACTGCCTGAGCCCTCATGCCCAGAGCTGGCCACACTCACCAGCCAGTGCCTGACCTACGAGCCAGCCCAGCGGCCATCCTTCCGCACCATCCTGCGTGACTTCACTCAGCTACAGCCCCAGAGTGAGCACCTCGCCAGGGCGGGGATCCTGGAGGAGGGAGGACGGGCTGGGATCCCTGCTGACACAGGCATGGTGTCCCCAAGTCTTGGTACAGTGGCTTAGAGTGTGTGTGGGTTTCTAATTCACTTAAGCAGAGGGGAGGGAATATCCAAGCTCTCCGTTTAAAAAAAAAAGATTTTTTTTTTTTTTTAATTTTTTGACTGTGGTGGGTTTTTGATGCTGCATGTGTGGGCTTTCTCTAGTTGTGGTTAAAGCTATTCTCCATCTAGCTATTCTCCAGATGTGGTGCTTGGGCTTCTCATTGCGGTGGCTTCTCTTGCTGCAGAACCCTGATTCTAGGTGCATGGGCTTCGGTAGCTGCAGCGTGTGGGCTCTGTAGTTGTGGCACATGGGCCTTAACTGCCCCGCAGCACACGAGATCTTCCTGGACCAGAGATCAAGCCAGTGTCCCTTACATTGCAAGGCAGATTCTTAACCTCTGGACCACCAGGAAAGCCCCTCCCCGTCCCGCCCCCCCCCTCAGTGTTTTGCTTGAGGAGAGCCACAACTTCTTCGGATGAATTAGACCCTGGAAAATGTTTTGGTTGTTAACGAAAAGTTTGTGCCCTTAACCCAATCTCAAAATATCCCAGGTGTCAGTTTTGGTCCAGTCAACTATGCATTTTAGACAAATGGAATTTTTCAGCCCTTGTAAAACCGGTTTCCTTGTCTGGAGGATCAGAGCTGGGGGGGTAGCAGTCGTCGGCTTTCTGTGCCCTCAAGTATGGGCTCTTTGGGGGAGAGAGCGGTCGTCTGGACTCACCCACTGTGGCTCTCCCAGATCTCGCTGATGTCTTGTCTGTGAGCCCGGATTCACTGGCTTCAGATCCCACGGTTTTCCACAAGCGATACTTGAAAAAGATCCGGGATCTGGGTGAGGTGAGGGCGGGGCCTTGAGGGCTGGGGGCGGGGCCTGGGTGCCCAGGGTGGGGCCTGGAAGACCGAGGGCAGGGCCTAGGCTGTAAGAAAACTCTGGCCTTAGAGACCCTCAGCTTCAAGGGAGGCCCTGGGGAATTGAAAGGGAGGCCTCGGCTCCCAGGGGCCCCCATCAACAAGGAGCAGGCGGGGCCTAGGATTTTCCAAATAGACCTGCCTGGAAAGTGGGCTTGGGGAGCTGGGGTGGGGCTGACCCTCTTGCACACTCCGGCCAGGGTCACTTCGGAAAGGTCAGCCTGTATTGCTACGACCCCACCAACGACGGCACTGGTGAGATGGTAGCCGTGAAGGCCCTCAAGGCAGGCTGCGGTCCCCAGCTCCGGACGGGCTGGAGGCGAGAAATCGACATCCTACGCACGCTCTACCACAAGCACATCGTCAAGTACAAGGGCTGCTGCGAGGACCAAGGTGGGCGGGGCCCACAAATGTAACGAGGCGGGACTAGCGCTTGGGTGGGGCTTTGTGGGCGGGGCCAACATGACCTGGTCATGACCTCCGCCTCTCAGTCCTAGGCAGAGGATGCAGTTTGTGGACACCAAGGTGGGTGAGGCCGGGCTGCCTTCTTTCTATTCTGAGATACTTTTCTGAGATCAGGATGGGTGGAAGCCATGTCAGCTCCCTTGCCAGGGGACGGGTCGAGATTTGATCGTCCCCCCTGAGGACAGGTCCTAGAGTGGACGGGTCTTGGCTCTCCCTCCCCACCTTGGGATTAGGGGGTGCAGGGTGGACAGCCCGCGGTCCTAGCCTCCACCACCCTTATGGGCTGCCCCTCTCTGGTGTTAGGCGAGAAGTCGATACAGCTGGTCATGGAATACATGCCCCTGGGCAGCCTCCGAGACTACTTGCCCCGGCACAATGTCGGGCTGGTCCAGCTGCTGCTCTTCTCCCTGCAGATCTGCGAGGTGGGCCGGCCCGCCCCTACTCCCAGAACCTGCCCCCTCTTTGACCTGGCCTGAGCTTCCGATACCCTCTGCTGGCCTCGACGCGTAATCCCTGGGCGGGCTCTCCTCCATCTTTGTCCATCCAGCCGATCATCCATCATCGGGCCACACCCGCGCTGGCCCAGATCCCCAACCCACGTAATTCCCACAGCTGACGTGGTCCCACCCAGCGCCTGGCTCCTCCTAATTTTCTCGCCCCCAGCCTGGGAGTGCCCCCTTGCGGCCCTTCCTCTGCTGTCCGGCTCTGCTCCTGCCCGGTCTGCCGTCCTGCCCGCTTCTCACATCCTGCCCGCTTCTCATGCCTGGTCCGCGCCATCCTCGTCACGCCTCCTCAGGCCGGGCCCTGCCCCCACTGATCCAGACTCATCCCGCCCCCAGGGTATGGCCTACCTGCACACACAGCACTACGTGCATCGAGACCTGGCTGCGCGCAACGTGCTGCTGGACAACAACAGGCTAGTCAAGATCGGGGACTTCGGCCTCACGAAGGCCGTGCCCGAAGGCCACGAGTATTACTGCGTGCGCGAGGATGGGGACAGTCCTGTGTTCTGGTAACCAGGCGGGACCCAGCGGGAGGGGTGGGTGGGAGGTGCCACGGCTACCCAGAGCAGACAGGGTGGAGTAGATGCATGCTGGGGCCCCAGACAACAGTGCCTGGGTTCAGTGACCCTGCCCCTCCACTCTTTAGGGCCACAGGGCTCCTAAGCCTCAGATAAGGACTCCAGTCTGGCCCGGCCCACGGCTTGAGTGCCCTTTCTCCCCAGGTATGCCCCGGAGTGCCTGAAGGAGTGTAAGTTCTACTATGCATCAGACGTCTGGTCCTTTGGGGTCCTCATGTATGAGCTGCTGACCTACTGTGACTCCAGCCAGAGCCCTCCCTCGGTGAGAGCCAGGCCCGCACACCAACACCATGGATTTGCCTCACAGTCCTATTCTGTAAAGTTGGCCACTTACATTGCAGAGGGCTTTGACTGTGACAGAAACTCACTGAAATAGGAACTGCTAATTCTGCCATTTGCAAACCCCAGGGGGACATTGGGAACATGGCTTGATCTAGATCGTCAGATGTCATTAGGAACCCAGTTGTCTCCATTTCTTGACTCTGCTGTTCTCTGTGGTAGCTTTTTTTTTTTTTTTTTTTCCGCCACACCATGCAGCATGAGGGATCTTAGTTCCCTGACAGGGATTGAACCTGTGCCCCATGCAGTGGGCTGTGGAGTCTTAACCACTGTTAGCATTTCTCAGGGCTTTCCAGGTAGCTCAGCTGGTAAAGAATCTGCCTGCAATGCAGGAGACTCCAGTTCGATTCCTGGAAATAGGCTACCCACTCGAGTATTCATGGGCTTTCCTGCTGGCTCAGACGATAAAGAATCTGCCGGCAATGCGGCAGACCTGGGTTTGATCCCTGGGTTGGGAAGATCCCCTGGAGGAGAGCTTGGCAACCCACTACAGTATTCTTACCTGGAGAATTCCATGGACAGAGGAGTCTGGCAGGCTACAGCCTATGGGGTCGCAAAGAGTCAGACACGACTGGGCCACTAAGCACAGTACAGCACAGCACTTCTCAAGTGGACCTTCCCTTTAAAAAAAAAAAAAAGCAAGCCCGCCCGGACCTAGCTGAGAGGAGGAGGATTTTTCTCTTTCCATCATGATTCAGGACTCTGACTGGTCCAGCTTGGTTCACGTGCCCTCAAGGAAGCCAATCACTGTGTAGTTCTGTGTCGAGAGGAGGAGCCTGTAGTATGCGAGGGCTTTATGCCCAAAGCCAATCAGAGTGCGTATATAGGAGAAGAGAAAATAAGATTCTCTACAGGCAAAAACAACTAGCTGGGAGGCTTAGTAATAACATCAAACACCTAATCCAGACTTACACTATGAATATCAGTTTAACTAGGGACTTCCCTGGTGGCCCAATGGTTAAGACTCCTTGCTTCCAATGTAGGGGGTGCAGGTTCAATCCCTGGTGGGGGAACTAAGATCCCAGATGCCACATGGTGTGGCCAAAAAAGAAAAAAAAAAAAAAGCTTTATCCAACTTCACAATAACCCCAGGTGGTAGATTTTATTACCCATTTTACAGATGAGAGAACCAAGGCCCAGAGAGGTGAAGTCATAAGTCTAAAAGTTATACAGCTGGGAAATGGTTGTTGTTCAGTTGCCAAGACATGTCTGACTTCTTGCAACTCCATGAACTGAAGCATGCCAAGCTTCCCTGTCCCTCACCATCTCCTGAAGTTTGCCCAAGTTCATGTCCATTGAATCGGTGATACCATCCAACCATCTCATCCTCTATCGGCCCCTGAGGGTCCCTTAGAATCACTGCCATCCAGCTCCCGGCTCCTGACCTCTATTGAGGTAGCTCTATCTCTTAAAAAACAGCTGCTCTTGTTTCTTCTGTAGAAATTCATCGAGCTCATAGGCCTCACCCAAGGGCAAATGACTGTGCTGAGGCTCACAGAGCTGCTGGAACGAGGGGAGAGGCTGCCACAACCAGAGAAATGCCCCTCTGAGGTGAGATCCTCCCTTTCCTCTTCCCCACCATGGGACCAGGGAGACAGTGGAGTTCACAACCTGGTGAAGCCAGCCTCCCTGACTCCCTGTGCCTTACCGCTACCCTGAGACCCCACCCCAGGGAACTGACTTTCCTAGACTTACTCCGTTTGGACTGCTATAACAAACTTTTTCCTTTCCCCAGATCTATTGCCTCATGAAGGACTGCTGGAAGGCAGAGGCCTCATTCCGCCCGACCTTCCAGAACCTCGTACCCATCCTCAGATCATACCACGAGAAATACCAAGGCCAGGCCCCCTCGGTGTTCAGTGTCTGCTGAAGCCCACCAGCAGCTCTGTTTGAGGGGGTTGGAGCAGACAGTACCCACTGAGAGCAACTCCTGGTCCTTAACCTAAGAGGAGCTCAAGATGGGAGGCCAGCCTCACCGACTCCCTATGCCTTACCACTATCGGGCGACCCCACCCCAGTGAACTGACTTTCCTAGACTTATTCCGTTTGGACTGCTATAACAAAATACTGCAGACAGAGTGGTTTATAAACAACAGAAATTTATTTCTCATGGTTCTGGAGGCTAGGAAGTCTAAGATCCAGGCACCAACATGGTTGAATTTTGGTAAAGGCTCTCTTCCTGGTTCATAGCCTGTGCCTTCTCACTGCATCCTCACAAGGTGGGAGGGGGCAAGGCATCTTCCTGGAGCCTCTTTTGTAAGGGCACTAATTACATTCGTGAAGGCACCACCCTCATGACCTATGCACCTCCTAATACCATCACTTTGTGTGTGTGTGTGTGTGTAAGCACGCGCACACGCATGCATGTGTATGCTCAGTCATGTCCAACTCTCTGCAGTCCTATGGACTGTAGCCCACCAGGCTTTTCTGTTAATGGAATTTTCCAGGCAATACTGAGTGGGTTGCCATTTCCTACGCCAGGGTATCTTCCTGACCCAGGAATCAAGCCTGCATCTCCTGTGTCTCCTGCATTAGAGGCAGATTCTTTACCACTGAGCCACCTGGGAAGCCCCATTTTTGGAATTTAGAATTTCCACATAGGAATTTTAAAGGGACACAAACATTCAAATCATGGACCCTTACAAAGTCATGAGCTTGACACAGACTCCTGAAGGACCCAGGACAAGGAGCTAACCAGGCCCTTGAATTTGATTCTTTTTTGGCCATGCCACTCAAAGTGGGACTTTAGTTCCCCAACCAGGGATCAAACCCATGCCTCCTGCAGTGGAAGTATGGAGTCTTAACCACTGGACCACCGTGGAAGTCCCAAAGCTGATCTTTCTGCCCTCACCTAGCTCCTGCCCTTTGAGCCCACTATCTCCCCTAACAGGGTATAAACTGGTATTTCCTCTGCTAGAGGCGTGGCCCCTGGGCCCTTTTTCAGCAAGGATCTTCTCCCCTGAGGACTGCACCTAAGGCCAGACACTCACAGCAGAAGAAGCGGGATTCAAATCTTCAGCCTTTGCTCACCTCCAAATAACCAGCCAGCAACTAGACCAGTGCCTAGAACACAGAAGACCCTCAAGATATATGTTAAATATATCAACGAAGGACTGGGGGGCCACATGCCATGTAGTAAGATTGCCAGTTTCACCCTTTTCTCACTGTGACCTCAGGCACATGGCTTCCCCTCTTTGAGCCTGAGCTCTCAACTATGAACTCGGGATGTTCCTGCTTGCTGCCTCGTTATTGTTCAGTTACTGTTGTTCAGTTCAACTCTTTGCAACCCCATGGACTGCAGCACACCAGGCTTCCATGTCCTTTACCATATCCTGGAGTTTGCTCAAACTCATCTCCATTGAGTCAGTGATGCCATCCAACCATGTCATCCTCCGTCACCCCCTTCTCCTCTTGCCTTCAGTCTTTCCCAGCATCAGGGTCTTTTCCAGTGAGTCAGTTCTTCTCATCAGGTGGCCAAAGTATTGGAACTGAATTTCAGCATCAGTTCTTCCAATGAATATTCAGGGTTGATTTCCTTTAAGGAGCATGATGTCCATGTGAGAGCTGGACCATAAAGAAAGCTGAGTGCTGAAGAATTGATGCTTTTAAATTGTGCTAAAGAAGACTCTTAAGAGTCCCTTGGACAGTATGGAGATCATGCTGCCTTGTAGGACTAATGTAAAGAGCTAGTAAGGTCATCAAATGCTTAGCAGATATGCAAACAAGTGCTTAATAAACATTTGATATCATTATTAATCTGGTGTTTGCTCACATGTTTCTACTTAATGGGTGTTCTTGAGATGGGTCAGTTACATTGTGAAATGAAAGTCTGTCAGTCATGTCTGACTCTTTTCAACCCTATGGACTATACAGTCCATGGAATTCTCCAGGCCAGAATACTGGAGTGAGTAGCCTTTCCCTTCTCCAGGGGATCTTCCCAACCCAGGGATTGAACCCAGGTTTCCCACATTGCAGGTGGATTCTTTACCAGCTGAGCTACCAGGGAAGCTACATTGTGGAAGACAGTTAAATTTCTTTCCCCAGGGTCTTCTCAAGACCCTCTGCATTGCAGCTTTCCTGGCTGGACAACTTCATACGAATCTAGTGAGATTTTCTTTATATAATAGTTTTGTCTCTTTTTTTTTTGGCCATACATGCAACTTGCAGGATCTTAGATCTCCAAGCAGGGCTCAAACCCAGGCCCACAGTGGTGAAAGCACAGAGTCCTAACCACTGGTCCGCCAGGGAATTTTGTATAATGGCTTTTAAAATTAAATAATCAGGGAATTCCTGGTGGTCCAATGGCTAATCCTCCACAATCCCAATGCAGGGGGGCCTAAGTTCAATTCCCTGGTCTGGAAACTAGATCCTACATGCCACACTAAGAGACCACAGGCAGCAACTAGAGAGCTCATGTGCTGCAATGAAGATCGAAGCTCCCATGAGCCAGCTACTAAGAACTGCTGCAGCCAAATAAATATTTTTAAAATAAATACTTAAAAAGGTTGATTAGGTTAACTTTTGGAGAAGGCAATGGCACCCCACTCCAGTACTCTTGCCTGGAAAATCCCATGGGCGGAGGAGCTTGGTGGGCTGCAGTCCATGGGGTCACTAAGAGTCGGACATGACTGAGCAACTTCACTTTCACTTTTCACTTTCATGCATTGGAGAAGGAAATGGCAACCCACTCCAGTGTTCTTGCCTGGAGAATCCCAGGGATGGGGGAGCCTGGTGGGCTGCCATCTATGGGGTCGCACAGAGTCGGACACAACTGAAGTGACTTAGCGGCAGCAGGTTAATTTTAAAATAATTAAATAAAATATTCAGTATAATTCTAAATCCTCCCCCCTCTTTTTTTTGGATGGGTAATTCAAGGCTATGGTTTTTCCAGTGGTCATGTATGGATGTGAGAGTTGGACTGTGAAGAAAGCTGAGCGCCAAAGAATTGATGCTTTTGAACTGTGGTGTTGGAGAAGACTCTTGAGAATCCCTTGGACTGCAAGGAGATCCAACCAGTCCATTCTGAAGGAGATCAGCCCTGGGATTTCTTTGGAAGGACTGATGCTAAAGCTGAAACTCCAGTACTTGGGCCACCTCATGCGAAGAGTTGACTCATTGGAAAAGACTCTGATGCTGGGAGGGATTGGGGGCAGGAGGAGAAGGGGACGACAGAGGATGAGATGGCTGGATGGCATCACTGACTCAATGGATGTGAGTCTGAGTGAACTCTGGGAGTTGGTGACGGACAGGGAGGCCTGGCGTGCTGCGATTCATGGGGTCGCAAAGAGTCGGACACAACTCAGTGACTGAACTGACTGAACTAATATTGACATAAGTACTGAAATGTTTCCCTCCTCTGTCCTTCGGCCACCATTGTCACCTCCCTGGGAGACAACTAATGTCATCTGGTTTCCTGTTCTGGCTTCCAGACACATTTTATCCAGACATAAGGCAATCTGTACACATGTTTTCCCATCATTTACAAAAAGAATAATATGCACTGCTATCTAGAGCTCTAACCTATTCCCCACCCCCAGCCCCCACATAACAGGTCTTGGAGGCAAGCTTTCTATTTTGTGGTTGTGTTGCAACTCATCATTCAAAAGGCATCAGTGGGCTTTCCTGGTGGCTCAGTGATACAGAATCTGCCTGCCAGTGCAGGAGACGCAGGTTCGATCCCTGGTCCGGGAAGATCGCACATGCTATGAAACAACTACTGAGCCTGTGTTTTAGAGCCTGGGAATTGAAACTACTGAGCCCATGCTCTGCAACAATGAGAAGCCCGGGCACCACAACAAAGAGTAGCCCCCGCTCACCAAAACTGGAGAAAAGCCCCGAGTTGCAACGAAGACCCAATGCAGCCAAAAATGAATACATCTTAAAAAAGAAAGCACTTAAGAAAAAAAAACTATCAGCGTTTGTTCCCTGCCGAGGTGCATGTAGTCATTCCTAATCCTTTGCTGCACGCGTGCTGCCGTTACAGTGAGCGACTGTGTGCTCACATGGCTTCCCCCACGTTCAAGGGCATCTGTAAGATAGGTTCCCATCGGGAACCGCTGCACGATCTAACCTAGTAATTTAGAAAGTCGTTGCCCCCAGAAAATATTTTGATGGTTGATAAGGCAGGTCTCTCTTCATTCTTTTTTCATTCTTCTTAGCTTTTTCTTGGGCACCTTTTTTTTTTTTTTGTATTCTTTTTTTAAAAAAATTACTTTCCCTTATGGTTTATCACAGGTTATTGGGTAGAGTTCCCTGTTCTATACAGTAGGACCTTGTTGTTTCTCTCTCTTTTTTTTTTCTTTTGTCCTACCCAGTTAAGGGGATATTTTCTTGCCCTTTTAGAAGTCTGACATCTGCCAGTGTTCTGTAGACTTTTTTTTTCCCAGCCAGGCAGCAGGTGAATTTTTAGTTCCCCCAGGGATTGAGGAGGTCATGGCAACCCACTCCAGTATTCTTGTCTGGAGAATCTGCATGGACAGAGGAGCCTGGTGGGCTACAGTCCATGGGGTCACAAAGAGTCAGACTCGACTGAGCGACCAAGCACAGGGATTAAACCCATGTCTCCTGCTGTGGAAACGCAGAGTCCTAACCACTGGACTGCCAGGGAATTCCCTGTAGATGTATTTTTTCCTTAATTTATTTTTATTTAATTGAAGGCTAATCACTTTGCAATATTGTGTTGGTGTCTGCCATACATCAACGTGAGTCAGCCATAAGTATACATGTGTCCCCTCCCTGTTGAACCTCACTTGCATCTCCCACTCCATCCCATCCTTCTAGGCTGTATATTTTTGATGTGTGTGTGGGAGAAGGTGAGCTCCTTGGTCAGATCACAGGACCCTGTTTCTTATCCATTCTATATTTAGTAGTTTGCATTGGGCAGCTACCTTTTTTAAACTTTTATTTTAGACAACTTAAAGCATATTCAAAACCAGGAGGAATAATATAATGAACCTACACTTAACCAAGAAGGGCTTCCCAGGTGGCGCTAGTGGTAAAGAACCCGCCTGCCAGTGCAAGAGACCCAAGAGATGTGGGTTCAGTCCTGGAGGGCTATGATCCATAGCGTCGCAAAGAGTCAGACAGGACTGAAGCGACTTAGCACACATGCACACTTAACCAACAGCCAGCATCAACAGCTTCTAATACTCATGGCCCATCTCTCTCTCTCTTTTTTTTTTTTTTTCCGGCTGCACTAGGTCTTAGTTGCAGTACTCGGGAGCTTTGTTGCCGCATGTGAGATCTAGTTCCCTGACCTGGGATCAGACCTGGGCCCCTGCATTGGGAGACCAGAGTCTTGGCCACTGGACCACCAGGGAAGTCTCCCCATGGCCAGTCTTGCTTCAACTTGACCCCTGCCTCTGGATCATTTGGAAGCCAATCCCAGAAATCATGGCATTTCATCTGTTAAAACTGGTATATACCTTGAGAGATGTTACCACAAGCAATAACTACAATGTCATTATCACAATTGAGAAGTTCAAACAGTCATCCCTTAATATCATGATATAGTTCAGAGTGTTTAGATTTTCCCTTCTTCAATATTTGATGAATGGTTGTTTACAGTTCATTCAAATAAAAATCCAAACAGGGGACTTCCCTGGTGGTTCAGTGACTAAGACTCTGTGCTCCCAATGCAGGGGGCCTCACGTTCTATCCTTGGTCAGGGAACTAGAGCCAACATGTCATGACGAAGTCCCAGCACAGCCAATAGGTAAGTAAAATCAATCAATAAATGTTTATTAACAATCCAAACAAGGTTCATGCACTGCTTCTGGTTGGAGGCAAGTTCCTGTAAGTTTTGGGTTCCTCTTCTTCCTTCCCCCCCTTGCAACATATTTGTTGAAGAAACTAAGCTGCTTGTGTTGTAGATTTCACCAGTCTGATGGTGTCCTTGTGATGTAGTTTACCACATTCCTCTGTTCTCAGTTTGACCAACCAAGCATCAGGTTCCGTGTCCAGTTTGGGGGCAAGTCTCCCTCACAGAGGGCAGTGAGTCCTCTCAGCAAGTGACACTCAGGGAATGTTTGTCCGTCCTTTCGTGACACAAGCCGCCACCTGGTCGATCAAGAGGCAGGCTTTCTTTTCCAACATTTTATCTGAACAATTACAAACATTCAGAAAAGCTGGAAGAAGAGTACAGTGAATATTCACGTGCTGGGCTTAGTCACTCAGTTGTGTCCCACTCTTTGCGACCCCATGTGCTGTAGCCTGCCAGGCTCCTCTGTCCATGGGGATTCTCCTGGCAAGAATACTAAAGTAAGTTACCATGCCCTCCTCCAGAGCATCTTCCCAGGCCAGGGGTTGAACCCAGGTCTCCCGCATTGCAGGTGGATTCTTTACCAACTCAGCCACCAGGGAAGCCCATAGGTTCCACAATTACCATGGTGCTAAATTTTCTTTATCATACTGTGTCTCTCCATCTGTCTGTCCATTCCATCTGTCAATCCATCTCATGTTTTGGACACAAAATAGGTGGATGTCACTTTATTTTATTATGAATGTTATGAATATGAATGTTATAATTTTAACCATTTTAAAATGATTTAAGGGGCTTCCTTGATGGCTCAGTGGGTAAAGAATGTGCCTGCAATGCAGGAGACACAGGAGATGCGGGTTTGATACATGGGTTGGGAAGATCCCCTGGAGAAGGGAATGGCAACCCATTCTAGTATTCTTGCCTGGAGAATCCCATGGACAGAGGACCCTGGTGGGCTACAGTCCATGGGGTCACAAACAGTCGACCGTGACTGAGCAATTGCTGCTGCTGATGCTAAGTCGCTTCAGTCATGTCCGACTCTGTGTGACCCCATGGACTACAGCCTACCAGGCTCCTCCATCCGTGGGATTTTCCAGGCAAGAGTGCTGGAGTGGGTTGCCATTGCCTTCTCTGACTGAGCAACTAAGCACACACAAATGGTTTAAGTATATAATTCTGTGGCATTAAATACATTCATGATATCCTATAGTCATCATCACAATCTGTTTACAGCACTTTTTCATCTTCCCCCAAAAGAAACTGTCTTCATTAAATACTAACTTCCCGTTTCCTTCTCCCTCTAGCCCTCCTTCTAATTTCTCTATGAATTTGCCTATTCTAGGGACCTCGTATAAGTGGAATATTTCTTCGTTTGTGTCTGGCTTATTTCACTTAACATAATGTTTGGAGGTTCATCCATGTAGCATGTTCAGAATTTCACTTGTTTTTGTGTGTGTTAGTCGCTTAGTCTTGTCTGACTCTTTGCGACACTTGTTTTTAAGGCTGCATAATATTCCAGCTATGCTTCAATTTATTTATCCATTCTTCTGTCGATGGGCAGAATTTGGGTAGCTTCCACATTTTGGTTAGTCTGAATCATGCTGCTATGAACATTGGTGGGCAAGTATCTGTTAGAATCCTCATTTTCAATTCATTGTTGGAGGTGGTTTAGTCACTAAGTAGTGTCCAACTCTTTCGACAACATGGACTGTAGATCTCTAGGCTCCTCTGTTCATGGGATTCTCCAGGCAAGATTACTGGAGTGGGTTGCCATTACCTTCTCCAGGGGGATCTTCCTGACCCAAGAATCGACCCCGAGTATCCTGCATTGCAGGCAGATTCTTTACTGACTGAGCTATAAGAGAAGCCCTTTCAATTCTTTGAAGGTCTATATATCTAGGAGTGGAAGTGCAAAATCATTCAGTTCTATGCTTAACTTTTTGAGAAACCACCAAACTCTTTCCTACAAGTGGTTGCACCATTTTATATTCCTGCCAACAGAATACAATGGCTCCGTTTCTCCACATCGTCACCAACAGTTGCTACTTCCTGTTTTGTTTTGTGTTTTTGAGAGTCACCATAGCAATAAGTGGAAGTGCCATCTCACTGTGGTGTTGATTTGCATTTCCCTAGTGGCTTGTGATGTCGAGCATCTTTTTGCGTGTCTATTGGCCATTTGTACATCATGAGAAATGCTGGACTAGAAGAAACGCAAGCTGGAATCAAGATTGCTGGGAGAAATATCAATAAGCTCAGATATGCAGATGACACCACCCTTATGGCAGAAAGTGAAGAGGAACTAAAAAGCCTCTTGATGAAAGTGGAGAGTGAAAAAGTTGGCTTACAGCTCAACATTCAGAAAACGAAGATCATGGCATCTGGTCCCATCACTTCATGGCAAATAGATGGGGAAACAGTGTCAGACTTTATTTTTCTGGGCTCCAAAATCACTGCAGATGGTGACTGCAGCCATGAAATTGAAAGACGCTTACTCCTTGGAAGGAAAGTTATGACCAACCTAGATAGCATATTGAAAAGCAGAGACATTACTTTGACAACAAAGGTCCGTCTAGTCAAGGCTATGGTTTTTCCTGTGGTCATGTATGGATGTGAAAGTTGGACTGTGAAGAAGGCTGAGCACCGAAGAATTGATGCTTTTGAACTGTGGTGTTGGAGAAAACTCTCTAGAGTCCCTTGGACTGCAAGGAGATCCAACCAGTCCATTCTGAAGGAGATCAGCCCTGGGATTTCTTTGGAAGGACTGATGCTAAAGCTGAAACTCCAGTACTTTGGCCACCTCATGCGAAGAGTTGACTCATTGGAAAAGACTCTGATGCTGGGAGGGATTGGGGGCAGGAGGAGAAGGGGACGACAGAGGATGAGATGGCTGGATGGCATCACTGACTCGATGGACGTGAGTCTGAGTGAACTCCGAGAGTTGGTGATGGACAGGGAGGCCTGGCATGCTGCAATTCATGGGGTCGCAAAGAGTCGGACACGACTGAGTGACTGATCTGGTCTGATCTGATCGGTCATTTGTATTAGCTTCTTTGGAGATTTACTTGAGTCCTTTGCCCATTTTTTATTTTTTAAAAAATATTTATTTATTTGGCTGCACCGGATTTTAGCTGTGACATGCATGGTCTTTTCATTGGAGCACGTGGGATCTAGTTCCCTGACCAACGATAGAACCTGGACCCCTGCATTGGGAGCATGGAGTCTCAACTACTAGACCACCAGGGAAGTCCCCTTTGCCCATTTTTGAATTGAGTTTGTCATGGTTGAGTTGTAGGAATTCCTTACAATCTAGATGTTAATCCCTTATCAGATATATGATTTGCAAATACTTTTGATTTGGGTTTTAGTTTCTCTCTTGGCACCATGTGGGAAGTGGACTTTTGCAGAGGCAGGGCAAACGAGGAGAGATTTAACTGGGGCAGGAACGCCAGGTGAGAAGGGGGCGTGGCCTCAAGGATGGGGCAAGTGGATGAACCCTGAGTGCTATCAAGGTCCTCAAGAAGGTCCCTCTCTGGAGCTCAGATCAGGCAGGTCAGAGGCCTGAGAGATGGAACTGATGGAGTAGGAGTGCCCACCTCTCTCTCTTTCTCACTCACACACACACACACACACACACACACACGTGTCCCTTCTCTTGGGATGAGGAGACCAGCTACCTGGAGGAAAAGGGCAAGAGGGATGAAGACAGGGTAAGAACTCAGTTAAAAGTATCACCCTTGGCAGACGATGGCTCAAGATTTAGCTGTCCCTCAAACGCTCCACCTCAGCACTGCACACAGGCAATGGGAGAGCACCCGGAGATCTTCAAAGATTTGTTGTTGTTGTTCAGTCGCTCAGTCGTGTCTGACTCTGTGACTGCTTGGACTGCAGCATGCCAGGCTCCTCTGTCCTTCCCTGTCTCCCAGAGTTTGCTCAAATTCATGTTCATTGAGTTGGTGATGCTATCTAACCACCTCACCCTCTGCCGCCCCCTTCTCCTGCCTTCAATCTTGCCCAGCATCAAGGTCTTTTCCAATGACCTTGGAAAAGACCTTAGGTGGCCAAAGTATTGGTGCTTCAGCATCATTCCTTCCAATGAATATTCAGGGTTGATTTCTTTTAGATTGACTGGTTTGATCTCCTTGCAGTCCATGAGACTCTCAAGAGTCTTCTCCAACACCACAATTTGAAAGCATCAATTCTTCTGCACTCAGCCTCCTTTATGGTCCAATCCTCACATCTGTTAATGACGATTGGAAAGGTAAGGAGCCCTATAGAAGTCACCCTGGCAGCCAGCATAGAGCTTGGCACAAGTCCCCGGTAAATGTGGGCTCTGTTCATTGTCACGGTTTTACTCATCATAGGGGATCCTTCATTGTCACCCCCCAAATCTTTTATTTGCCTTCCAGGAACGTTGAGATCTCATGCTAACTCTTTGAAGCCCTGCCCAGAAGTCTGCCCATTGTTCCCTCCTTGAAACGGCACCTCGAAATCCCACCCCTTTTCCTTCAAGGCCGGTGTTCAGATATCCCCATTAACTTCCTCTCTGGGAACAAAACAGCCTTCTTCACCTAAGTTCAACAGGAAGGAGATGTCTTACCACCTTCACCGCTGCCCCCCTCCAGGCTTTCCAGTACTGAGAAAAAAGGAAGCCAATTGCACTAGCGCTTCCTGTGGGTTGATCTGGGGACAAGGAGTGTAACTGAGCTCTCTCTGAGACTCCTCGGAGACTCGCCAGCACTCTTCATTTCCCTGAGACCCTCACTGTGGACTCCCAGTGGGTGGCACAAAATATTCCCCTGCCCCTCCCTCATCCGGGGCAAGGTGTGGCCCCTGGGCTTCTGCATTCTTAGCTGCAGTCACAGTTCTTCCTTCCCCTGGAGGTCCTGCCTGTTCGACGGTGCCCAGCGCTTCATTAAGGGAACTTCCTCCTCCAGGCTGGTCACCATGATGCCCTCAGGGCCACCACCCAGGGTCTACTGGACTTCGCTCATCTTTCTGCTTCTTGCCTGCTGTCTGTTGCCCACAGGTGAGGCCCAGTGAGCTGGGGAGGGCTGGAGATGGGGGGTTGCTGGGGAGGGGAAGGAGAACAGTGCACCTCACACCCTGCTGCCCAGGGCTGCGGCAACACTTCTTTGACTCAGATCTGTCAGGGGGCTTCCCAGTATCCTTGGGGGAAAGTGGTGGCTCCTTAACTCAGCCTTCAGGGCTCCCTGAGGCCAGGTCCCTGCCTTTCACTTGTTCCCTGCCCCCTTCACAGCAGAGACACTTACCCACCCAAACACTCATGCCTGCACATATTTGCTCCCTGCTCCATCCGGACTCTTGATCTCTGCCTATGTTCTTCAGTCTGCCAGGATCACTCTTGCCTTTCACTTGGCTAAATCCTCCTTGACCCTTTAAAACTGACTGTAGCGGTTCCTTCCAGGAAGCCTTTCCTGACTCACTTCCTCCTGGCCTCCTTCTCAACTCTCCTTGGTTCGTGATCCATCATGTGTCTTTCCCACTAAACTGAAACACCACCGAAGGCAGAGACCTTCATATCTTGGCTAGGGGGGTTGTTGAAGGATGGAACCTGCAGCTGGGTGGGCTGGGGGGCACTGGAGCCCCCAGCAGAGACTCTGTTCATGCAGGTGCCCAGGGACAGACCTACCAGGTACGAGTGGAGCCGAAGGACCCAGTGGTGCCTTTTGGAGAGCCCCTCGTGGTAAACTGCACCTTAGATTGCCCCGGGCCTGGATTAATCTCCCTGGAGACAGCCCTCTCCAAGGAGCCCCACAGCAGGGGCCTGGGCTGGGCAGCCTTCCGTCTCACCAACGTGACTGGCGACGTGGAAATTCTCTGCTCTGGCATCTGCAATAAGTCCCAGGTGGTGGGTTTCTCTAACATCACAGTGTTTGGTGAGTAGCCGTGGCTGGAGGTGGGATGGCCTTGGGCAGTGGTGGGGGTAGATGACCAGTGGTGCAGGGAGCAAGGTGGGGCTGGGGCCCTGAATTTGCACAAATGGACCTGGACACTCAGTCAGAGCTCAGACCTGGGTGTGTGTGTGAGAGAGAGAGAGAGAGAGTCAGAGATAGCGGGGTACATCTCAACCGCATGCCAAAGCAGCAGCTGTGAAATCAACTTATCTGGTTCTCAATAAGCATTTTGTGTGTGTGCATGCGTGCTAAGTTGCCTCAGAGTTGTCGGACTCTTTGTGATCCCACGGACTGTAGCCCACCAGGCTCCTCTGTCCATGGGATTCTCCAGACAAGAGTACTGGAGTGGGTTGCCGTGCTCTCCTCCAGGGGAATCTTCCTGACCCAGGGATCCAACCTGCATTTCTTGAGTCTCTTGCATTGGCAGGTGGGTTCTTTACCACTAGTGCCACCTGGGAAGCCCAATAAGCATTTTAAAAATGATATTTCAGGAATTCCTTGGTGGTCCAGTGGTTAGGACTCCAGGATTTCACTGCCAAGGGGCTGGGTTCAATCTCTAGTCAAGGAACTAAAACTGTGGAACGCTCTCAGTATGGCCAAAAAGAAAGGACATGTCTTTTACTCAATTTTTAAAATTTCTTTTAATATAGTTATTTATTTATTTAGTTTGGCTGCATTAGGTCTTAGTTGCAGCCCACGGGATCTTTCTTCGTGGTGCATAGACTCTAGTTGTGGCACATGGGCTTCAGTAGTTGTGACATGCGGGCTCACAGAACATGTGGCTCTGGGGCTTTGTTGCTCTGTGGCATAGGGAATTTTAGTTCCCCAACCAGGGATTGACCTCGTGTCCCCTGAATTGCAAGGCAGATTCTTAATCACTGGACTACCAAGGAAGTCCCTACTTTTTCTTTTTTTCTTTTTTTTGTATTTACTTATTTATTTGGCTGCCCTGAGTCTTAGTTGTGGCAGGCAGGAGGTAGGATCTAGTTCCCTGACCAGGGATTGAACCCCTGTGCATTGGGAGAGTGGAGTCTTAGCCACTGGACCACCAGGGAAGTCTCCTGTTGCTTTTATTTTTATGACAGGTAATAAATTCATGTGGTTCCCAAATTTAAAAGTATTAAAAAAAAAGGGGGAGTCAGTGTCAAGTCTCCATTCACCTAGTGTCGGCTGTGAGTGGCTGTTGTTTTTAGTGCAGACGCATAGGCGCTCACCCAAAAGCACTTATGCAAGCCCGGGCTGGGGAGGTACACTCATGAGCCTCATTTCACAGATGAGGAAACTGAGGCTCAGCGGGGGTAAAGTCACTTGCCAGGGTCCATGAGCAGAGATGCCTGGAGTCCAGGTCTCAAATCCCTGCTCTTCACAGCTGAAGTCTTCCTCTCCAGACCTGATATCTCTGTTACCAGTTTCTTATGAATCCTTCCAGGTTCTCTGAATTTAAAAGAAGACAGGGAATTCCCCAGCTGTCCAGTGGTTAGGACTCAGCGCTTTCACTGCTAAAGGTCCAAGGTTCAGTCCCTGGACGGGGAACTAAGATCCCACAAGCCACGTGGTGCAGCCAAAAAACAAACAAACAAAACAACCCAATAGACTAGGAAATAGCTGAGTACATCACTCAGGGTGCCGACGGTTTTGTGAGGCCTCAGAAAAGTGTAGTGTACATCTGGAGCTGTGTGTATGCTCTTCCTGTGCGCGCACTAGTGTCTGTATTCATGGTTGTGTACCTATATGTCTGTGAGCATGTGGATCTGAGTGTCCTTATCTTTGTGTGAGTGTATTTGTATGTCTACAAATGTGTTTGTATGCTGTGTGTGCCTGCGTGTGTCTCTGGACTTGTATCTTTTAAAAATAACTTTAAAAGTTTTATTTATTTGTTTTTGGCTGGGCTGGGTCTGCATTGCTTCAGAAGCTTTTCTCTCATTGTGGCGAGCGGGCCTGCTCTCTTGTTGCGGTGCTCGGGCTTCTCATGGCTTCTCTTGTTGCAGAACCCGGGCTCTAGGATGCACGGGCTTCAGTAGTTGCAGCTCTCGGGCTCTGGAACACAGACTCAGTAGTTGTGGTGCACAGGCTTAGCTGCTCCTTGGCATGTGCGATCTTCCCGGATCAGGGATCGAACCCATGTCTCCTGTATTGGCAGGTGGATTCTTTACCACGGAGCCACCGAGGAAGCCCCTGGATTTGTATCTGTGTGTGCCTGCACATGTGTATGTGTCAGTACCTGTGCCTGCGTGTATATCTATGTGAGTATGTCTGTTTCTGAGCATGTGTGGATGTCTGGGCCAGTATGTGTCTATATGTGTCTTTGTGTGTATTTCCGCACGTTTGCCTACGTGTGTATCTGGGTATCCCCGTCTGTGTGACTGTGAGATGCCTCTGTCCAGTGCTGTGCAGGAGCCTATTTGTCCTGGCTCACAAGAGCCCACTGGGCTCATCTCTTCCCAACTCTGTGTCACATTGAGTGGCTTTAAATCAGCCCAGAGTGGGAGTATTTACACCACAGAAATTGGCGAATACTCCACATGCGGGCTCCCTCATCCACCATAGAGACCTCAGGCATAATCAGCATTGGCTACCATACAACTAGCCCTTGAGTGGAGGTTAAGATGGAGGCCTCCTTGTTAAATACTCTAAAAGTGTACATTTGTTGTTGTTCAGTTGCTAAGTCGTGGCTGACTCCTTGCGACCCTGTGGACTGTAGCCCACCAGGCTCCTCTCTCCATGGGGATTCTCCAGGCAAGAATACTGGAGTGGGTTGCCATTTCCTTCTCCAGGGGACTTTTCTGGACAAGGAGTCAAACCTGAATCTCTTGCATTGGCAGGCAGGTTCTTTACCACTGAGCCACCAGAGAAGCCCTGTAAATGTTTAGATGTTAAAAATTTTCCATGGAAGCCAGTCTACAGGCCTGTGACAGCTTCAGAGCCAGGCTTGAGAGCTGCTCCCCCAGGGGAGGACCAGGGTTTGGAATGTGTGCCTTTGAGAGCCACTGCAGCTGCAGCTGGGATTGGACCCAGCCTGGATCTGTTGAGTACCCCCAGGACTGTACAGAGCACCCTCAAGAGGCTGCCCTAGGCCTTGAGCACTTGGGACAGACTGGGGAGGACTGGACCAAGCTCTGGGAAAGGCCAAGATCAGAGTCCAGGCCAGAGGCTGAAGGAGGGGTCAGGGGACTTCCTAGATCTAATGTCATGGAGGTAGGTGGGCACACAGATCTGGAGTTTGGGAAACCCACTATCTAAGCCTGGCTCTGCCCCTTCCTGGCTGCACATCCTTGGGCAGACTACCTCACCTCGCTGGGCCTGTTTCTCTGTCCATAAAAGGGAACAATAGAGGAGATTTCACTTGGTTGGTGTGTGAATGAAGGTAGATGACATTTGGAAAGAGGAAGGAAAACTCAAGATAAACAGGAAGTGTTATGATTACTATTAACATCATAAATGGCCATAAACTTTAGTCCTCTTCCTTGCTTCCCCCCCGCCCCCTTAACTGTGAACAGAAAAACTGATTCATTTCAATGCCTGCCAAGGAGTCCAACAAAACAGGAAATAATAATCATGCTGTTAATGATAATGGCAAACACATATACTAGCACACTTGTAAGTCCAGCAGGTTTATTAACTTGAAGTTCACAGTCCTGCACTGGGCCACCCTGGGCTCCTCTCCACGGTGGTCTTTGCCGGGCTGGCTGGTAAGTTCTACTCTCCCCTTCACACGCCTCCATTCAGGGTTCCCAAAGCGTGTGGAGCTGGCACCCCTGCCCCTCTGGCAGCCATTAGGTGAACAACTCAACCTGAGCTGTCTGGTGTTTGGCGGGGCCCCCCGGGACCACCTCACCGTGGTGCTTCTCCGCCGGGAGGAGGAGCTGGGCCGGCAGCCCGTGGGAAAGGAGGAGCCCGCCAAGGTCACGTTCATGGTGCAGCCAAGAAGAGAGGACCATGGCACCAATTTCTCCTGCCGCTCTGAACTGGACCTGCGGTCCCAAGGACTGGAACTCTTCCAGAACACCTCGGCCCCCAGGAAGCTCCAGACCTATGGTGAGGGAAAGAACTGCAGACGGTGGGTGATGAGTGGAGCCAGAGTTAAGTGTTCCCTGGCCACGGGATTCCTGAGAATGGGGTGGCCTGGCCCTCAGGGCTTTAAGGAACACATGCCCTTGGCCATTGGGCAGGGTAGCCTCAGATGGGAGGCTCACAGCCTTGGAACTTCTGAAGAAGGCTGTGTGTGTTCTGGAAAGGGAGTGATGCAGGCTGCAAGGTATCCTGGGAAAGAAGGACCCTGGTTTAGGGGGATGAATGTCATGGGGAAAAGGATCTCCACAGCTGTGAGACCTCCACCTGCTCACTTCTATCCTTCTTTCAAGCCATGCCCAAGACCGCCCCGCGCCTCGTTTTCCCTCGGTTCTGGGAGATGGAAACCTCCTGGCCTGTTAACTGCAGCCTGGATGGGCTGTTTCCAGCGTCGGAGGCCCATATTCAACTGGCGCTGGGGAACCAGATGCTGAATGCCACAGTAGTGAGCCACGCGGACACGCTCACGGCCACAGCCACAGCGAAAACCGAACAGGAGGGCACCCAAGAGATTGTCTGCAACGTAACCTTGGGGGTCGAGAACCGAGAGACCCGGGAGAGCTTGGTTGCCTATAGTAAGAGGGGGCGGAGCCAAAACTGCTCAGGAGGCGAGGGGTGGGGCTGACCCGGGAACGTGACTACGTGTAGTAAGAGGAAAAGTGAAAGTGTCCGACTCTTTGTGACATGGACTGTATAGTCCATGGAATTCTCCAGACCAGAATACTGGAGTGGGTAGCCTATCCCTTCTCCAGCGGGATCTTCCCGACCCAGGAATCGAACCGGGGTCTCCTGCATTGCAGGCGGATTCTTTACCAACTGAGCTATCAGGGAAGTCCCATAGTAAAAGTAGTAGTAATAGGGGGTGGAGACAAAATAGCTCAGGAAACGAGGGGCGGGGCTGACCCAAGAGAACGTGACGGCCTTCAGCCCAAGGGGGCGTGGCACACAGGCAAAGACTAAACCTGAGACAGGAGGGGCCTAAGTAACCCGAGAGGAGCCTGAGTGCCCGAAACTGGGTCGGGTGAGGGCTGCAGAGTAGACGAAGGGGTAGCCTGGATACCCCGAGGGGAAGGACGCAGGTGGGGGCAGGGCTTCACCCAAGGGAGGTGTGTGGTCAGCAAACTCCTGGGAAATGCCCCGCCTTTAGGATTCCAGGGGCCCAACCTGAACCTGAGTGAGTCTAACGCCACCGAGGGGACCCCAGTGACTGTCACTTGCGCGGCCGGACCCCAAGTCCAGGTCATGCTGGACGGAGTTCCAGCCGCGGTACCAGGACAGCCTGCCCAGCTTCAGCTAAAGGCCACCGAGATGGACGACAGGCGCACCTTCTTCTGCAATGCCACCCTCAAGGTGCATGGGGTGACATTGCACCGTAATAGGAGCATCCAGTTGCGTGTCCTGTGTGAGTAGGTCACGCTGACCTTTAATCCCTTGCTTCCTTGATTTGAGACTTGTCTCTCCCTTGCCCCATTGTGCCTCGGGTGTGTTGGGTGTGTCTGATCATTTGGCGGTCCCACAGACGGCCCCACGATTGACAGAGCTAAATGTCCCCAACGCTTGATGTGGAAAGAAAAGACTATGCATATCCTGCAGTGCCAGGCCCGGGGCAACCCGAACCCCCAGCTACAGTGTCTGCGGGAAGGCTCCAAGTTTAAGGTGCCCGTCGGGATTCCATTCCTCGTCTTGTTAAACTACAGTGGTACCTACAGCTGCCAGGCGGCCAGTTCACGGGGCACGGACAAAATGTTAGTGATGATGGACGTTCAAGGTGAGCCTCGGCAAGGCGTTATTTATCCTAGATGGGCAAGTTTAGGAGGGGCTGAGACGAGCGTATTTATTCTTCGCTTTTCCGCACAGGTCGGAACCCGGTCACTATCAACATCGTCCTGGGAGTGTTAGCGATCTTGGGCTTGGTGACTCTCGCTGCAGCCTCAGTGTACGTCTTTTGGGTGCAGAGGCAACATGACATTTACCACCTGACGCCAAGGAGCACCCGGTGGCGCCTCACGTCTACACAGCCCGTGACTGTGGCAGAGGAGTTATCCTGAGCTCAGTGATACTGAGCAAAGACGACGGGGGCTTGGCTGTATCTATCTTCAAATTCCGAATAAAGGCTTTAAAATCCTTACACAGTGGCTTGATTCCATCTCGCAGCTTCGCGAGTCTATTGAGTGACATCGCGATAGCGGAAAAGGGCGGAACCTGTAGTGCCCAGACAGGGCTTGAACACCGAGGGGTGGGCCGAGGCTTACCCAATGGACTGAAGGAGTCGAGGGGAGGCGGGGCTCCTCTTGGCCAATCGGCGGTCGCGTCCTCGTTGCCGCTCTATGCCGCTCCGCCCCGGCTCGCTGGTCCCAGAAGGCGCCGGGTTTCCCAAGATGGCGGCCGACGTGTCCGTTACTCACCGGCCGCCGCTGAGCCCAGAGGCTGGGGCCGAGGTTGAGGCTGGTGATGCCGCGGAGCGCCGGATGCCTGAAGAAGAACTGCCGCCACTAGATCCAGAGGAGATCCGGAAACGCCTGGAACACACCGAGCGCCAGTTCCGTAACCGCCGCAAGATACTGATCCGGGGCCTCCCGGGGGACGTGACCAACCAGGTATGGGGCGGGGGGGGCCGTGTGGGAGCGTGGCGGGAAATACCACCGTGCGCGTGCGCGGGGGGAACCGGGCGACACCAACGGTGGCGTGCCCGGGGGGGGGGGGTCGGCGGCGGTGAGTCCACGCGGGATCGGGAGAGACCAAGGGCGGGACGTAGGGGGTCGGAGATGGAGGGAGAAACCAACTTTGGACTGAGGGAGGACGTTGCTAGGGGCGACCAGAGGCTTGGAAGGAGCCAAGTGGTTGAAGGGGGCGGGGAATGGAAAGGGGCGGGCAGCTTTGGCCATGTTGGGGGGATAGTGAATGGACAGCCAGATTGGGACAGTGGAATCAGGGACGCCAGTTGCTTCCTGCTCTAGCATGGAGTGGTGGGATCTCATATCCATAAGCTTCATGGTTGACTAGAATGTGCCTTTCTATAGCAAGCGTTTTTGAATTTCTTTTAGGGGTAGATCGGAAGTTAAGGCAGCCCCAGGGGTCTTTTTTCCTCAAAAGCCTCAGGATTAATTTGGAAAAATGGAGTCATCTCCTGTCCCCATGCCACAGGCCTGCAGAGAAGGAGGGGGCATTGTTCCATGTAGCCCTCCTTGGCTGATCCTTGTAATCCATGGGTGCCCTTCTCTTGGCGCCAAATGGGGCAGGACTTCCCAGTGCTCTTTGGACCCGGGAAGATTGAACCTAGTCTGCCCTACCCTTCAGCAATGGAATGGGTTCTTTGTCCCTGCTGTGGAGAATCCCTGCTCCCCTGGCCCCTCCAGCACACCTGCCACTGGCTCTCTCTGCCCATGGGTGGTGAGACCCTAGGAGTGTTGGGAGGGGTGTGATTTGGGGACAGATCTGAGACAGGTGTTTCTACAGTCAGTCAACCTCCTACTGCCCACCATCTCCCAGCCGGAAGCGTTTCTTATCTCCTGCAGGGTGCACAGTGTGTCTGGCAATAAAAGGCCCCAGAGCCTCGCCTCCGCAGCTGGCTTGCAGGAAGCTGTCAGTAGGAGGGAATGGGGAGGCACGTGAAGCCACACAATGTGGGCTTATTAAGTACACAGGGTCCCCAGTCAGGTACCCAGGGGTGGCATTCCCACTGCTGTGCCATGACCAGCTGCTTGACCTTTGACAATTTCCTTCACCTCTCTGAGCCTGTTTCCTCATCTACAAAATGGACTTGTTAATACCCGATTTGCAGGGTTGTTGAGTCAGTTTTGCAAACTGAGGTTCAGGTGGGTTAAACAACTTCCCTGTGGGCAGAACTGGGTCTTGAACTCAGACCGACCTGACTGTCTAATAACAGCGTGTTGTGTTGGTTAAAAGCATGGGTTCTATAGCTGAGCTCTGCCTCCCAGCCCTGCCAGGTATGGCTGCAATGGCCTTGGGCAAGCAACTGCTCTGAAACTCCATTTTCTCACATGTAAAATGGGGCTGGTGATTGACCTGCCTTCATAGCTGGTCCTCGTGAACGTGCCACTGGGTTGCTCTCTTCATTTCTCCATGATTCTCTGTGCTTTGGTTTGTCTCCACAGGAGGTGCACGACCTGCTCAGCGACTATGAGCTCAAGTACTGCTTTGTGGACAAGTACAAAGGGACAGGTTTGTGGGACCCTGGGGTGGGGTGGGGTGGCCTAGTGGCAGGTGATGACAGTCCCTGAAGCTTGAGAGTCCTGGCCCAGTGTCTCCTGAACTTCAGGCCCAACATTCAGCAGAGAGAGGGGGGCCGTGAACCAGATGGGAGCCAAGGGATTGGAAGGGCACCAGTTATTCTGGAGGACTTGAAGAAGGTCAGACAGGCCTGGTGGACTGGCCAGCAGAGGGAATGTTTGGGATGGGGTCCCCAGTACCCAGGTATCTTCTGGGTGGCCTGGAAGAGAAACAGCAAGGATGCCCCACGATGGACACCCAAGATGAGGGACAGATTGGAGCAATAGTCTGTCCTGCCCTGGGTCTAGGAGACATGCCTCCCAAAATGACGGCCTCCCTCTGGCCTCTCTGCTTCCACGATTTCACTCACCTGCCTGCCTTCCCCTAGGCAGCCAGCTCTGATCTGATTACAAATCTGATCAAACCTGGTCCTAACACTGATCATGCTTCTGTCTCCTCACAACCTGTCTGAGCTCCTCCTGATATTACCTTGCAAAGAGGTACCTCAGCCTTACCATCTCTTCAGGTGTGTAAGGTTCCAGGCTGTTCCCTCTGTTTTTAACGTCTCTTCCATTCAGGGTGGCTCCTCCGAGTGCCCAAGCACACCCCGTACCTCATCATAGCACTGATCACCCTAGGCTGTCGCTGCTGACCCACTCGCCTGCCTCCACGCGGTCATCATTTCTATGGGAACAGGGACTGGTCTTGGCCCCCTGCATGGAGGATGTCTGTATCCACCAGGCATCGTGCCAGGTGTTAAACCTGCCAGGGCCGTTGCCTGCAGTCTGTAACATGGGCGAGGAGGAGCTGAGCATAGGTGACCCCTCGAGGCCTACCTGGTGGACTAGGGTTGTGGGTAAGATCTTGGACCTCGGAGGCTAAGAGTCCTGGGTTCTTGTCCTGGTCTGTCCTCACTGTTTGGCCACAGGCAAGTGACTTACCCTCCCGAGCTTTGGTTTTCTCACCCGCAAATTGGACATGGCCTATTAGAGTTGGCTATGAAGCCAAAAGCATTAAAACATCTGAAAAACTGTGGGTGCCTGGGAGGCAGCCTGCCGGGGTTCAAGTCCAGGCTTCTCCACTTGAGCAGGGCACTGCCCTGTGCCCATTTCCTTGCTGGAAAGATAGTGGTTGTGAGGAGGAAGTTATTCCCATTTGACAAAGGAGGAAACAGACTTCAGAGCCACTCAGGGGCTGGCGTTGAAACCCAGGCTCCAGGGACCACATGGGTAACCACTACTACCCCACATGGCATATCTTATGGAAAAACCCAAACAAACTTTTTGGCCAACACAGTAGTTCTTAGGATGGGGCCAGGCCCCCAGTGGGTGAGCATCACTATGGGTTGTAAGGAGCAAGCCTGGAGGAGCCAGGCGACACTGGCTATTGTTGCCTACTGCTGGTGACTCTTCCAATCCGCTGGTGCCCATGATGTCCTGGTGGTTCAGTATTCCTGAGGTCACGTGTGGTTTAGAGGGAGGTGGGTGTGGGCGGACATGGGGTAGAGGCGCAGGCCCTCGGGGGGCCCCACTGACCCCATGCTCCCACCTGCCGCAGCCTTTGTGACGCTGCTGAATGGGGAGCAGGCGGAGGCCGCCATCAGCGCCTTCCACCAGAGCCGCCTGCGGGAGCGGGAGCTCTCAGTGCAGCTGCAGCCCACGGACGCCCTGCTCTGCGTGGCCAACCTGCCCCCCAGCCTCACACAGCAGCAGTTCGAGGAGCTGGTGCGGCCCTTCGGTAGCCTGGAGCGCTGCTTCCTGGTCTACAGTGAGCGCACTGGTCACTCCAAGGGCTACGGCTTCGCCGAGTACATGAAGAAAGACTCGGCCGCCCGTGCCAAGTCAGACCTGCTGGGCAAGCCTCTGGGCCCACGCACCCTCTACGTGCACTGGACAGATGCCGGGCAGCTGACACCTGCCCTGCTCCACTCCCGCTGCCTCTGTGTTGACCGCCTGCCGCCTGGCTTCAGTGATGTGGATGCCCTGCGCCGGGCGCTGTCAGCCGTCCACACCCCCACCTTCTGCCAGGTAAGCCCGGTGCCCGGTGCAGGGACCTGGGGGAGCAGATGTGAAGCCCAGAGCACCTCGGAGGGGCCGTGTGAGTCACCTGCTCTCTCCAGTCTTCTGGGTTCCCTTTCAGTGAGGCCACTTTGAATGGTGTTCTTG
The DNA here is from genome assembly GCF_032452875.1 of Bos javanicus. Classification (NCBI taxonomy): domain Eukaryota; kingdom Metazoa; phylum Chordata; class Mammalia; order Artiodactyla; family Bovidae; genus Bos; species Bos javanicus. The sequence goes on along the minus strand of NC_083874.1, from coordinate 14,517,366 downwards.
TTAGAAAGGCCATGTGGTACAGTGGGTGACAGCCCAGCTAGGAGCCAGATGGCTGGGGTTCAGATCCCTGCGCACCCTCTGGCGACTTGCTTAACCTCCCCCTGAAAAATGCAAACAAGGCTACTTTTGTAAAAAAAAAAAAAAAAAATGCTTTGAGACCCGCTCACCCTGCGTTCACATCCACCCCTGTGCTCATGCCTCCAGACCCCAGGGCCAGCATCAAGGAGGCCACTGGAAGAGCCCACCGCAAGTCACACATGGCCAGATCCCAGCCCTGCCCTGTGGCCCCAGACAGGTCACTCACTCTTTGAGTCTTGGTTTCCTTCCTACCCTTGTAAGTAGAGATTCAGCCCTCATGTGGTGGTTTAGGAAAACAATCCCTAGTTCATTCTGGTCTCACTTGTCAGGCCCTTCTGTAAGGGTGCCTAGCCCTGTGACAGGTGCAGTGGGGCGAGAATAGGCCAGGCCCAGCTCTCAGAGAGCTCCCAGGTCCCCAGAGTGGACATTCCTTCAGCACACACTGGACACATCCCAGGACAGACAGCCAGGGTGGACAGAGGCAGCCCAGGAAGCCCAGGCCACCCTGGAGGAGGCTGGGATATGGGCTCAGAGCCCAGGTCTGCTGCCGTGGATGTTGGTGCCAGGGAACTGGTGTTAGTAGGAACCCCACTTCTTGCTGCTCCTTTTGCAGCACGCCTACTGTGTGCCAGGCCCTGGATGGGACTCAGGACACAGGTGACATATACTTACAGTCAGCAGCCACTGACTGGAGATTGAAGGCAGCAAGACCATGACCAATTACAGGTTCTCTCTCTGGGTGTGGCTGTCCCCATCTCAGAACGGATCTGGTCCTGCTTTATGACTGGGTTATTGTGAATGGTTGCTCACTCATTCCCCCGCTTATATATCTGCTGAATCCCTGGCCAGGAGGTGACCGCCTCCAAGGAGCCCAGTCACACAGGGCATCCTTGTTGAACAGAGCCTGGGCTTGGGAGTTAACCAGGTCAAAGCCTGAGCCTCCATCCCCCTATTTAGGAGCCACACGGTTTCGATTGCCCTTTGACCCCTTTCTATATTCATCGGATGAGATGGATGTGATTGTGAGAAGCAGCCCATCCAGGCCTTGGTGCAGGGCCTGGCCAGCAGCAAAGGTGAAGTGTTCACTACAAGTGGGCTGAAGGCCAGACTTTCCCTGCCTGGGCCAGTGGGCACTAGGCCCCCACCCACAGCCACCCTACCCAGTGGATCCAGCTGATGGTCTCATTTTACAGATGAGGAAACCAGGGGGCATGGATGGGCACTTGCAGTGACCTCCCCAAACTGGCCAGAAAGAGATGGACTGGGAGTCAAGATCAGGCAGCTGACCAGGGGCCCACGCTCTTAACTGGGCACCCCCACCTCCCATAAGGGAATTTGCTGCCCATGTCAGGGGGCATTTTATTTCCTACATGATCAAGAGGAGAGCATGAAGGAAAGCCCATAGCAGCCTAGTCTGGTTCACTCTGCCATTTATCAACAGGTCAATTTATGTATGTGTATATATATGTATATATGGATATATATATATGGCTTCCCAGGTGGCTCAGTGGTAAAGAATCTGCATGCCAAGCAAGAGATGCAAGTTCCATCCCTGGGTGGAGAAGATCCCCTGGAGAAGGAAATGGCAACTCACTCCAGTATTCTTGTCCGGGAAATCCCATGGACAGAGGAGCCTGACGGGCTGTAATCCATAGGGTCGCAAAAGAGTCAGACACAATTTAGCAACTAAACAACAACAAATATACATGTCATTTGTATTTATTCTTTAAAAAAAATTTTTGGCTGCACAGAACTATTGAGATCCTAGTTCACTGCTGACCAGGGATCAAACCCTTGCCCCCTGTAGTGGAAGTTCAGAGCCCTGACTGCCAGGGAAGTCCCTACATATTTTTTTTAATATAAATTTATTTATCTTAATTGGAGGCTAATTACAATATTGTATTCATTTTGCCATACATCAACATGAATCTCCCACGGGTATACACGTGTTCCCCATCCTGAACCCCCTCCCACCTCCCTCCCCATGTGCCTACATATCTTAATTGGTTCATTTTGTCGCAAAGTTGCTTAAAAACTATGAGTGCTATGTAGTGGCGTTAGTTGCTCAGTCACGTCTGACTCTCTGCAACCCCGTGGACTGTAGCCCGCTAGGTTCCTCTGTCCATGGAATTCTCCAGGCAAGGATACTGGGGGATAATCATCTCCAGGGGATCTTCCCAACTCAGGGATTGAACTGGAGCCTCCTGAATTGCAGGGAGTTACTTCACCTGCAAAGTGCGTGTGCCGAGACCACCTGTATCCGGGGTGCAGTGAAACAGCACCTGTGGCCCCTGGCCCATGGGCGTGTGGGGCCCAGCCAGACGCTCTGCCAGGATCTGCCCACCCTGGGACAGCCCTGGACAAGTGTCTAGCAGCCACAACACCCTGAAAACCAAAGAGTCTTGTTGTCTGAGTCAAACTGACATGGGGTCATCTGTGGCCTTCCTCTTTGCATCTTGCTGCCCAGCTATTCTCAAGCTTGATTTCCAGGGTGCCCCAGAACCCCCTGGGGGTGACTGATACATAACATAGGGTATGTTTGGCTCCCTCTTCTCATCTCCAAAACATCCTCAATCCTGGAACACAGGGACTTCTCTGGTGGTCCAATGGTTAAGATGCTGTGCCTCCAGTGCAAGGGGTGTGGGTTTGATCCCTGGTTAGGACTAAGATCCCATATGCTGTGCAATGTAGCTAATAAAATTTAAAAAAAAAAGGCCTGGAACACATCCTCCCCCAGGATTGAGGGCTGAGGGCCTGAAGTACCAAATGACTGCTGTTAAGGCAGGTGAAGGGGCCTCTGGCTCACTCGTGATCACATCTCTATTTCTGCCACACACTGGCTGTGTGACCCCACCCTCCTGCCCAGCACTACCAGCCTTAAACCCGAGCTCAGTGACCATCTGCCTCATCATCAGACTGTGTGCCCTTCCCAGCTGCACCTGTAGCATCCTCGGCCTGAGGTGTGCGGTCGGGCTGAACTCCAGAGCTACCTGCTTCTCCCACCAGCCCGTCCTCTCCAGGCCCTGCAGTGTGTACTCTGGAAACCCAGGCAACGTCCCCAAGAGGCACTGGCACAAGGCCTGGTGGCTCTGACCAGTGGGAAGCCTGGCTCTGCCCTCCCACCAGCAGTGTGACCTTGAGCATGCTGACCTCTCTGAGCCTCAGTTGTCCCCTCTGAATAATGGGCAGGATAAAGCCTCCCAGGGCTGTTGAGAAGGTTCGATGAGTTAACACAGGAACTGGGCACAGGGCCCAGAGTCCATTCTGTCTCTGGGGGTTACTGTCATGTCTGTCATGGCTGTCACTTCAGTTGATGGTGGTCACTGCCACCCTGGTGCTCACGACTGTCTCTCCCCTCCACAGCTGGCATATGGCCAGGACGGGCAGCTGAAGGGCTTCGCTGTGTTGGAGTACGAGACGGCAGAGATGGCAGAGGAGGCCCAGCAGCGGGCAGACGGCCTGGCCCTGGGAGGCAGCCATCTGCGTGTCTCCTTCTGCGCCCCCGGGCCCCCTGGCCGCAGCATGCTGGCTGCTCTCATTGCTGCCCAGGCCACGGTTAGTGTGTGCTGTGGGGGGCGGGTGCCCCAGAGGAGGGGCATGGGGAAGCCAAGGAGTCAGGCAAGGCTCTGAACTGCCCCTCTGATCCTCTCTGCAGGCCCTCAATCGGGGCAAAGGGCTCCTGCCAGAGCCCAACATCCTGCAGCTGCTCAACAACCTGGGGCCCTCTGCTTCCCTCCAGCTGCTGCTCAACCCCCTGCTCCACGGTGGCGCGGGTGGCAAGCAGGGTAAGGCGAGGGAGGCCCAGCACTCAGAACTGGGCACTTCCCTGGACTCTTGCTGTCTGAGCTCCAAGTGACATGAGCCCACAAAGAGGGTCTGGGATGACGCTCCCCAAGGGAGCTGGTGCCCTGAGTCCTTTGCAAGGGGGCAGGGTCATGGAGGAGGGACTGTCCATCCCTGGGGGGTGAGGAGGGAACTCATCACCCAGGCTGTTTCTTGGGGTATGTCAGTTGTCCTCATGTTCTCAATGGGCCTGGTGCTGTGCTTCCTCGGGGGGTGGGGGTGGGGGGTTCCACCCTTGGACCGCTTCATTTTCTGGGTCTCCCGCTAGGCCTCCTAGGCGCGCCCCCGGCCGTGCCACTGCTCAACGGGCCTGCCCTGTCCACGGCGCTGCTGCAGCTTGCCCTCCAGACCCAGAGTCAGAAGGTAACCTCAGGCCAATGGGCCACAGGCTCCCTCACACACATCCCGCAGCCCCTCGTGATTCCATTTCCAGCACTGCTGCTTCTGCCAATGGGTAGCTTACCATCTACCAGCTGTGGGCCCTCGGACTGTGTCCCTGGGGGCCTGGTTCGCAGGTGCTCAGGAAGTGACTTAGTGAAAGCCAAGGCCCCACAGGGGAATAGAGGGGCCTCTCGTCCCCACCCCCTCAACACGCACACGGAAAAACTGACATACCACCCACAGGCGGCGCTAGTGGTAAAGAACCCGCCTGCCGATGCACGAGACTTAAGGTAGGGAAGAGCCCCTGGAGGAGGGCACAGCAACCTACTCCAGTATTCTTGCCTGGAGAATCACATGGACAGAGGAGCCTGGCGGGCTACAATCCTTAATGTCACAGAGTCGGACAGGACTGAAGCGACAGCGCACACATACACAGAAACACGCGCCACCCTGTCCAGTTTGATTCACTGGGGCCGAGTCAGCGGCTGGGGTGTGTCTGAGGGTAACTGACAGGTGAGGCTGTGGGCGTGGGCTGTTGTGTGAATAAGAATGACTGAATCTACGTGTGGCTGTCACACACTGCATCTCCAATCAGGGTGGTTGTGTGTGTTAGACGCTGTGCGTCTGTGATAATCAGCAAGGGGACTAGGTGTGAACCGGTGGACATCACTGTGTGAATTGCTGACAGTAACTGACTGGGTGACAGGCTTTGACCCGCTGAGCATGGCCCATCCCATGTTCCCGGGGTCTCCCCAGCACCCGGGCAGGCCCTGGCATGCAGGAGGCCCCTGGTCACTGTTGGCGGGTGGGTAATGGCCAGGGTGTCACAGACATTGGGAGATGCCCTGTGTCTGCCTGTGATTGGCTGTGGGCTGGGCCTGTGGCCCCCCGTCTCATCTCCAGCTCATTATCCTCTGTCCCTAGAAACCTGGGATCTTGGGAGACTCTCCTCTGGGCACTCTCCAGCCTGGGGCCCAGCCAGCCAACCCCCTCCTCGGGGAGCTGTCTGCAGGTAATGCCAACTCCCTCCTCCCCATCTCTCTGGGCTTCATCCCACTTCCCCTTCCCTCTCCTCCCTGGGTGTGGTACATTCCCAGCTGTGCAGCTCTGGGCAAGTGACCTAACCTGTCTGAGTCCCGACCTGTCAGTTGAGCACATGGTGCCCGCCTCCTTGGGGAGTCATGGACGTCCTGGGAGTTGATGGACTTCGAGAATGCTGCTCAGTGTCCGAAACTTAGTGGCCCTGGTTCAAGCAGAGGCTCCCAGGCCCCAGAAGAAAGGGTCCTGTGTGGTTGGGCTGCTGACACCCTTCTTTCTGTAGGAGGGGGCCTGCCCCCTGAGCTGCCACCCCGGCGAGGGAAGCCACCACCCCTGCTGCCGCCACTGCTCGGCCCCTCTGGAGGTGACCGGGAACCCATGGGCCTGGGTCCTCCAGCACCCCAGCTTACTCCACCCCCCGCCCCTGTGGGGCTCCGAGGTGCGGGCCTCAGAGGCCTCCAGAAAGACAGTGGGCCTCTGCCAACGCCCCCTGGGGTAAGGCCCCACTTGGTGCCCAGCCATCACCCCAGCCTCCCGCCCTGCAAGCTCCCCCGTGCCAGAGTCCCTCATGAATCTAGCCCTCCCACCACAGGTCTCTCTGCTCGGGGAGCCCCCCAAGGACTTCCGGATCCCCCTGAATCCCTACCTGAACCTACACAGCCTGCTCCCAGCCAGCAACCTGGCGGGTAAGGAGGCCCGGGGCTGGGGAGGCGCTGGGAGAAGCCGCCGCCCAGCTGAGGGCCCCCTGCCTCACCCCCCAGCCCCCGGAGGCGGTGGTGGAGGTGGCGGCAGCAGCAAAGCCTTCCAGCTCAAGTCCCGCCTGCTCAGCCCCCTCTCCAGTGCCCGCCTACCCCCCGAACCAGGGCTGCCTGACAGCTATGGCTTCGAATACCCCTCAGTAAGTATACGTGGCCACCCTGGGGGCAGCCCTTCCAAAGGCCCTGTGTCCCGAGAGCATGTCATTCTTCAGTCCGACATCTTTCTAATACTGACTGGGCTGGGCTGGGCTGAGTGCACGGGAGACAGGAGGGAGCATGCCAGACGTGGTCCCTGCGCTCAAGTCTCTTGTCTCTCTGTCTCTGCGCATCATCAAACCCTGCTTCCTGTCAGTCTTTCTCTCCCAAGAGGCCTGTGGCCACATGTCTGCTTCTCCTCAGCCTCCTCTCTGTCTGTCCTTCTCACTGCTCCCCTCTGCAGGCCCCATCTCGGTCCCTGGAGAACTGCTCCTTCTATGGTTCTGACTTCTAGGCCAGATGTTGCAGACTGGCCACATGTGTTGTGTTTGGCCCACACTGGATTTTTTAAAAAATAATCGAGATAAATGCCAGTGACAAATTACTGAAACCACAGGAGTTCGCACCTGGGTGCCCTGCTTGCCTTAAAGACCCCAAGCTCCTGCCTCATACCTTCACAGCCCTCTGGGGTCCAGGTGCAGCCACCCCCTGGGACCAGGCACCGCTTCTGTGCCACTGCCCCACCCTGCTTGCCGAGTTTGCCCCAGGCACTAGAGTCTGCCTCCTCCTGGAGGAGGCAGGCTTCCCTAGTGACAGCTGTGCTGTGGAGCTGAATTTGGGTGAGGTTGGTTATAGACACCCCCCCACCCTCCACATTCAACATGCTTCTCCCACTCTCATTCAGGATGTGGGACCTCGGCGGCTCTTCTCCCACCCACGGGAGCCAACCCTTGGGCCTCACGGACCCAGCCGACACAGAGTAAGAGCCTCCCTGTCCATCCCACCTCCTGGGTGTATCGGTTAGCTCATGCTGCATAAGAAGCAGTCCCAGTACTTTGTGACTTAGAACAGGAAATATTTTATTATTCTCACTGTCCTGTGGGGTGTGGGGGTTGGGGGGGCAGTTCTTTGTAGTCACCGAGCAGTTCAGCTGGGTCTTGGGAGTTCGTAGTGGCTTCCTTCATGTATCTGGCCGTCAGTGGGCTGGGGATGCAGCCCCGGCTGCAGTGACTTCCCTGCTGCACTTGGACCTCATCCTGCAGCTGGCCAGCCTGTGCTCGTGCATGTGCTAGTGGTCCCGGGGTTCCCCGGCGGAGGAAGGGCGGGCTGGCCCCTCTGCTGGCATTGTCACACCCTCTCGTAGGGGCCAGAGCGCAGACTTCTTTGGGGGACCTCCCAAAGGGGGTGGCACAGCAGTGACCTGTCTGACTCAGGCGGCCCCCTTTCTGCAGATGTCCCCCCCACCCGGTGGCTTTGGCGAACGGGGTGTCGGAGGTGGCGGTGGGCCCCTCTCCCACCTCTATGCGGGCTCACCCACGTCCTGCTTCACCAGCGGCCTGCAGGCTGGCCTCAGGCAGAGCCACCTTAACAAGGTGAGGCGCCGCCCCCGCCAAGGACGAGGCCCTGAGGGCAACCAGGACACACGCAGCCCCGGGGGCCTTCAGTGTCATGGCCGGGTGGGTGGCAGGGGTCAGTTTTGCTCAGGGTTGAGCTAAAACAGGCCGTCCTCCTCAAGCCTTATGTCTTGCATGTAGTACTGCCCAGGCTTCTGGGCCTCTTACTTCCTCCCCCAGCAGCCCAGGGTGTGGGTGATGTAGCCCCAACCCACGGATGAAGAAACTGAGGCCCAGAAGGATGACATAATCAGCCCCCAGTCTCAGAGCTCGTAACTGGCAGCGGCAGGATTTGAACATGAAACTCTCGCCTCTGCTCCAGGGGCTGCTTCCTCTCCCATCCCACATCTCCCATTTCTCCCAGGTGGTTGGCTCCTCCCCACTGGGCTCCGGAGAAGGGCTCCTGGGCCTCGGCCCTGGGCCCAATGGCCACAGCCACTTGCTGAAGGTATGGGCAGGGGGTGGGGACCATCAGGGCTGGGGAGTGGTGGCCCCTGGGTGGCCCCTGACCCACCAGCCCTTCCCCTCTGTCTCCAGACCCCACTGGGTGGACAGAAACGCAGCTTCGCCCACCTGCTGCCCTCACCCGAGCCCAGCCCAGAAGGCAGCTATGTGGGCCAGCACTCCCAGGGCCTTGGTGGCCACTACGCAGATTCCTACCTGAAGCGCAAGAGGATTTTCTAAAGGGCCAGTGCTGGAGATGCTCAAAGGCCTGCACCAAATCGCTTTGGGGTTTTCTGGTGTTTTGTTGTTAGTTTTCTTTTCCTTTGGGTAATAGAAAAATCTCTGAAAGACTTTGCTGACCAACCAGCAGGAGCCCAAGGAGTGCGGGGGGCATCTGGGAGCACTCTGCACCTCTGGCCTGCTCCCAGCGTGGAAACCCTGCAGCCTTAAGAGGGAGGGGCACCAGCCTGCTGTCTCTCCCCTCCCCCCGCCACCGTGTCCGCCTGTGTCCGTCTCTCTGGGAGTCCCCTCCTGCCTCGTCGCTCCTGTATCTTGGCCTTTCGAGTGCCTTGGAGGTTTCCCTGACCTCCCGTGAGGATCAGAGACTGTCCCCCCTTTTCTAACTTTGACAATTGACTTTGGTTTCCTTTTCTAATTTTTATTATTTTTAAACAATCCAGGACGTTCCCTCCCTGCCCCCCCAGCTCTGATTCCTTCAAGGCCCAGCATGTCTGGGCCTCCATTCCACACTTTCCGGTTTGAAATGGCTCAGCCCTTTTTTCTCTCTCCCACACTTGTTGCAGGCATGGCTGTCTCCTGCCCTGGCCTGCCCTCTCTGGCCTGTACCCCAGCTCCGGGTCCCCTGCTCCCTACCATAGTCCCCTCGCCTTCTGATGCCTTAAAAGCCAGGCCCCAGACCCCGCCGGCCAGAGCCTCTCAGATGCTGAGCTCCGGAAGCTTGACTCAGGACCAAATGGCTCTGGCCTGGGGATCGGGCCCCTCTACCCAAGGTCCCCGATCGTGGGGACAGTAGAAGGCCAAAGTTTTGGTCTTGGCAAACCAGTCCCACCAGCCCTCTCTGCCCAGGCCTAGGTGCGGGGTGGGCTTTCTCTGCCAGCTTAACCCAGTTCCCCTGCTGTCCTACTGTCTGTTGGGCATTGTGCATCTCACTGAGCCTCTGTCCTCTCCCCCATGTTGAAGATGAGCCCTGCCTTGTCATCCCCAAGCCAGATCACCCAGAGCTGGCCTCCCTGTGGCCCAGTGCTGGAAAATAAGACAAGGTGCAGATAAACTCTGCCCCTTCCCACCAGCAGGACCTGTTAGCCTGAGGTGACCCTGGGCTGTGACCCTGGCCAGCTTGGCCACCAGCTCCCCTCCCCTGACTCGGCGTCCACATCCACTCCGGGGGGCTGTCTCCTCCCCATTCTCACACAAACCTTTGCTGAATTAAAGTTTGTAAGTAAATGGTTTTAAAGAAAGCAGACCCGGCTGGTTCTTGGGACAATGTGCCTGGGTGGGATGTCGGGGATAGCTCTGCAGGTCTTGGTTCATCCGAGCCTGCGCACTGCGCTCCCAGTTTGGCAGCCTCCCCGGGACGCGCCTCCATGCCGTGCAGCGACGCCAAAAAAAAAAAAAGAAGGCGCTTCTATTCGGGTAATTACAGGGCCGTGGCTTCTAAACGCACCAAGGCGCATGCTTAGTCCCTGGTCACGTGATGCCTGTCATGGCCGCCTCCGTGGCCTGGGGAGGTGTGAATGCTGGGTTCCTGCTGCGGGCTGCCAGGGGTGCCTGGTGGAGCCGTCCTGGAGGCTTTTGGGGGTCCGGGGAGGCGGCGGCGCCAGCGATAGCCAGGAAATTCCGGGCGACAGGTACCTGGGGAGCCTCGGGCGGGCGTCGTTAACCCATCGTACTCCAGCTGTGCCCGGCACGGCAGCTCACCCAACCGTGTTTTCCAGGCTCGCGCCCGGCGGGGGAGGAAGAAGCCGGCGGCCCCGAGCGGCCCGGGGACGTGTGAGTGTGGGAGCCAAGTCCCCCGTTAATAATAGCACGGGGTTCCTCCGGTCCCCACGTTGCCGTACAGCCTCATCCCTGTGTCCCCCCTTCTGCATCACCCTATTTCCATGTCCCGTCAAACCCCAAACATGAGTTCCTAACCCTATATTCCACCTGGCCCCTGCTCCCATCATCCAATTGAGGCATCTGCACTCTCATCTGCCCCCAGGGTGAACGTGGTGTTCGTAGACCGGTCAGGCCAACGGATTCCGGTGAGCGGCAGAGTCGGGGACAATGTTCTCCACCTGGCCCAGCGCCATGGGTTGGATCTGGAAGGTGGGAGCCGGGCATAGGGAATTGGAGATATCTTTATTCATTCGTTTTAAAAAAACACAAGTCAGATAGGATTCTCCACTACCTAATCTCGCACGGCTTCCCACCCAACATGGTTAACTTCAGACTCCTCAACAGGATCTCATCCCCTGCTCTCTTAATCTTTATTCATTCAGCAGTTATTTATTGAGCATTTAGTAGAGGGTCCTAAAACTCCTGCCCGCCAGGAGCTTGTATTTTCTTCCTTTTTCCTCCCTCTCTTCTAGCCACACTGACTTGCTTGCTGTTCCTCAAATAGCCAAGTTCATGCCTGCCTCAGGGCCTTCGCATTTGGTGTTCCATCGAAAGTGCTTTCCCACCAGACCTTCTGGCTCCTCATCCTTCAGGTCTTGATGTAAATGTCATCTTCCTGACAGTCTTATCCCTCTCAGCCCAACTGCAGTCCCCATGCCCCAATAACTCTATTCATATCAGTGTGCTGTATTGTCTGCATAGCACTTCTCATTGTTTTGTTTCCTTCTTTGTCGTTTCTCCCCAAAATGAGATCAGAAACCGTGTTTGCCTTGTTCACACTTATCTGTTGCCTGTCATGGTATTTAGATGTAACAGGTATTAAATCAGTATTTGTTAAAGGAAAGATAATAATAGCAGACGTTACTTTAAGCCCCTTACCACATTTTGACTGATTGAATCTATTTCATGACAACATTATGCAATAGGAGAGAATGTTATCCTGTTTTATAGGTGAGGAAACTGAGCCCCAGGTTGAGCAGACCTGGTCCAAGGTCAAGTAAGTGGCAAAACTAGATTCAAACCCAGCCTATCTTAGCCACTAATCTGTGCTACTCTTCTGTGAATATTGAACACATACTGTGTGCCAGGTAGAAATGTAAAAAAGCAGATAAGGCCCTTGTCATTTCACACCAGTTTCAACCTAATAGGGACAATAATCCCATGCATAAACATGTAATTATATCATGAGCAACTGGGAGAGTGGTCTTTTAAAAAGTGTATAGTGTTGGGTGTATGTATGTATACATGGCATGAGTACATGCTCAGTTGTGTTGGGACTCTTTGCAACCCCATGGACTCCTCTGTCCATGGAACTTTGCAGGCAAGAATACTGGAGTGGGTTGCCATTTCCTACTCCAGAGGATTTTCCTGACCCAGGGATCAAACCCACGTCTCTTGCGTCTCCTGCATTGGCAGGCGGATTCTTTACCACTGCACCACCTGAGAAGCCCCGGTGTATATAATAAGGAGCTGATTTCATCATTAGACAGTGGCTGGGGGAGGGGGGAGAATTGGGGGCAGTCTGGCAGACCTACCTTAAGTTCTGTTCTGGAATCGGATTCTTTACCACTGCACCACCTGAGAAGCCCCAGTGTATATAATAAGGAGCTGATTTAATCATTAGCGGTTGGGGGAGGGGGGAGAATTGGGGGCAGTCCTGGCAGACCTACCTTAAGTTCTGTTCTGGAATCCATTGGCTGGCAGTTCATGACAAAGATTAGAACATGGGTTTTCAAGGCATGTGGCCTGTGTTCAGATTTTTCTGTTGCCAACTGTGTGACCCTGAGCAAGTTACTTACCATCTTTCAGCCTCCTCGTCTATAAAGTAGGATAATTTAGTTCCTATCTCACCGGGTTGCTGTGAGGATTAAGCAGATTTCATGTGTACGGTGTGTAATACCTGGCACGTGGTTGGTGTGCAGCGAGTAGTTGGAATGATTGTACTAGGTTATCTCTGTCTCATGTGGTGAGGATGTTAATGAGCTGGGAGAGAGGGCTGAGAAAGACACCTGGGGATGACTTGAGTTTCAAGGCCCAGACTGTTTCTTCTCCAGACAGGGAAGGTGGGCGACTTAGTCACTGCAGCCCACAGGGGAGGGTCTGCTGGATCAGAAAGCTGTCTTGTAGCTCCACCCTCATGGTCCGACCTGTCTGGAAGAGAAAGAATTCTGTCCTGTTTACTTAGAACAAGTATCTCTCGAGGCATCTACAACCTCCCAGGCTCAGTGCTGAATGCAGAGAGAAGAGGCAGGTTGACACAGCACAGGGAAACCGAGAAATGATGGTGGTAACTTCAGATTGTGATAAATGCTGTCCAGAAATTTTTAAAGGGATAACAAGAGTTGGGGGAAGGACAAGAAATAGGAGATGGGAACTTGGAGGACAACTGAGTAGTGCCCCAAGACAAAAAGGCCTAGCTATGGGAAGACTGGAGAGAAGAGCATTCCAGATCACAGGTATGCCAAGGGCAGAGGTCCTGTGCTAGGGGCTGAGCTTGGCATGGAGGAATTGATCGAGGGGGCTGGGGTGGCTGAAGGGGCTGAGTGCAGTGAGGTGGGAGAATCTCAAGGGCTGAGGTGACGAGTTTGGATTTTATTCTAGCTATGAAAACCGTTTGGAAGAGGACATTATCCGGAAGCCCAGCGCTCAGTCAGAAGCCTGGGAACGTGTCCGGGGCAAGCAGGAAACCCTTGACTCTGTACCATTCACCCCTTTATTTCCTGACCCCTTCTCCTGCTGCAGCACTAGATGCCGAGTGAGTCGGTCCCTCGGAGCATCAGGGCAGCCCAGCAAAGTGGCAGGGTCACAGCAAGCGTTCACAGGCTACAGGGAACCTGTCTGGCCTGTCTTCTCTCAGCTACACTGAAGTCCAGTCCATGCTCATTAATGGTGCCAGGTGCCCAGCCTGGTCATCAGCCTTCTGGAGAGTTTGGGGGAAACCCTGAAGTCCGTTTGCAAAACCTGTGTGCAGATCAGCAACAGTCAGCCAAGTCAGTGACAGGGTGGAGGATGCACAGAGTGGGCCTGCAGGCCTGGGAGGGAGAAATGAGAGTCACATGGTGAAACAGATTCACCGGATTCCTTCGTGGTCCAGTTGTTTTCATTGCCATAGACCTGGGTTTGATCGCTGATCAGGAACTAAGATCCCACAAGCCTGAGGGTGTGGCTCCCCACCCCACCCCCCAAAAAATAAGAAACAAAGGGATTTTTTTTTTAAGCCCTTCTCTGAATGGTGCTTGCCCAAGCACGGTCCCTCACCAACGGTCCCTCACTTGCCGCCCCCAGGGGCCTGCGAAGCGTCCTTGGCGTGCTCCACCTGCCACGTGTATGTGAGTGAGGACCACCTGGACCTTCTGCCGCCTCCTGATGAGAGGTGAGCAGGGTGGCCCCTCCCAGCCCTGAGCTGCAAGGCTTGGTTGCTGAGCCTCGGCATTCCGGGATCCGCCCAGGCCATAGCAGAGGGCAGCCCTGGCTTTTCTCTCCCCTCCAGCTGCTGGCGGGAGAGCTTCCCTTCTGGCCCCTACCCCTGGATCCGTTAACAATTGCTGCCGCCCTTTACTCCAGGGAGGACGACATGCTGGATATGGCCCCTCTCCTCCAAGAGAACTCCCGGCTGGGCTGCCAGATCGTGCTGACGCCTGAGCTGGAAGGGGCCGAATTCACCCTGCCCAAGATCACCAGGAACTTCTATGTGGATGGCCACGTCCCCAAGCCCCACTGACATGGGCAACTGGACGGTCCAAGACACTGACGGCCCCAGGGCCAGGACTAGAAGAACATAGCCAAGATGCCAGCCCAGCCCAGAGCGCGGACAGATCGGAGAGAGATGGCGGAAGCACCCAGAAAGTCAAAACCCTGGCTTCAGAGAGATCCCATGTCCCAGCTCTGGTGGGGCCCGGCCCCTAATGGGGCTGCCTCAACCAAGCTCATGAGAATGGGGGTGTGGATAGGGGTGGAATCTAATTGGAGCGATAATAAAACTGTTTAACAGATATCTGGCATCTTGAGCGTCCTTGGGGTTGGTGGGGGTGGGGTGCAGGCTCTGGGGTCTACAGCTGCATCTGCCAGACCTCCCCAGCTTTCCCCTACCACGGCGGTGATGGGCCAGCGGGAAACTGAGGCAGAGAGGTCTGTAGGCGAGGTTCCGCGAGCCAGAGGATCAGCATGGCAAGGCCCCGCCCCGCCGTCGCGGAGGGATTTGGAGGGCCCCAGGCCGCCCTCGGCCACAAGGGGTAATCACATAGTCTGAGCAGAGTCGGAAGGGAGAGAGGGACCCAGGCGGGCCTGAGGGTGGAGCCTTGGAAGCCCGTGCCCAACATCACCCGCTAGAGGCGCCCAATCCTACTGGCTCCGCCCCCCGCCCCCCCCCAGGTGGAGCCCCTTGCACCCTCGGCCAGAAGCGGGCCCCCCCACGCAGGTGGGGCTCATCAAGTGGGCCCGGCGTGGGCGGGGCCAGGCGAGATTTGGGAAGGGGGGCTGGGCTAGGAAGCAATGGAGGCCGAGCCAGTCCCGGACTTCGCCATGCTGCGAGAGCTGCTAGCGCCGCCCTGCCTGAACCCCGAGCCGCCCCCGGAACCCCCGATCCGGCAGGCACCAAGGACCCCAGGATGCCTCAGACCCAGTGGCAGGTGCGTACACGAGCAGCCCTTCCCCCCACCTGGCCCAGTGGTCAATGGGTCATGATCTCTGGTTCCTAGGGTTACTCAGGGGTCAAAATGTTAGTTACTGGTACTCGCAAGGACGAGATCCTGATCCCCAGGGATATTGGGGGGGTCATATGGGGGTCAGAGACTGTGCAGTTCTTGCTCCGTGTCTTTGGGACCCTCGTAGTTGCCGCCCACGGAAGGGGGTTGACCACACCGGCCATTGTCCCCAGGTCCTTCTGGCCTGCACGCCAAGACTCGGTCACCGCCCTGCGCTTCCTCCAAGAGACAGCAGAAGAGCTGGCCCAGACCCCCTGGGACACCCAGGCTCTGGGGCCCTACTGGGAGCCGAAGGCCCTGGAGACCCTGGGACCTCTACCTCAGGCCAAGGATGACAAGAACATGCTGACCCTAGTCAGCCAGCAGAGCCCCAACCTGGGGTCCCCACGGGCTCCCCCTACTTCTCCAGCCCAACCACAGAGAAGGCCCCGGAAGCAGTCAAACCCCCAGCGGGGTGCCGAAAAAGTGGACCCTCTTTTTGAGGGGGTGACCCTGAAGTTTCAGATAAAGCCGGATTCCAGCCTACAGATTATACCCAGTTACAGGTAGGAGCTGGCCTGGGCAAGGGCACCCTTTCTGCAAGTAATAACAATATCAGTGGGCCTTCCCTAGTGGCTCAGTGGTAAAGAATCCACCTGCCAATGTAGGAGATGCGGGTTTGATCCCTGGGTGGGGAAGATCCTCTGGAGAAGGAAATAGCAACCTGCTCCAGTATTCTTTTGCCTGGGAAATTCCATGGATAGAGGAGCCTGGCAGGCTATATAGTCCATGGGGTCAAGAAGAGTCGGAGAGACGACTCAGCAACTAAACAATAATAATAGAGCTGGGGGGTAGGGAGGTGCTCCCAGGCATTTGGTTATGGACTACCACCCCAGCCCTGCATTACAAATGGCCTCATCTCTGTAACTGCCTTTCTCCTTTTTTTATTTCTTTATATTTTTAAAAAACTTTTTTTTGCCTGTGGGATCTTTGTTCCCTGAGCAGGGGTGGAACACTCACCCCCCTGCATTGGGTGTGCAGAGTTTTAACCACTGGCCTGCCAGGGAAGTCCAAACAGCCTCATCTCTGAGTGAGACTTCAGGCTGATGCCTATTCCTGTCCTTTCTGCTATGAGCCAGTCAAATCCAGGCCTGAGCCAGAGTCTTCTCCTAGTGAAATGGCTTCACCATACCTGGGGGCTGCTGCTTCTGTTAGTTTTTCCTGCAATGATAATAGCTACCATTTGTCAGACGTGACACCAGCCATAGAGGTAACAGCACTTGGTGTGTATGGACTCACTGAGGCCTTGTGAAGCCCACTTTACAGGTGCAGAAACTGAGGCACAGAGGATGAAATCCCTTGTCACACAGCAAGGACATGGGAGAATTGAGTTTTCAACCTGGCAAAGCTGGCCATAGGCTTACTGTCTCCTCAGATGATTATGATTACTCATGAAGGGCAAGGCCAGGCCTTTCAGGCATCAGATGCCCCCTTGGTCAGGGGAGGGGGGAGCAGTGCTAGATGCCTTGATAGTAAATCTTCATTTGGGGGAATTCCCTGGCAGTCCTGTGGCTAAGACTCCGCGCTTTCATTGCTGAAGGCGTGGGTTCTATCCTGGTTAGGGAACTAAGATCCCACAAGCCGCATTGTAAAACTAAATAAATAAATACCATTTAAAAATCTTAATTTGGGGGCTGTCTGGGGCAGGATCCAGACCCTCTGTGCTAATGCCCTGTTTACTCCCCAGCCTGGCCTGCAGCAGCCGCTCTCCAGGGCCTCCCACTCCAGGCCCTGCCAGAGGCCCAGAGGCCAACCCGGGAGGCAGCGAGGCCCTGGGTGAGTCCTGGAGACTTAAGAGCCATAAATACTGGGGAAAGGTGCAGGGGGCAGCATTTTCTTTTCTTCCTTATCTTTCTCCCCATCCTGCTTCCCTATTTAGACCCATCCAGGAGGAATCGCAGCATCCCCCATCCACTCAAGCTGAGTCACCCTCACCCCCGGCTTCCTCCTCTGCTGAGCTTTGCCATCTGTCTCCCTTCCTGGCTTTCCCTCTGTCTTAGATCTGGGGCTGGCTGGGAGTTGGGTGGGGGGGAGCCTTCATAGAGAGCCCCGTCCCACCCACATATACACAAAAGGCCCATCCCACACAGGTCTCCTGAGCTCAGGCTTCTGGCCTCTGACCCCACCCTTTGACCTCTGCCCTTTCAGCACCCCGCCGCTGTGCTTCCTGTAGGACCGAGAGGACCCCTTTATGGAGAGATGCTGAGGATGGTACCCCTCTCTGCAACGCTTGTGGCATCAGGTCCTCAAAATGGAGAGGGGTTGGGGGTGGGGTCCTCACTTGAGTCCATGCTTAGCCAGCATGGGGTATTGGGAAAACACCCACCTCTGGGAACGTGCCTCCCTCGTGGCGGTTTCTGGGCTCCCCCTGCCTGCTGAATGTCGGTTTCTTGCACCCCCATCCCAGGTACAAGAAATATGGCACCCGGTGCTCTAGCTGCTGGCTGGTGCCCAGGAAAAATGTGCAGCCCAAGAAGCTATGTGGCAGATGTGGGGTGTCCCTGGGCCCCCACCCAGCCTCAGCTCAGGAAGGGTAAGCCCTTCCTCACCCAGCCAAGCCTGTCCTGCCTCAGTTTCTTCAGGGGGAAAATGGGCTGAATTCCTCCTAGGGGGAAGAGCCTGAGTCTTGAGGGGTCCAGCCTACCTCCTCTCCACCCCCTCCCCATCCAGAGACCTCAGATGGAAGACCCAGGCCTCAAGGCCCCAGAGCTCCTGGTTGGGGGGGTCACTAGCCCCTTCTTTGGCTCCTGCTTCAATCAGGCTTGGCTGAGCACCCCGCTCAGGAAGTGCTGTCAGCAATGACACTCATATTGTTAATAGAAGTGACAATAAAGAATAGATCTGTTCAGAAGGGGCACTGTAACTTTGGGATCCCACCTTGCGCGCCCTCACCTGCCTCTCCCCTGGCCCAGGAATGTGGGGAGGGGTTTTTTCACCAGGTTTTCCGAGGCACACACACAGTCATCTAAACAGCTACCAGCCTTCTGCCCCACAAGACAATTAGTCACCTTTGTTACAACATCCCATAGAGGGCAACTGCCAGCACATGCAGAGGCAGCACATTCAGAAAGACAGACACAAGGACTTCCCTGGCAGTCCAGTGGTTAAAACGCCATGCTCCCCATGCAGGAGACAAGGGTTCAGTCCCTGGCCAGGGAACTAAGATCCTGCATGCTATGCAGTGCAACCAAAACTTAAAAAAAAAAATTTTTTTTTTAAAGACCCAAGACAGACACACAGGCTGGCAGGTACATGAAAACACAGAGGAGATACATCAGCAGACACACGCGTGCTGTCGCTCATCAGACACAGACCACACACAGGACAGAATGACACACATGAGGCACATATGTTGATAGACACAGGACACACACGCGCAGTACAGACACACACGAAAGACACATCGACGGCACATAGACACAATGGGCCCTTCATCTTGCAGCCCCACCGCGGCCTGCAGAGTATCCCCTTCCCCCCTCCTTCCACACACCTGTGTTCCCCTTCCCCCTTTCATGTTCTCTGACCTCACCAAAGGGTGTCCCCAGCCTGAAGCCAAAAGCCACATGGGAGAGCTCTGCCCCTGTCACTAGGATATACAGGACACCACTGCTCGGAAGGAGGGGCAGAGGGAGGGGTGGAGGGCGGAGAGTGTCAAGGATGGGCAGGATGGTCCCTGCTGTGGGGGTGTGAGTGAGGCCCGCTTGGCCTCAGAGGGAAGATAAGCCCCTGAGACCCCCTTTGTCTCTCCTGACTGAGCCTGTGGAGAAGGCCTAGGGCCAGAAGGCTCAGCCCTCAGATCCCTGACTCACCCCATCCTGCCTTCCCTGGGCTCAGCATAACCTCCCGCACCTCTCCTGTAGCTGCTACCTTATCCTTTGTGGGGTGAGGGGGGAGGGTGCTCTGCTCGGACACCACATGTTCAGAGAAGCCTTCCTTGAGCATCCAGCCTAAAATGGACACCCCTCCCACCCCACATTAGGCTCTAGTTCAGCTTCTTAGAACGCATCTCCCTCTTAGAACCTGTGGAGATTCTAAGAGGTTCAGAAGCTTCACCTCAGGACTTCCCTGGCAGTCCAGTGGTTAGGACTCTGTGCTTCCACTACAGGCGGTGCAGGTTGAATCCCTGGTTGGGGAACAAAGATCCCACAAGCCACGTGGTGTGGCCAAAAATAATTAAAAGTTTTAATTAAATGTGTCACTTCTGTACTGGTCCAGGGTTGTTTCGTTCACATTCATCTCCCCTACTGGACCATGACTTCAGAGATCCAAGCTCACCACCTCTGTGTTCTTGACCATGAGTTCCCCACCCCACCACCAGTGCCCAGCATGGAGAAGCTCTTGAGGGATAGATACAGCACACAAGGGTCTCAGATTATGTGTCTCCAAACCCCTGGCTGTTTGTATCCACCAAGTCATATCCACTAAGTCAGTGTTTATGGAGCAAGTATTGTGTGCCAGGCCCCCATGGGGCACTCAGTTGGGAATAGAACAAGGATCCCTGCTCTAGCAAAGCCAATATTCTAGAATAATAGTAAGCAAATATTCAGTGAGGACTAATAGAATGTCAAGTAGTGATCATGCTACAGAGAAAAATAAAGTGGAACTTCCTGGTGGTCCAGTGATTAAGACTCTGCGCTTCCAGTGCAGGGGGCCTGAGTTTGATCCTTAATCAGGAAACTAGATCCCACATGCTGCAACTAAGATCTGGCACAGCCAAATTAAAAAACAGAATTAGAAAAAGAGGGCTTCCCTGGTGGCTCAGGAGTAAAGGATTCACCTGCCAGTGAAGGAGAAACAGGTTCAATCCCTGATCTGGGAAGATCCCACATGTTGCAGAGTAATTTAGCCCACAGGCCACAACTACTGAGCCTGTGCTCTAGAGTCCAGGAGCCCGCAGCGACGGAAGCCGGCCCTGTGCTCGGCAACAAGAAGGTGCGTTCGTGCTAAGTCGCTTGAATCGTGTCCGACTCTTTGTGACCCCATGGACTGTATAGCCCGACAGGCTCCTCTGTCCATGGGATTCTCCAGGTAAAGAATATTGAAGTGGGTTGCCACGCCCTCCTTGAGGGGATCTACTGGACCCAGGGATCGAACCCGTGTCTCCTGTGGCTCCTGCATTGCAGGCAGATTTTTTACCACTGAGTCACAAGGGAAGACCCCCCCGCAATAAGGTCACACACGACAACGAAGAGTAGCCATGCTCACCGCAACTAGAGAAAGCCAGTGCAGAGCAACAAAGACCCAGCCCAGCCAGAAAGGAAGAAAGAAAGAATAAGAAAGTAAAGTACATAAGGAGGTGAGGAGTTGGGGATGACACCATGTTCGCAGGGAAGGCCTCTCTGAGGAGGTGACCTCTGTGTAGAGACCTGATGGTAAGGAACCAGCTACGGGGGGTGAGGACACCTGAGGCCGAGGCGATGGCACGAGCAAAAGCCCTGTGGCAGGGAGGACTCTGTGGGACTCCGGAAACCTTGAGGACTCGCGTGAGGGCAGAGAGATAAATAAAGGGGCGGGGGTACAGCAGGGATTGCACTTCACTTGGGCCTTGTCGCCTTCTGTACCTGGCACCCAGCACTGGCTTGGCCTCTGGTGCCCCTGTTTCCTGCTCTCACCTTTTCTCCTGAAATGTTGAGGTGGAGGGGCCAGCCTGTGGAGCTGGAGCTGTCCAGGCCTGCTTCCTTCTGGCAGCTCTGTGTTCCTGCTTTTGAGGGAGGAGGAAACAGGGCAGTGGAGGCACAGCTGCTCTCTCCTTCTGCTGCAGAGGGTGAGGGGGATGGCTGGTGGTGTGCTGTGGGGGATGGGGCATGCAGCTGGTACCCTCTGTGTCTCTTCTGAATCACGATGGCCAAGTCGATGAAAGGCACGCTGGGGGACATCCCAGTGGTCCAGTGCCTAAGACTCCGCCTTCCAATGCAGAGGACGTGGGTTTGATCCCTGGTCGGGGAACTAAGATCCCACCTGCTGCGGGTGCAGCCAATAAGTAAAAAATACTGAAAGACAGGTTAGGGGTAAACTCCACTGTGGATGGCACAGGATGAAGGAGGCCTTGAGGGTGGGGCAGGGGTGGACTCTGTAATAGGAGGGACATCCCAGAGGCTGACACTCACAGACCCAGCTTTGTTTACCCATCCCTGCAGGGCCTGGGGGCCTGGCAGTGCCTAGACCCCTGGGAAGGGCCTCCACCCATCCAAGGAAGGCAGGCTCAGCTCTGCTCGGAACCGGGCCTGGGGGAAAGCTCATGTAGCTCCCACCCCCAAACACCAGCCGGATTAGAAGGCAGCGCTGGGCGGAAGAGATAAGTGGCCGAAAGGGAGGAAGGAGCAAGATCCCCACCCTGGCCCAAGGGTCTAGGGAGGGCAGGAAAGGGCGCCTGGAGAGCAAACTTCAGGTCTAGTCATGAAAAGGTGGCTTGGACCGTGCCTGACATGTAGTAGGTCCTCAAAAGCCAAAAGGTTTTTTTGAATCAGTAACCGGCAGGGCTGGGATTCGAACCCTGGATTGCTGAATCCCCATCGCAGGATGAAGCAGATGGAGCCGGAGTCCTTTAAAAAAATTTTATTGGGGGAGGGGGTAGAAAATGCGGGGTGACGCCCCTAGAATTGAATACATAAATAAATAGAACAATAAATCAGCCCCCTTGTGAGTCTGGGCGGGGCGTCCCCGGCCCGCGGGGAGAGGGGTGCGGGCTCAAGCTGACGGCAGCTGGATGGCGAAGACCTCGCCCCCTGCCGGCACCTCCGAGGTGCCCGCGGCCTCTGATCCACCTTCAGCTCCTGCGTCCCTGCCGGCGCCTGCACCCGCGCCGTTCAGACACACGGCCTCGCCTGAGCTCTCGGCCTCCTGCACGTTATACTCGCCCTTCTTGCAGGCGGTGGACTGCACGTAGAAGGCCAGGCCGGCCCCCGCGGCCAGGAGTGCTGCGCCCCCCGCCGCGCCGCCTACAGCGACCCAGAGCCACGGACCTGCGGGGTGGAGACGCTCAAAGAGGATGACGAGCTCCGGCTCGGTCCACACGCCCAGCCCGGGCCACTTCTGTCCCCTCCCCACAGAAATGAAGTCAGTCCTCATGCGCCTGGCAGGGAGCATCAGGGAACTCAGCCTTGGAGGAGAAGAGTGACCCCAGTAAAGGGCACCCCCAACTCGGGTGAAGCCCTTGACCCATTTTACACACCACCCCATCACAGGGAGGATAAAAGCCCCTAACCCCAGGGATACCAAGTCAACCAACTCTGCTGCTGCTAAGTCACCTCAGTCGTGTCCGACTCTCACCCTCAAAACGATGGGGAGGGTGATTTGGTCATTCCTACTCCCCAGAAAGACCCCAGCCCCTAGGGATTTCCCCAGCGGTAGAGACTCCGCGTTTCAACTGCAGGGGGCGCAGTTTCCATCCCTGGTCAGAGAACTATGTGTCACATGGCAAAAAAAAGTTGAAAAAAAAAAAAAAGAACCCAACCCCGCCTAGAGATACACGAAATGAGAGTGGGAATCTTGGGGCCTCACCCCAATCCTCTTCTTTTGGTCCCTCTTTAACCCCCTTCTCCACAGAGACACAGTGGAGGCTGAATTGTATCAAGTCTTCACTGCTCAAAAGTTAATATAAATTCCCTCCTCATAACAGTCACATCCTCCAAGGTTCCCTTACTTTGACTCCAGTCAGCTCCCTGTCCCTCCACTTGCCATCTCGAACCCGCCATCAAAGCCCCACCCATCAGGGCGCCCCTAATTTCTACCCTGGTTCACATCAGTCTCATCTGTGGAGATTGAGAGGGAGGCAGGGGTGGGATCAATAATACCAAGGCGCAGGTCACAGCCGCCTTCAGATCCCTCACCCCGCCTCCTCCCCATTGCCACTTACCAGCCACTCGCACTGTGATGCGCCGCGTGTGGCGCCCATGCGCATTGGTGGCTGCGCACTCGTACTCGCCGCCGTGGCTGCCCATGGCGCCAGCCACGCTCAGCGTGCTATTATTGCTCGACAGGCCAATGTTGAGCGCCCCCGGGGGCGCGCGCCAGCTGATCTGGGCTGGGGGCCAAGCCTCGGCTCGACAGGTCAACGTGAAGTTCCCACCTGGCCGCACGCCTCCTGGAGGTGAAGCAGCCAGCTCGGCCACCACTGGGCGGTCTACAGGGGACAGGATGTGGAAGGGGGCCAGCTGCTGACCAAGCGCCCCTTTTTGAGACCGCCCCTCCTGAAATGAACAGGCAAGGATTCTGCCTTCCATCAGCGTCCCCTCCCCCTACCACTGGCCTGTTGGGATTAAACTGAGCCCTGCTTCACTGAGTGGAAGGAGGTGGGGACCCAGGCCAGTGCCTTTCAGACCCAGAAACTGAGGGGAGCCGGCTTTTGTTCCCTAGAGTTTTCCTTTACCCTCATGTTAAGGCCCGGATTCCTTGTTCCTGGGAACGGGACTAGGAGAGGTGCCCTTGAACAACCCTGGGCAATCCCACCTCTTCTATTCACTGTCCTGGAGACCGAGTGCCATGTATCTGGTGCTGCCCTACTCACATTCCACGCCCACGGTGATGATCCGGGCGTCCGTGCCGTGTGCGTTGGTGGCCAAGCAGCGGTAAGTGCCCGCATCCTCTCGGGACACCCGCAGCCGCTGCGGCCGGGGCGCGCCTTCCCGGGAGCAGCTCACTTGCGGGGAGGGGCGACCCCGGGCGGAGCAGGCCAGCGCAGCAGCCTCCGCGCCTTCCAGCCAAGACTGGTGACTTGGGCAGGTAGATTCATCCATTTGCGGTGGCGCTGCAAAACAGCCACGGGGTTGTGGGGGGATGGGGGGAGTGGGTCAGGGAGAGGCCGAGACCCAGAGCGCCCCCTACCCTCCGCCCGCCTGGGCCTCGCTCACACTCCGCGCTCACGGTGACCATCTTGACCATGGAACCGTGCCGGTTGGTGGCATTGCAGATGTAGGTACCCGGTGCCAGATCACTAGGGATGCGGGGGGCTCTGGAACCTGGGTCTGGGGGTGCCAGTGGCAGCAGCACCCCCTCACTGGTGCCTCCGGAGCCAACACACTCCACACTTGGCTGTGGCTTTCCAGCCACCTCACAGGAAAAAAGTCGCCCAGATCCTTCTACCCATGTCCAGTTGCTGGGGCAGCTCACCTCCTCAAACCTGGGGCCATCTGGGAAGCAGTGCAACTGGAAGTCAGTTATTCAAGGTTATTCTGACATGCCCCATCTTGAACCGTGTTGTCCCCACTCACATTCCACTGTCACAGCCACATTTTTAGCTGCCGACCCTCGAGCATTAGTGGCTTCGCAGCGGTAGGTGCCTGCGTGCTCCCGGGCCACACGCATTAGGCCCTCGATGACCTCGGCTCCCCCAAAGCGCACACAGCTCACGTTGGGTGGTGGGACCCCAAGAGCCACACAGCTCAGGGAGACCTCTGTTCCTTCCAGCCAGGTAATGCGTTCAGGGCAGCCCACACTGTCCAGCGCTGGTGCATCTAGAGAGGGGAGTATTGTTGAGTCTGGGGTTTAGTGGACAGTCTAGAGTTCCTGGACCCTTTTCTCCCATCCTAGGCAGACAGGCTACACTCTGCACAGGGACTGGCCACCGAAGCAAAGGAGTTTGGCACTGATCACTGTTTGACCCTCCCCAGTCTTTGACCTAAAAATTGTTAGCTGGTTTGGAGCACCCACCTTTCCAAGACTCAGCTCAAACGCCACGCCCCAGGCCCCTGTGCACACTCCCACCTCCTCCTCTCCGTCCTTCTCTTAAGATCTTCCCATAATCCCGCTCACCACCTTCTCAAAATCCTGCTCAAAAGCACACCTTAGACCCTGTTTCCACACTCCTGTGTAGTCAGGCCACCCCTAGGACCTGAGAACCAGACAGAGGTGTGCCCCATGTACCCCAACTCACACTCCACCGTCAAGGTCACATCCTTGACCGCCTGGCCTTGGTCGTTGGTCGCAGTGCAGCGGTAAGTGCCAGCGAGCGCACGAGTGACCGGACCCAGCAAGCCCAGGGCCAGCACCGCCGCGCCGTCGGGCCGCGCGCAGTGCACCGAGGGCTGTGGGTTTCCGCGGGCGTCGCAGCGCAGTGTCTGCTCTGGTCCCTCTGGCCACGTCCAGCTCCTGGGACAGTCCGAATCGTCCAGCCGGGGAGCGTCTGAGGGCAGGGGCATATATATACAGGAGCCTAGACGTGAGAAAAGCCTCCACTTCCACGATACGGCCAGAGATCGGGTAGGCCCTTGAGATGACGAGGAGGGAGGCGAGAGGTTAAAGGCCAACTCACATAAGACGCGCAGCTCTACGCTCTCGTTCTTACTCAGGGTCTCCCCGTCAACTTCGAGGGTGGCGTCGCAGAAGAAGCCACGCCTGTCGTCGTACTCCGTGGCGTTTAGCTGGAGCTGGGCGGGCTGTCCCGGGGCCGCGGCTGGAATTCCGTCTAGTGTGACTAGGGCTTGGGTCTCCGCTGCGCAGGTTACTGTCACGATCGTCCCCTCGGGGGCGTTGGGCTCGCTCAGAGTAAGGTGGGGCTCCGGGAAACCTGGGGCGGGGGGCATTGGCCGGGAGACCACTGACCGCGCCCCTCCCACCTCTCAAGGCTGCAGCTCAGTAAGCCGAAACTTACCCCTGCAGCCGAACAGTGCGTACAGTGCAGGTTCAGAAACGCCCATCTTTCCAAGACTCAGCTCAAATTCCACGCCCCAGACCCCTGTGGGGACGCCCACCCCACAGGTGGGCTGTTAAGACTTCTCTTCCTTCTTGCCCCGCCCTCTTGAGGAGATCAGGCCACAGATCTAGGTATCCTCGTCGGGTCTGCGATCTTGCAGTTGGGGCAGCATAGACTCCACCTCTCTAGCTACTAACTAGTAGGTAGTAGCTGCCCCGCCTCTTCGGGACTCTCGGGCCACGCCTATTGGGGGGTACCACGGCCCCACCCACTATTGGCCCCGCCTTCGCCTTCCTCTGGCTCCACCCCCAAGGTCCCACTCTTACTGTAGACAGTCACGTTCTCCCGGGTCTCTCGGCTCTCGCCCCCCAGGGTCACGTTGCAGACCAGTTGCCTGGCTCCCTCCTGCTCTGCGCTAGCTGTGGCTGTGGTAGTGGCCATGAGAGCGTCCCCTTCGAGAGTGACATCGGGACTCAGCCTCTGGTCCCCCAGCGCCAGGTAGACACCAGCCTCCGAGACTGGAAACAGCCCATCAATGACGCAGCTCACGGGTCCTTCTGAACCCACTTCCAAGAGCCGGGGGGCAGTGAGGCGAGGGGGTTCCGGAGGCAGGGCTGGTGGTAGAAAAACAGAGTTTGAACTTTTGTACCGAACGCTCAATATGCTGTAAGCGTTTCACATGTACTATAATATGGAATTATCCTCAAGGCAGAGAGGAAAATAACTTTCAGCTGGTGAGTGTTGGAGCAAGAATCAGAATTCTGATTCCTCTGCCTTCAAAATTCTTAAACACCAGCCCGACCCCTCTTGGGCCCCTTCTCCTCCTAGCTACTCACTGAAGGTTCGGAGCTCTCTGGGGGCTGAGCTGTTTTCAAACAGCCCCAGGCCATGAGGCCGAAGGTCCAGCTCAGCACGGCAAGAGAAATTAGCCCCATGGTCCTCCCTGCGCGCCAGGACCGTGGCTGTGAGCACGGCGCCCCGCGCTCGGGGTGACTCCCCGGCGAAGCTGCGGCGGATCAGCTCCTGGGTTCCCCGCAACAGGGTCAATGTGAGACTCCCACGAGGTCCAGCACCGGGGACCCTACAGCTCAGGGTGAAGTTCTCGCCCACTGGCTGCCAAGCTGGCAGCGGCACCAGCTCCACACGATCTGGCCGTTCTGCAAGGAGGAGGAACTACGGCTGTTGGAAATGCCTGGCTCAGAAGGACTTGGCTTCGAACTCCGGGGACCAAGAAGGGGAGGGGGTGCGGATTCAGAGAGTGGGGTCTGAAGAAGAGGACCCCTTGACCCAGGGAGCGGGACCTGGAAGGGAGGGAAAGTAGTGGAGTTAAGACCGTGGCAGCTGAGAACTCACGAAAAGTGCGAATGAGCCCACGCGCCTGCAGTGTGCGCCGCGCGCAGCGGAAGAAGCAGACGGGCTGAGTCTCCGGCTCGCGAATGTCCACCAGCTGCCGCGCCAGCCAGCGCAGACCCTTCTGGGTCCCATTCCGGCGCAGCGAGGTCTCCAGGCCACCGCGCTCGGGCCGTGGGCAGTTGGTGCTGCAGTTCAACCACAGTGATCCCCCGCGTTCCACGAGCGCCACTCGGGGCTGCAGGTCCGCCCAGAAAGGTTCCTGCGTGACGGCTGCTCGGAGAAACGCAAGGTTAGCCTGGGAGCCACCTCCCTGGGATCTACGTGCCCCTCTGCCCGAGTCAGGGATTCCCAGGGAAGGAGCAGAGGCCACAGCCGGGAGCCAAATCCTGCCGAGGTCTCGGGTTTACAAGCGCGCTCCCGCGACCCAAACCTCGAGGGTGTCTCTGGTACATGGTAGCGAAGAGTCCTGCTCTCCAAGCTGCCAGCAGAGTGATGGGGAAGCATACGGGGAGGGGAGAGATGAGAGGAAAGATGGGGTCTCCAATGCACACAGCAATGCTGGGAGGAGGGGACCCCGGGGGTAGGAAGGGAAACCACCTGGTTCTCACTGTTCTCGCCAAGAGAGGGGGAGACTGGTTGAAGTGGAGGAGGTGTCGAAAGAGAGATGAGACTGAGTCAAGCAAGGGTAAAGGAGGATTCCAAACCCCGGTGAAGAGGTGAAGAGTACGGAAAGAGGTCTGGGGCTGGGCTCAAGAAAAGAACCGCGGGAACAACCGACAGCCGATGGACTCGGTTGCCAGGGCTCCGAGCGGAGCGGAAACAGCGCCTTTGAGTCACGGCAGTAGGTGAGATCGGGTCTTCGTTGATTTCGAGTAAGGAAGACGCCGTAGGGACTATGGTGCATAGTAGAACCTAAGGAGGTACCCCGGGAGGGGTCAAGGGAGACGTGGGGTCTCCAGAGCTCGAGGATGGATGCAAAAGAGCAACCAGGATCTCGAAGAAGGTAGGGTAGAGACCTGGGCGATCGAGAAGTCAGGAAGCTGGGTTTTCAGTGTGTGTTGTGGGGAAGAGGGTTAAAGAAGGCCCCTGGGCTCAAGGTGGGAGCAGAAGCGTGGGAGCGAGGCGAGGGCGGAGAGGGGAGGAGCTTGTGGCCGCTTCTCGGGTTCAGGAACTCCGCCCCCACCCTGTCCACCCTCAGCCAGACCGGCTTACCTGAGAGGCTGAGGAGCCCCAGGCCCAGGGCAGCCCAGAGGCCGAGCAGCGCCCGGTGCAGCCCTGGCGAGGGCCCTGGCATCGCCGCCGCGGGGGAAGCGCAGGAGGTGAGGGGACCGCGAGCGCTGAGCTGGGCTAGAGGACGGCGGTGCGCGGCGGGTGGGGTGTGGAGGAGGCTGAGTTGCGCTCGGGGATTGGTTTAACGTTGGTAACTTGGTTTCCAAGGAGGGGGCGGCAGCAGAGGCGGCGGTAGGGGGCGGGAAGGCGAGCTTGCACCAGGCTACCGGCCTTGGTGAAGGCGTGCTGGCAGGTGCTAGCGACCCCCGGGGTCTACATGGAGGCCGGCCCCATCGCCCGGAGCCTTCTGGGGGCGGCTGCACGCTCCCGCGTCATCCCCGGCGGCGACGCGAAGGTTGTGGGGGATGCAGGGTTGTCCTTCGCAAACCCCCACCCACCACTTGCTTAGATTCCATAATAAGCTGGACTCCGAACTCCATCTCCATATTTAATCCCTCCCACCAGAGCCCCTGAAAGCGGGGATTGAGTTGGGGGCTAGGAGAGATCTGAGAAGCGGAAGCTGGGGGTGGAAAGGTTCTAGGAGATTTCGAGATGGCTCGCTCACTGATCCTTTCCCTTTTAACCCCAGGGAGCTAAGAGTTACAGCCACGCCTCTAGTCTTTCTCTGGCTCCGCCCCCGCACGCGACAGAAGGGGCGGGGATGAAAGTGACAGCGAGTTGGGAACACGTGTGCGTGCTCGCTGCGTTCTCGGGCGTCTAAATTAGGGTCGGCTCGGCTCTGGGTCTTGTATTTACCCAGCGTGCAGCAGGCACGTGTCTGCGCGGCGTGTGTGAGCTGAAGCCGCCGAAGAGCGTCCCCATCCGCTTTCTGCGCGGCGGGCGGGGCCCTGGACCACACGGGCCTTGCCAGGCATCCGCTGCAGGTCTGGATTCTGTGTCCACCCGAGGCCAAGAGGCCAACTGTGATACTTTTGACCCTGTCTCTGGGCCCCAGATTTGGACGCTCTCCATGTGCCCACCTGGCCGGGTGACTATCAGGATGTTTCCAGGCTGTGAGTCTGTGACACACACCCGCCCCCTCCCACACACACACCATATGGTTGCACCTTCTCAGTCACCACCCGGGTATCTTTTCTGCAGATCCAAGTCCCTCAAAATATACATATGACCCCGCCCACCTGTGCCCTCCCTCTTAGAGCTAATGGTGAACTCTGGGGATTACTTCTCGCCCCGCCCCTGCCCTCCAGTAAAGAGCAAGGTCTAAAGGGGGCGGGGTAGGAAACTTAACATCCAATCAGAGCTGCTGTGTGGCAGCGCTGGAGCCAATCAGAAGAAGCCACACCAGGAAGCAGCCTTCTCAGATCTTGAAGCCCCCTAGGGCCCATGTTTTGCCCTTCTGCTCCTCACTGATAATGACCAGGAGAGAGGTTCTTACTACACAAGCTGGCAATGCAGGGGGATTGGGGCTCCCGTATGGGAGACTAGAGTGAGGAAACCTCAAGGGCCCTCAGGGAGACAAGGCAACTTGGAGAAAAATGAAAGAGGCTAGGCCAAAAAAGAAGACCACTTCAGTCATAGGAGATGCCCTAATGGGGGAACTTTATGCCCAGGGGCAGAGCTGGCTGAGAAAGTCTGTATTGATCCAGGCAAGGTTCCACCAGTTGTCCCAGATTGCTTTTTCCTCCAGTTCAGCCTGCATGGACCAATGCCTCTATGCCGGAGGCTGCATCGATAGGTACTTTCGCAGACAGAGGGCCCCCACGACAAGAAAGATCCCCACACAGGCTGCGATGGAGGTAGAGGCCAAGGCTATGGACGCAGGACTCCAAGCTGGGAATAGGAGGGGAGAATTCGAAACAGAGCGCTTGGAGGTGTGAGGACCCCCATGGACATGCTCTAGCTTGGCCCTTGCCCCCTTTTGGGGTCATAACACCTCCCCACTCCTCCCAGGATTATAAGGGTGCCTCACCGGGGACTGGCAGCGTCACGGGTACCGAGCTACTGAGGACCACCAGGCCGTCGAGATTGAGGCGGGCGTGGCAGGTAACGGGCTGCCCAAAGTCACCGGGCCGGGAGGGTAACAGGTAAGTCAGCGTCACGTTGGCCAGATCCAGGCCGGTGAAGCGCTCCAGGCTCTCGGAGTAGATGACTCGGCCACCGCGCCTCAGAGTCACCACGAAGAAGCCCACGGGGAAGACGTGTGTCACGTGGCAGCGCAGAGTGTAGTCACTGCCCATTAAGACCGGAGGCTCCAGGATCACGCTGCTTGGCTGTTCTAAAGCAAGAGGGGGCCGCTGGGCAAGGTCCGAGGGCTCCTCCTAGCGCGACTGTCAACTACCCCCACTCCGTCCTGCTCCCCTCACCCCAGACCGGCTTGAGCCCTGTCCCTCACTGTAGGCTGTAATCCTGGCCGTGGTCCCCCGCGTTTCTCCCGCGCAGGTGACGAAGCAGTGCACATCGGAATTCCAGGCCCTCACATCCAGCAGCTGGTAGGATACCCAGCGGGGCCCACTGAGCGTCTCACCCCGCTGCAGCTCGGTGCGGAGGCTGGAACCCTCCGGGAGGGGGCAGCTGCTGCTGCAGTTGAGCCACACTGAGCCCCCCAGCGGCACTGCCTTGAAGTCGGGGCTTAGGCGCACCCAGAACTGTGGGTGAGAGCTGCCCCCCGGGCTTTGCGTCCGCGCACCCCGACGCCTCCGCGCGCTCCCGCCTCGTGGGTAGGAGGGCGACAGCAAAAGCAGAAGCAAGACGAGGAGCACAGACCCCATGGCAAAAAGCCCGGACTGAAGGGCTGGGCGCCAGGGAGTCACAGCTGGCTCTGGAGATAAGGAGGCTCGTAGCACCGCCTCCTCGGCCCCACCCGGTGGGGAAAGCGGGGTGAGAGACAGAGACTGAGGGGCCCAGGAGCCTTGCAGGATACACCCCACCCCTACAGCTTAACAAATGGACTCTCGACGCCATTCCAAACCAAACGTCATGTTTTTTTCTGGAGAGGGATTTTTTATTTTCACTAAAGTCTTCAAAGGCCCTAATAAGCCTCACATTTGGATTAGAGCCTGAGGGCTGGGCCTTGAACTCCCAGCCTTTTCTTGGAGCAGGAAATGGGAAAACTGGTAGAAAGAGTTCCAGCTGGACATGACACCTCCCCTCAACTCACACAAGGCTGGGAGGATGAAACAGCTTTATTAGCACTGGGGAGAGGCTTCCCACGCTGTGGGGGGCTACTCCCAGGCCTCTCCTTCCCACTGCCTGCAGGACCCTCATCCCTGCAGGAATTTGGAACTGTGTGGTCCCACTGAGATGGAAACAGGAAGGGCAAGGCAGGGGCACACAGGGGTTGGGCAGAGTTTCATGTGACCCTGTGGTGTAGCTATGAAGGAGTGAGCACCACATTTAGGCCTGCC
Source organism: Bos javanicus (assembly GCF_032452875.1). Classification (NCBI taxonomy): domain Eukaryota; kingdom Metazoa; phylum Chordata; class Mammalia; order Artiodactyla; family Bovidae; genus Bos; species Bos javanicus. The sequence goes on along the minus strand of NC_083874.1, from coordinate 14,485,758 downwards.
ACCAAGTGTCAGAATCCCATGGACAGAGGAGCCTGGGAGGCTACAGTCCATGGGTCACAAGAGTTGGACACATCTCAGTGACTAAACAACCAAGTGTCATTGTGAGCATTAGCAGAGATGCATATGGGTGGATAGGTGTCTTAACAGAGGTCAGCGCTAATTCTGGGGTATAAGGGCTCAGTGGGTCATCTCTGGGCATGTCACCAGCAATACCCTATCATCATTACTAATCCCTTTCTGGGAGAAAGCAGCTTGGCCAATGGAGTGGGAAATCCTAGCCCCACTTAATCTTTTTGCCAGGCACTCTTGTGCAGTGCATAGCCCTAATAGTTGTACCTGACGACCCTGAATGAGATTCGACTGAGAGCTCCCTGAGGGCTGGAATCAGTGTTCTTGTTTACAAATTCTAGCCCCCATAGAAGGCACTCAATAAATAGCTAGTAGAAAAACCAGTGAATAAATATGTCATCATCAAGATCTGGGAACAGTCTGTGGACAGTAATGCCGGAGCTGGTTTCTGTTCAGGAAGTGTGGGGATTTGTGTTTCAATGCTGCGTGTGTCTGAGCAGGGCTACATCTCTCTTCAGACTGTAGGGCCTCAGCACACACAGCAGGAGGTGAGTTTCAATGTTTCCCATTTGAGTGTCCCCATGCTGGAGGTAAGGGTCTCCATCACACAGCCTCCGGCCAGGTCAGACTTTGACATCCCTCAGAGTCATGCCCTGAGTCTTGGCCCCTTTTTTTGTCTTAGTCCTGTGGCTCCAGGTCAGGTGTGAGGCCTGGGGGTCATAACTGTGCAGAGGCCATGACCCCACATGCTATTTGTCCTGACTGAGTCCTCTATTTGGTCCTCTGGCATCCAGGGAAGGTGGGTGTAGCTTAACGGCATGTGTCCACCATTGGTTGATGCAGCCCCATTTGTCATGGCTTGGGGAGCTGAAGAAGTCCTATCCTGGGGTGGGCTCAGGGCGGCGTGGATTGTGCATTCAGTTTCAAGGCAGCCTCTTCTTGGGCCTTCCGGGCCTTCTGTAGCTCGTATTTCTGGATCTTCCGCTGGTAGTTATAGACATAACCGGCGGTGCCCAGAGCACCCAAGATGAGGGTCACAGCTACTACCGGAATGACAATGTCCAGGATATTCTGGCCGTCTGTGGGGAGGACACAAGGCAGCAGTGAGTGTTGAGCTGGCCACATTGCCCCTGCCCTGCCCATTCCAGAACTCGAACTCACGGAGCACGTTCAGGACCACTTCACGGGTGACTCTGCCATGAGCGCTGGTGGCCCGACACAGGTAGGTGCCCGCCACCTCCCGCCTAACGGGCCTCAGGTCCCCGATGGGCAGCGAAGCCCCGTCCCCTTTCCGGCTACAGTTCAGCTTGGGGATTGGGTTCCCCTGAGCCTCGCACTTCAGGGTCTGTTCCGAGCCTTCCTGCCACGTCCAGTTTCCCGGGCAATCCCGCTGGTCTAGTCGGGGGCCGTCTGAAGAAACACAACAAGATTAGGGAGGGGGTCGGTAGGGGTGATGGTAGGCCTTGGAGGGCAGGAGCTCTTAGGGTCTTGGTGGTTGGGGCTTGGAACTTAGGGGTCATTGTCCAGCGGCCTCACTCACACAGGACATGGAGCTCCCGGGTCTGGTGTTTGTGGACCACCTGCCCAGCTATCTCCAGGGCAGCAGAGCAGGAGAAGTTGCTCCTGTGGTCGCTGGCACTGGCGTTCAGCTTCAATTGGGCCCTCGGACCCGGCGGCACAGCTGAGGTTCCATTCAGCTTCACCACAGCTCCATCACGGGTCACACATTCCACAGTCACAGTAGTCCATTCTGAGACCTCAGGCGGACTCAGGGTCAGGGTGGGAAGCGGGAAGCCTGGAAGTGAGACACACAGTGAGCCCCATCCCTGGCATTAGCCCCAGCCCCTTGGAAGGCTCACTTGGGTTTCTACTTACTATAGACAGTCACGTTCTCTTGCGTCCTCCGGCTGTTCTCTCCCAGACTCACTGAACACTTCAAGGAATGGGTGCCCTCCTCATTTTCCTCCATCCAGGCCTTGGCCAAGACAGAGTCACCATCGTACGTGATATTGGATTCCAGTTTCTGGTCCCCCAGCACCAGGTAGACCTTAGCGTCTGAGGCTGGGAACAGTCCATCCAGCGTGCAATTCACCGGCCACCGTGAGCCTACTTCCACAATCGGGGGGACCTCAAGGTGAGGGTCGATCGATGGCAGGACTGGCGAGACAGAGCCGGTGTAAACAGGGGGCAGACAGACATCCTGAAGCCCTCTCCCTGGCCATTTCCATCCCCCGGCCTGGAACGCCCTCTTCCAGGGAAACTGGCTAGGTCACTCTTGTCTCAGGACACACCTACCGCTTGCCCTGGGTCACAGCCTTTCCAGATCATCCTTCAGTGCAGGCACCCAGCCCAGAACATTCCACCCCAGTGGCCAAGAAGATGCTCTTCCCAGAAGCCTTTGCAATCAAGGTTGCCACTTTCTCAGCAGCCCCATGGCCAGGGGCCTCTGCTTCCCAGGGACCCCGCATCCCAAGCAAGAAATCCCCCTCAGTGCATCTTCTCTGCTGGCTCCCCAGTGCCTCACCATAGGTCTGGAGCTTCCTGGGGGCCGAGGTGTTCTGGAAGAGTTCCAGCCCTTGTGACCGCAGGTCCAGTTCCCAGCGGCAAGAGAAATTGGTGCCATGGTCTTCTCTTCTTGGCTGCACTGTGAACATGACCTTGGCGGGCTCCCCCTTTCCCACGGGCTGCCGGCCCAGCTCCTCCTCCCCTCGGAGCAGCACCACGGAGAGGTGGGCCCGGGGGGCCCCGCCAGACACCAGGCAGCTCAGGTTGAGTTCTTCACCCACAGGCTGCCAGAGGGGCAGGGGAGCCAGCTCCACATGCTCCGGGAACCCTGCAGGGGAAAGGGGTGTTGTGTGAACAGGACAGGCTGGCTGCCTGCCCACAGCGGGTGTGTTGGGGCCCTGGACACACCTGCTCCAGGAACCTCACCACTTTTTCCCCACAACACTCCCCAAACCACCTAAGCCAGATGGGAATGTTAAGAGCTTCAGGATAACCTGGTGAGATGTCCCCAAGTGGTTGTGAAGGAGGCAAAACAACTCTTTATTCATTGCAGCATCTGAGAGTCACAAGTGGGAAAGGAACTTAAAGGCTATTGCCAGGAGTCCCAGCAAATAAATACAGTACATTTAAGCTGCCCAGTCTCTAGACTTTGCTATAAAAAAACAAAACAAAACAAAACTTCTGTTCTTCCTTCTCTCTTTGGCCATATTTTTCTGCATAGCATCTCTCACCTCTGAGGTACAAAATCATCGACTGAGTTCATTTGTTTTCTATTATTCCTGCCATGGAATGTCAGTTCAGGAGGGCAGGAATCTTTTTTTTGTTCCCTGTTGTACTGTTGGCACACGGGAGGTGCTCTGTGTTTGTAGAAAGAATGAGGTTGGAGTACCCACACCTATTTGAGGCCTTTCGGAAGCCTACTTTTGAAGGTTCCCAAATAAACTGTCTGATCCCCTGAAATGTCAAAAATGTAAGAACAACCCACAGATGCTCAAAAAAAAAATACCCCCAAGTATCCCCTGAAACCAGTATCTGTGGGCAGGGTATTCACAGGCCAGGGTCTCCATTCTGCATGAGGTAAGAATTCCAAGCCTGGATCTTCCTGCCAGTGGAAATTGCCAGCATTAGCTGTGGCTTAGCATTGAGAGCCCCCTGCTCCACCCTAGACTCCCCAAGGAGAGGTCTTGAGGCTTCCCACTCCTAGTCCCTTCTCAAGTGGCCCTGAAATGTCACTTAAACAGCAGTGATGTTGGGAGTTGGTTTTGGGACATGAGTTCACCTTCTCCCCAGATTGCCAACCCCCTGAACAAAGCAAACTTTCCTTTTCCAACCAAAAAAAGAAAAAGCAGAGATCTTAACATGTTAGGAGCCTAGAGTTGATTCCTAGCTTTTCTGCTTCTTTGCTATGGGTTATGGGGGAGTGACTTTGCCACTGAACAGTCCCAGCCCTTGTGGCTATAGAAACCAAGCCTCAGTTTTCTAAGCTGTAAGCTGGGACTAATGAAGGTAGGAGTAATATTATTTTTTTTAGGACTATTATTAATCCACTTCAGAAATTGAGAGAGTGACTGTAAATGGGCATGAGGTTAATTTTAAGGTGAGGGATATGACAGATACATTCTTAAAGTAGATTGTGGTTGTACACTTCTATAAATACACCAAAGTTCATTGCATTGTACATTAAAAGCTGTTAAAAAAGAGGGGGTGAGAAAACCCCCAGACATTCAACTCTTACTTCTGACCATCTGTTGCAAACCCTTGTTTGCAGAGCTGAAGGCCTCCTCAGACCACAGTCCCCAAATGGGACTCACATCTGCAAGCCTAGCTCCTTGCCCTGAAAGCCAGACTGGGGCAAGAGGTCTGTTCCACTGGTATCTCTCCTTGACTCCCCATCTTTAGTGCCAAACTGAGTCCTGATTACTCCACCCTTCAAATGTTTGTCGGCCACTCCCTTCTTGTACGTGTCACTGCCCATGAGATGTGTGACCTGGATTGGGTCCACGGCCAGCTGCTCTCTGGCTTCCTCTAAGTTCAGCCCTCTGCTCTAGATCCCTGGCCTGCTTACACATCCTCCATGGCTCCCTATTTCCCAAAGGAGAAATCTCAGCTTCACAGCCTGGCAGTCGAGGTCCTGCCAGACTCAGCTCCAGTGACACTGATCTTTTGATAGTCAATCCCTCTGGTTTCCCCAATCCCAGGCTGTTTGTTTCTCCACTCCAAACCTTTGCCCAGTCTGCTCCTTCTGACTAGAATGCCTGTCTTTACCAACTCCTACATGTCCTACAAAGCCCAGCTAGGGCTTCCCTCCTGCAGGAATTACAGCTCCTTCTAGAGAAAGCTCAGCCATCCAGAGATGCTCTCTTATCTTTCCACTGGTGGTGGGGCAAGACCAAGCTACAGTGTCTCCTAGGTGACGCCTTGCTACTGGGTACGCCCATCTGTTCCATTTCCCAGAGGTGAAAACTAAGGTAAAGTCTGGAAGCCAAAGAAGGAGAAACGTAGTAGTGCAAGGACTCAAACCTGGCGGGAGGGGCTTTCAGCTCTCAGGCTGAGAGGCAGACAGTTCTGTGAAGACGTTTCTGGGTGGGGGTGTGGTTTCAGAGGCCACTGGGAATGTTTGGGGACTTCCCTCACTTGGCTAGCCGATGCTCAAACATCCTTCAAACCAGAAACAAACCTGATATTTACCCCAAAGCTTCTTTGACACAGGTACTGTGAAGGCAGAATGTCCTTCAGGCCTCACTGCATCATTAAATCCTTCCAAGGAGGTTTCAAGTGAAAATCAATCAGGAGCCATGGGTTTCCCCCTCGCTCCCCCACACTGGGGTCACCCAGTTAGTGAGGACCCTACTGGGACTAGGGGTTTCCCAGGTGGCTCAGTGGTAAAGAATCCACCTGCCAATGTAGGAGACAGTGGATGCTTGTTCAAACCCTGGTCAGGAAGATCCCCTAGAGTAGGAAGCAGCAATCATTCCAGTATTCTTGACTACAGAATCCCATGAACAGAGGAGCCTCGCAGGCTACAGTCCATGGGGCCGCAAAGAGTTGGACACGACTGAACACACACACACACACATATGCTGGGACTAGAACCCAAGGCTGTCTAATCCCAAAGCCAGTAGGCCAATCTTCTTTCTTTCCTCCTTTTTTATTTTCTTCTGTTTTAATTTGAAATTCATGTCTCTATTTCTTTACCAACTCAGCTATCAGGGAAGCCCAAATGAATAATATAGTATCCATGGAATTCTCCAAGCCAGAATACTGGAGTGGGTAGCCTTTCCCTTCTCCAGGGGATCTTCCCAACCCAGGGATAGAACCCAGGTCTCCTGCATTGCAGGCGGATCCGTTTTTCCAGTAGTCATGTATGGATGTGAGAACTGTACCATAAAGAAAGCTGAGCACTGAAGAATTGATGCTTTTGAACTGTGGTGTTGGAGAAGACTCTTGACAGTCCCTTGGACTGCAAGGAGATCAAACCAGTCAATCCTAAAGGAAATCAGTCCTGAATATTCACTGAAAGGACTGATGCTGAAGCTGAAACTCCAACACTTTGGCCACCTGATTCAAAGAACTGACTCACTGGAAAAGACCCTGATGCTGGGAAAGATTGAAGGCAGAAGGAGAAGGGGAAGACAGAGGATGAGATGGTTGGATGGCATCACCGACTCAATGGCCATGAGTTTGAGCAAGCTCCGGGAGTTGATGATGGACAGGGAAGCCTGGAGTGCTGTAGTCTACGGGGTTGCAAAGAGTTGGACATGACTGAGAGACTGAACTGAACTGAACTGATTTATTGCTTATATTCATGTTAATTCACTGTCACACGTCAAAATGCCCAAAGGAAACAAAAGGTACACAGAGAAAACTAGACCCCCTGCCCTCTCCCAGAGGCCCCCAGCTTTTCTGCTCACAGCCAGCTATTATTCTCATTTACTGTGTTTCCTCTCAGGGCTCTTTAATGCAGAAACACAGTCTTCCTCACCTAGCCCCTGTGGCTCTCTAACACTGTGATAGGTGTACTACTGATTCTGGACAGGACCTTACTTCTTTTGAACTTGACAGTACCCCTGGCAGTTTCCATCTCATTCTTTTTTAAAAAACATTTTTAATTGTTATACTAAGAAGCAGAAAACCATAAAAAAGTAAATGTGCAGGTTAATATAACTGCTTTAAGGTTAGGACTCTTGTAAATACTACTCAAGATAGAATTTTTTTAGTCACCCCAGAAATCCCCTAAATGCCCCCATCAACCACTAGCACTCTCTCTCTGCTAGAGTGACCACTATCCCACCTAAAAAGATGGAAACAAGCCAAATGGCCATCAACTAATGGGTAGATAAAATGTTCTACATCCATACGATAAAATATTATTTAGCCATAAAAGGCATTAAGTACTAATACATGCTGTAACATGGATAAACCTTGAACAGTTTGATAAGTGAAAGAAGCCAGATACACTGGGCCACACACTCCATGATCCATGTAAAGGAAATGTCCACAATAGGAAAACACAGAGACAGAAAGCAGACTAGTGATTGCTAGGGGTTGGGGAGAGCGGTCTCCTTCTTTTATACGGTTGCATACTATTCCAGATCGAACTGCTTTCTTTCCCCAGTTCCCTACATTCGAGTGGCTTGCAAATTTTTGCGCGTCCTGATCAAGCCACAGTGAATAACCCTGCCCCCTCTCAGTTCCCTCATGGGTAGGACCATCTATAGCCCCAATTCCCAGGAGTGGGCTTCTCTATCAAAGGACCCCCTTGTGTGACATTTTTGAAGACTGCTGCCCCCTGCCCCACTGGAAGTTGTGCTTTTTGCGCCCCTACACTGTCAGCAATGTCCTAGGATTACCTGCTTCTGCACACCCTTGCCAACACAGCTGTTATCAATTCTCTGGATTGTTGCCAATAAGTGAAAAGTGTCATCCCAGGGCTAATTTGAATTCTCATCTTTTTTTTTTTTTTCCCCCTTTGGCCAAGCTGTGAGGCTTGCAGGATGATAGATCTCAGGGATTGAACCTAGTCCAAGGTAGTGAAATCCCGGAATCCTAACCACTGCCGGGAAACCCCCAGCATCTTTTTCTAAAGAGTCAGATCTACAACTTTGTCATCTGTTTTAAGAGGCCTAGAGAGCCAGCATTCTTGAATGTTCTGATTCTCTGACCATACTCCAAAGGCACGCCCAAGGAAGTTCAAGGAAGAGTTCCAGACCAACAATGAGACTTTCCAAAGATAGAACCCCTGCTCTTCAGTGAGACCCTGCCTTCACCCACCAAGTCATAAAGGTTGTTCCAACCTGCTGGGGACTCCCCTGTCCACCTCCCCAGCACAGTCTGCCTAGTCCAGGCCCTGGACCCAGCCACTCACAGTATACGGTGAGGTTCACTGAAGCTATTGTCTGTTCCTGGTGACAGTTTGAGTAGCAAAACAGCTCGATGTCTTCCTGCACATCACGCAGTTGAAAAACCTTCCAGTTGTCCCCACGGCCCACTTCCTCCTTGATTAATACAGTCTCTAGGCCAAATGTTGACTTTTGGTCACAGGAGTTACTGCAGTTCACCGTCAGGGAGTCTCCACGGGGTATGATGGCTTTTGAAGGATGTATTGATATTCCGGCACCTCCAGGCCCTGGAATCAAAAGGGGGGTTGTCAGGCATGACAGCTGGGGCTCATCAATATTACTGCATTCAGCCCGTGCTGGGGACACAGCATTGAACAAGACAAAACTCTGCCTTCAGTGTGGGAGACAGAAAAATTCATGAGTAAACAACATAATTAACAACTGATGCTGACAAGGGTTTTGGCAAAAACAAAATGGGATAAGAGAACAGACAGTGCCTTGGTGACTGGGGAATATGTGAGCCAGAGATTAGGATGAAGAGCGGAAGCAAGCCATTCCAGAGAAAAGGAAAATGACCTCCAGGAATAGCAAGTACAGAGGTTCTGAGGCAGGGTGGCTGGAGCAGAGTAAGGGATAAGTTGGGGGGAAACAGGGTCAAGAGAATCATGCAGGCAGTGTTAAGCCATGCCAGGGATGTGGTCTTCATTCTGAGGAACTTCTGAGCAGACGGGGAGGATTTTAGCAAAAGAGGGGCATGAAGTCAGTGTATGTTTCAATCCCAAGAGGTCAAGGGGAGGGAGCCAGCCCTTCAGGGGTAAAGGGGCTCCAATCAGGCTAGTCCCCACTCCCTTGGACAAGTGGTTTCCCCTCTCTGGGCCTCACTTTCCTCTATCTATAAAGTGGGCAAATACAGTCACCACAACTTCCGCTGACATAAGCAACTCCTAGCACAGGGCAGGTAGGCAGTGGCTGCAGATAAGAAAGAGGTGGTCTGTTCTGATGAGCTCCCTCAGACCACAGCACTTTCAAAGCTGAAAAAATGTCTCTCTGAGCCCATCCATCCTATTCGCCAACCCCCCCCCCAAAAAAAAAAAAAGATTTCTGCCTTCAACTTTAGGTCTACTCCATCTGGGATGGAGGGAAACAGCAGCTCTTTGAATTCTCCAAGGGTGATTCTGGAATCCTTCCCATTTCAGAAGGAAATTTTGAGATCGGAAGGGATGCTGGGCCTTTCCAGGTGGTAAAGAATCCGCCTGCCAGTGCAAGTGATCCAGGTTCGATCCCTGGGTTGGGAAGATCCCCTGGAGGAGAAAATGGCAACCCGCTCCAGTATTCTTGCCCGGAAATCCCATGCACAGAGGAGCCTGGTGAGCCCTACACACGAAGCGAGGTTACTCAGCTAGAAAAGGGTAGACTCCAGATTAGAGTCTGAATTAGAACTCTTCGTTGAGCTGGTAACCATGGTGTGGATTTTTCACACTCCTGCTTTTCAAAGTGGCCAGCATTTGAGGCCAGCTGTCCCGCTTCTCCTGGGCTTCCCCCGTAGCTCAGCAGTAAAGAATCTGCCTGCAATGCAGGAGCCGAAGGAGGCACGGGTTCCAGTGTCCCAACCCAGGAGACTGGGTTGGGAATTCAGTATTCTTGCCTGGAGAATTCCATGGATAGAAGAGCCTGGCAGGCTACAGTCCATGGTGTGGCAAAGAGTTGGACACAACTGAAGGAACTTAGCACGGCACACAGCACAGTTCCCCTTCTCACCTTCCTCCTAGCTGGAGGTGAGGAAGGGCTGCAGGGGCATCCCACTTCTCAACCTCTGCTCCCTGGGCAAGTCAGCCCTGGAATTCCCCTGAGCAGAGTCCTGGACTTCCCCCTAGGGACACGGGGTGAGGAACAGAATGTGCATGGCGGGGTGGGGGAGGGAGGTTCCAGTCTACCTAAAGGTTGGGGCGTGTGTCTACACCGTCAGACCACCTCCTGGGGCCAGGACACAACCACTGCGAGGTGGCCACTGTTAAACGTCTCCATTTTACAGCGGAAAACCTGTAGATCCTCGGGAGGGGCAATCCGCAGTCGGAGAGCACAGGATAGAGCCATGAAGGGTCTGGATGGGAACCCTCGGCTGCTGACTTTCAATCGGTGCCTCTAACCCCAACTTCCCAGAAACACTGACCTAAGTACGAATAGCCTTATTCCCAGCCGGTCGGGAGCCGGTCGTCCCATGGCTTCAGGGCGCACCTCGGATCCCGAAAGCTGACTCGACGGCAGCCCTCACCCCTGACTCACCTGGGAGCAGAGTCCCGAGCAGGGCCAGGAGCGCAAGCTGTGCTGCAGGGGCGGCGCCGAGAGCCATCGCAGGCGGAGGCGGGGCGGACCAGCTGGGGCGGAGGCGCGCGGCTAAGACTGTGGCGCCCAGGGCTTCGCGGGTCCTTTTATACCGCTGGGCTGGCCGAGGGGGGCCAAGGGGGCGGTGCTTCCCGGAAACCTCCTGCTTTCCCCTCCGGAACAAGGGCCCTGGCATTTCCGGATTGAGAGGGTGCCTGGCCGAAGTCGGTTATATCCCCCCTCGGTGGCCGCTCAACACCGGAATTTCCGAATTCAAGTCCTGAGGGCTGCCTGGCGGCAGCAGCCAAAAAAAGGCTCCCGGAGCTAGGGTTCCTGTCCCCGGGCCAGGCTAACCTTGATTTTGCGTTTACACTGCGCTAAGAGCTTTATTGGATCCTGCCAACCACCCTAGACGGTAGGGACTGTTATCGTGTCCCTTCCACGGAGGGGTAGACTGAGGCTTCCAGCTTCGAGGGCATTAGAACTCAAGTCTAACTCCCCAGCACAAGCAGGCCTCTAATCGAGTGGACCGTCCCTCGCTTCGGTGGGGCCCAGGAACCTCCTGGGGCGCTCTCGATCACGGGTGCCCCTGCCCTAAGGGGCAAGTACCCGCCCAGATGACACCGAGATTTCTCGAGAAGCGACCGCAGCAGGCCCAGGCACTTCCAGGCGCCTGTGAACCCTGGAGGGGAAGACTCAAGGCGCATCACATCCGGGGCGCTGCATCCCCCACGGATGGGCGCTTCTACTCCCCTACTCATCGCTTCCCCTTTCGGCCTGGACCTCGGCCACGGGGGCGTCTTTACAGCTTCCAGGAAAAAAAAAAAGGAAGCCTCGTGGTCCTGACGCAGCGAGTTGCTGTTCCCAGGCTCCGCGGGGAAACTGAGGCCAAAGACCTCGACCGGGGCGGGGAGCGGGGGCGCTCGAACCCTTGCCCTCGGCAGGGAAACTGAGGTAGCTCCCAGGCCCGGAATGGGGGAGGAGAGGGGGCGCTCAAACTCCCGCCGTCTGCGCGCAGCTTCTGAAACTCCAACCCCAGGTGCCAGCACTAAATCTGTGCGGGTGTTCGCCCGGGCTTGTTCTATTTGTATTTGTAGGGAGAGGGCGCGGGATGCTGGGAGGTCCGGCGCTGCGCATTTAAGCCGCACGCCATCGCCCCCGGCTTCAGGCCTCGCCTGCGCCGGTCATCCACAAACTCGGCAACCGCCCCTTCAAGGCTAGGGATCCTGGAGTCTCCAAGCGCGGAGCCCCGCCGCCTAAGGCTTCCTGTTGTGGGGCGCGCGCTTTGTCGCCATGGAGACCAGAGAAAGGCCAAGAAGGTCTCGCGGCAGACTGGGAAGGGAGGATCATTCAGGGACGCTCGAGCCCTTCCCCCGGGGAAGGGGCTGCGAGTCACTGCCCAGCCAGAAAAGCTTTCCTCGCTGCTCCCAGATTGTTCCTAAGGAATTTCCACGGGGATCTTTCTTCTTAAGGGTGGAGGGTGCTGAATTCCCGCCCCAAACGGCCTGGGAAAAGGTGCCGAGTGGGGACCGGGGACGTCCCTCGGAAGGTCTGGGAAAATCCTCCGCTGGGGTCACTTTCCGGCGGGTTTTTAGCAAGTTAAGATCATTGTTTATTTTGGCCCCAGCCCCAAGTGTGCGAGCGGAGAGCTCCCCCGCGCGGCCCAAGTTTTACGGAGGTTTCAGTTCAGTCCAGTTCAGTTCAGTCGCTCAGTCGTCCCGATTCTTTGCGACCCCATGAATCGCAGCACGCCAGGCCTCCCTGTCCGTCACCAACTCCCGGAGTTCACTCAAACTCATGTCCATAGAGTCGGTGATGCCATCTATCCATCTCATCTTCTGTCGTCCCCTTCTCCTCCTGCCCCCAATCCCTCCCAACATCAGAGTCTTTTCCAATGAGTCAACTCTTCGCATGAGGTGGCCAAAGTATTGGAGTTTCAGCTTTAGCATCAGTCCTTCCAATGTTTAAAAACCGTAAACCGTGGTTCTTCCTTCTCTAGCTCCACAGTGGCTTAAACAGTGTTGACAGCCTAGAGTGTGGACTCCCTGGTTGCTCAGTGATAAGAAATCCACCTGCCAATGGAGAGGAGACAGATTAGATCTCTGATTTGAAAAGATCCCACATGCCTCGGTGCAACTAACCGCATGCACCGCAACTACTGAGCCTGTGCTCTAGAGCCTGGGAGCCACAACTGAGTCCCCGTCCTACAACTACAGAAGCCCAAGTGTCCTAGAGCCTGTGCTCCACACGGAGAAAAGCCACTTTAAGGAGAAGCCAGTGAACTGCAACTAGAGAGTAGCCCTCATTCTCCACAACTAGAGAAAAGCCCACACAGCAAAGAAGACCCAACACAATGAAAAACAAAAAGAAAATTTAAAGAACCTACTGTGTGCCAGGCATCATTCCAGGTGCTGGGGGCACAGTAATGAACAGAAGAGACCAAAATTCCTGCCATCATGCAGAGATCGTTATTAAAAGTAGGAGCAACAGAAACAAAAATAAAATACATAAAGGGACTCTTCCCTGGTGGGCCACTGGCTAAGATTCCACTGTCCAAAAGCCCCAGCCCAGGTTCCATCCCTGGTCAGGGAACTAGATCCCACGTGGCATCACTAAGAGTTCACATGCCTCAACTAAAGATTCCCCAAGTGGAAGTAGAAGATGGAGGATCACCCAAGCAACAACTAAGACTCAATACAGATAAATAAATGCATAAATGTTTAAAAAATAAAACATATGGAGACGTAGCTTGTGCTTGGTGCTAAGAAAAAAATAAAGTAGGGAAGGGAATAGGAAATGTGAGGGTTCAGAAAACTCTAAATAGAGCATCCTGGGAAAGACTGAGAAGGTGATATTGAACCAGGAATAGAGGGAGGTGAGGAGTGAATCCTGATTATATCAGGGAAGGAATGTACCAGGCAAAGTACACTGGATGTGCAAAGGCCCTGAGGTAGGAATTGACTTAAGGAAAAGCCAGGAGGCTGCTGTTGCTGGAGTGCAGGGAGGGAGGGAATTGGGGGAGAGGCGGGTAGGGAGGGAATGGGTAGAACATGGGCTGGGGAAAACTTTGGCTTTTCCTCTGAGTGAAGTGGGAGCTGTGGAGGGTTCTGAGCAGAGGGGAGACACCCCTGACTCAGGCATTTACAGGTACCCTCCTGAGACAGCAGTAGCTACAGTGTGTGTAGGAGAGGTTTGGTGGAGGACAGGGTGGATTCAGGAAACTGGGAGCAATGATGGAGCCTGGAGTGGGCCATGGAGACTGGAGACGTGATCCAATTTGGCATTCAGTTTGGCAGCAGGCACACTGCACTTTTGGGACTTGGAAGCAGGGCAGAGTCAAGGTCAGCTCCTTGTCCTGCTCTGATATCCTGTGAGGGTGGAGGGCCATTTCCTGAGATGAGGATGGGATGATAATGAGGGACAGTTTGGCAGAATAAACTTGCACTCTCTGTCTGCATTCCCTTTGTGCTTTCTTGAAAGAAAGGGAAGCAGATGCTCCCCCATCCCCTTTCCGCAGCCATCAGGAAGGGCAGGGCTTCCTCCAGGGTGCCAGGCAGTCTCAGGAAGGGAGGAATGGCTCCAGTGCAGACCAGAGGCTGTGCACCAGAGCAGAAGTACCCAAACCCCACTCCAGGCACTGTGCCTGCTCGGAACTCATCCTGAGCTCAGGTGGGACCACCTTGCTGTTCCCTTGAACTGGAATTCACTTCCTCTCATCCCTGACGGAGCCAGCCCTTTCTTGGGGTCTCAGCCTCCACTTACAGCCTTTCCAGAGGACATCCCTGGTGGTACAGTGGATCAGAATCTGCCTGTCAATGTAGGGGACAATGGTTCCTTCCCTAGTCCAGGAAGATCCCACACGCCTCGGAGCATTTAAGCCCATGCACCACAACTACTGAGCCCAAGTGCTGCAGCTACTGAAGGCTTCACACCTAGAGCCTGTGCTGCACAACAAGAGGAGCCCCTGCAATGAGAAGCCGGCTCTCCCCAACTAGAAAAATGTCCAAGCAGTAACGAAGACCCAGTGCAACTATAGATAAATAAATAAATACATTCAGTTCAGTTCAGTCGCTCAGTCGTGTCCAACTCTTTGCGACCTCATGGACTGCAGCATGCCAGGCTTCCCTGTCCATCACCAACTGCCAGAGTTTGCTCAAACTCATGTCCACTGAGTTGGTGATGCCATCCAACCATCTCATCCTCTGTCCTCCCCTTCTCCTCCTGCCTTCAATCTTTCCCAGAATCAGGGAAGTTTTGTTTTCTTTTTTTTTTAAAAAAAACCTTTTCCCAATGCTCCTCTGGCCCCTTCCATCCTGGGCTACAGCCTAATCATTCCCTGTCACTTGCTCTAATGGTTTCATTACTGAAACTCATCCACTGGTTGAAATTCTTTTGACTGACTTGATTATATCACTTCCATTTGCGTGAGTGCCAGAAGGCCAGGGAATCTCTCAGCCTCAGCACGTGAATCAACGTCCAGTCATTAGAGGCAGACGGTCAATAGTATTGGTTGAATGAATGAACTTCACTTATTCTCGGCATTCCGTACATGCTGTTCTTCCAACCCAGGATTCCTTTCCCACTGCTTTTATGGAAGGTACTAGAGGATTTCATCCCCCAGCTTGTAACAGGGCTAGGAACACAAGGTCCAGACATCTTTTTACTTTTCTGGCTCCCAGGCTCTTCATTGTAGCGAGCAGGCTTACTGGTTGCCACACTCAGGCTTAATTGCCCTGTGGCAAGTTCCCTGATCAGAGATCAAACCCACAACCCCTTCACTGGACAGTGGATTCTTAACCACTGGACCACCAGGGAAGTCCTCTTTTTTTCTTTCCTTTTTTTTTTTTTTTTAAGCTGCACTTTTGTGAGCTCTTAGTTTCCTGACCTGGGATTGAACCCTGCCCCCACAATGAAGGTGCCAAGTCCCAAACACTGGATTACCAGGGAATTCTCATCTGTCTTTGCAAAAGAACAGCTTTGTTTCCTTCAGATAAATACCCAGGAGAGGACTGGCTGGAGCATACATTAGTTCTATATATGTATTGAAATAGAGTTGACTTACAATGTTTTGGGTAGTTCTATTTTTAACTTTCTGAGGAACCTCCGTACTGTTCAGGCCCTGGTCTGAGTAACATTCCATTGTAAGGCCAAATCAGGTTTATGTTTTTCATTCATGGAATGACTTTGGTAGCCTCCACCTTTTGGCTATTCTGAATCATGGTGCTATCAGCATTCCTGTACAAGTGTTTGTATGAGCATCTTTTCATTTCTTTTGGGTGTCTACCTGGGAGTGGAAATGTTAAGTCACATGGTAATTTCATGGTGAACGTTTTGAAGAACTGTGAGACTGTGTTTCCTGGCAGCTGAACCATTTTACATTCCCACCAGCAACATACAAAGATTCCAGGGTTCCAATTTCTCCACATCTTTGCCAACATATATTTTGTTTAATTATTATGGTCATTGTCATCCTAATGGATGTGATTAGTGGCTCAGTCGTGTCCAACTATGTGACCCAATGTACTGTAGCCCACCAGGCTCCTCAGTCCCTGGAATTCTCCAGGCAAGAACACTGGAGTGGGTAGCCATTCCCTTCTCTAGGGGATCTTCCTAATGCTGGGAGTGAACCCAGGTCTCCTCTGCAGGCAGATTCTTTACTGTCAGAGCCACCAGAGTGGGAAGTGGTATCTCACTGTGGTTCCCCAGTCCTTCTGGTATGTCCAGTGGATGAGCCCAAAACAGAGCTGTGATATGTGGCTGTGATGTGCAGGGACCAGCAAGTGCTGAGGGGATAGGGCCAAAGGGCACCAGACACCAGCTGTGACCTTGAGAGGCCACTTCCCCTGGTGATAACTTCATGGCCTCAGCTGCAGAAAGGGATGGTAATGCATCCTGCAAAGCGTGGGAATGAGATTGCAGTAAGACCATTAGGGACTGCTGTGGTGTCCAGTGGTTAAGAATCCACCTTCCAATGCAGGGGACACAGGTTCAATCCCTGGTCCAGGAAGACTCCACATGCCTCGGGGCAACTAGCTGGTGCAGCACAAATTCTGAGCCCACGCTCTAGAACCCCTGCTCTGCAACAAGAGAAGCCACTGCAGCGAGAAGCCCTCATGCCACAACTACAGAATAGTGTCCCCTTCCCACTCGCTGCAACTAGAGAAAGCCTGCAAGTACTAAAGACTGATGCAATAAAAAATAAATAAATAAAAACTACAAAAAACAAACCCAACATCATTCATGGGACTTCCCTAGTGGTACAGTGGTTAAGAATCTGCCTTCCAATGCAGGGGACACAGGTTCAATCTTCGCTCAGGGAACTAACATCCCACACGCCTCAGGGCAATTAAGCCCTCAAAACTACTGAGCTTGTGAGCTTTAGACCCATGTTCCACAATAAAAGAAGCCCACTAGCCCCAACAAAGACCCGGCACGGCCAAAAGAATGAATAAGTAAATAAATAGATGGATAAATAAAATTCAAAAGACCATTTTTGCACAGGAGAACAGATAGCAGTAGTTGCAAGTTGTCTGTTTCCTTACGACTGAGCTCGGACAATCCCACCTCAAACTTCCTGGTCAGGACCACAGACTTCCTCCTTTTTCCCCACAGATGAATTCACTCTTACATCATGGTTCCTCATAACAGCCCAAGAGTGGAAAGCAAAACTGCGTGGCGTGTGGATGTTGATCGAAACAGAACTTGGCTCCTCCATCCACTCAGGTCAGTTCAATTCAGTTCAGTCGCTCAGTCGTTTCTGACTCTTTGTGACCCCATGGACACACCAGGCTTCCCTGCCCATTAACTTCCGGAGCTTACTCAAACTCATGTCCATTGAGTCGGTGATGCCATCCAACCATCTCATCCTCTGTCATCCCCTTCTCCTCCTGCCTTCAATCTTTCCCAGCATCAGGGTCTTTTCAAATGAGTCAGTTCTTCCCAACAGATGGCCAAAGTATTGGAGTTTCAGCTTCAGCATCAGTCCTTCCAATGAATATTCAGCACTGATCTCCTTTAGGATGGACTGGTTGGATCTCCTTGCAGTCCAAGGGACTCTCAAGAGTCTTCTCCAACACCACAGTTCAAAAGCAGCAATTCTTCAGCCCTCAGCTTTCTTTATAGTCCAGCTCTCACATCCATACATGACTACTGGAAAAACCGTAGCTCACTGAAAGTTTATTCTGTGGCGGACTCTGCCATGCCACTGGCTGCGAATCCTGCCTGGAACTCAGGTCCACATCAGCCTCACGTTCAAATCTCTGAACTTGGTGTTGGATGGGAGCCTGGAGGCCCTGCTAGAGCAGAAGGGCCTGGTCCCCCAGCTCTTGACCCTCTGTCTGCCCCCCTTGCCTCCTCTCACCAACCTTTGGGTCTCTCCTACCGAGGTGTAAGGAGGCATCGCAGAGCAGTTCCTCCTGGGCTGGCGGCTTCCCCTTCCTTAGGTTCCCCAGCAGTGTGCTTGTGTTCTGAGCAACTTTTTGAGGTTTCTTCTTTCCTGGGTACGTCGTTGCTAGATGGAGGCATCTTTTTTCTTAAATATATTATTATTATTATTTGTCTGCTCCGGGTCTTCCCAGGTGGCGCTAGTGGTAAAGAAGTTGCCTATCAATGCAGCAGATAGAAGAGCCTGGGGTTTGATTCCTGGGTTGGGAAGATTCCCTGGAGGAGGGTACAGCAACCCACTCCAGTGTAGTTTGCCTGAAGAATCCCATGGACAGAGGAGCCTGGTGGGGGTACAGTCTATAGGGTCACAAAGAGTCGGACATAACAGCATGCACACATCACCGGGTCTTAGTTGCAGCATGTGGGATCTAGATCCTTGACCAGGTTTTGAACCCACACACCTGCCTTGAGAGAGCAGAGTCTTAGCCATCTGATCACCAAGGAAGTATGAGATGGAGGCACCTCTGGTATGGGCTGTGGCTCTTTTCTCAGCCCTTGGGGTCAATCTACCCTCTCATCTCTCCTAGTGGGCGTCCAGGTGTGTGTGTGTGTGTGTGTTAGTCACTCAGTCATGTCCGACTCTTTGTAAGCCCATGGACTGAAGCAACTCTCTTCTGGCCGTGGGATTCCTCAGGCAAGAATACTGGAATGGATATCCATTCCCTTCACTAGGGGATCTTCCTGACCCAGGGATCAAACCCAGGTCTTCTGCGTTGCAAGCAGATTCTTGACCATCTGAGCCATCAGGGAAGCCCTTCCACACCAACCACCAAAAAGCAGACACCTTCACTCTACATCACAGCCCCCTTCCTCTTGCCCTCTGGATCTCCAGGATATCAGATCCCAGCCCCATCACCTCACTTGAGCTTTCTTAAGCCAAAGTCAGTCTCAGTCTTGGGTGTTCTGTCTTTAGGATATATTTCAAATGCTATGAAGTCTTCTTTCTCTCTGGGCTCTGGGTTAACCTATGTCCTAAAAGTGTATGATAGGGTGTTTTTTTTTTGTTTTGTTTTGTTTTGCTTCACTGCAGGGCAAGTGGGGTCTTTGTTCCTTGAGGAGGGATTGAACCCCAAGGAGCAGTGAAAGTATGGACTCCCAACCACAGGACCACCAGGGAAGTGCCAGTGTGATAGGGATTTGCATGCAGCAACAGCTCCCCTGAAGAAGTCTCTTCACCCATCTCTCTCTCTTTTTAAAAAAATATTTTAATTGCAGAGAATTTCAAAATAGGCAACAGTGAAGAGGACATGTGGTAAAGCCACATGTGCCTGCTTCCACAGTCCACATGGCCAGTCTTGCTCCATCCTGTCACGGGTTCAACTACTTCTCTTCCCAGGCAGAGGGTGGGGGGGGAAGTGCTGACCCCCAGATTGTGATCTTATTTAGAAACAGGATTTTTGCAGATCCTCAAGTTCAGGGAAGATCATTTGGATGGGCCCTAACTGAACATGACTGGTGCTCTTATAAAAAGGGGAAATTTGAACACACACACACACACACACAGGGACTACGCCCTTTGAAGATGAGGACAGAGATCCTGGTGATCAATCAAATAAAGAAGTGCAGAGTGTTCGTCGCTTGGTCATGTCTGACTCTGCGACCCCATGGACTGTAGCTTGTCAGTCTCCTATGTCCATGGAATTCTCCAGCCAAGAATACTGGAGTGGGTAGCCATTCTCTTCTCCAGGGGATCTTCAGAACCCAAGGATGGAACCCAGGTCTCCTGCATTGCAGGTGGATTCTTTACTGTGTGAGCCACCAGTAAAGCCCAGTGGATATGCAAAGAAATGCAAAGGACACCAACAAACCACCTGAAGATAGAGGACAGGGATGGGACAGAGCCTGCCTCACAGCCTCAACAGGAATCAGCCCTGTTGATATGTATTTTTTTCTTGGCTGGGCTACCAGGCATGCAAGGATCTTAGTTCCTTGTCCAGGCCTTGAACCCATGTCTCCAGCAAATGGAAGCACAGAGTCCTAACCACTGGACACCAGGGACGTTCCAACCCTGCTGACATCTTTTTTCCTTAACACTGTTTATTTATTTACTAAGCTGGGTCTTCCTTGCTTTGTGGAGGCTTTCTCTAGTTCCAGTGATCAATGGCTACTCTCTAGTTGCAGTGCCTGGGCTTCTCATTGCGGTGGCTTCTCTTGTTGCAGAGTACAGGATCTAGGTGGGCAGGTTTAACTGGGGCACACAGGCCCAACCGCTCCATGGCATGTGGAAACTTCCTACAGGAGGGACTGAATCTGTGTCCTCTGAGGGCTCAAACCTGTGTCCGCTGCATTGGCAGGCAGATTCTTAACCACTGGACCATCAGGGAAGTCTCCTGCTGACATCTTGATCACGGACTTCTGACTTCCAGAACTATAAGATGGTACAGTTCTATTATTTGTTTGTTTTTTAAAAATCAGGTTACTACATTTATTTTATTAGTTTTTTTTTCTTCTTCTTCTTTTTTCTGGCTTTACCGTGTGGCAGGTAGAACTTACCCCACCAGGGATCCAACCCATGCCCCCTGCAGTAGAAGCAGTCAGTCTTAACCACTGGACTAGGAGGGAAATCCCAGTCCTATTGTTGAAGCCCTCGTCTGTGCTACTTTGCTAAAGCAGCCTAGGAAATGAATTCACACATTATGCCCTGATTATTAGCACATCCTGACACCGAATCCTTTTTAAATTTATTTATTTATTTATTTTTGACTGCTTGGGTCTTCATTCCTGTTCGTGGATTTTCTCTAGGTGTGGCAAGCAGGGGCTAGTCTCTAGCTGTGGTTCACAGGCTTCCTTCCTTGTGGTGGATACGCTTGCTGTGGAGCTCGGGCTCTACAGTGCAGGCTCAGTAGTTGGGGTGCATGGGCTGTTTCTCAGCCACATGTGGAACCGTCCCGGATTAGGGATTGAACCTGTGTCCCCTGCATTGGCAGGCAGATTCTTAACCACTGGACCACCAGGAAAGTTAGGGATCACTTTTTCTGATGCCTTTTTCATCCTTGATCTGGCCAAAGAATTGCAGTGTGGAGCAGCAACTTCTGACCTCTTTCTTCACCCTGTTCCCTGTTTTCAGCCGTGCTGAACCCTATTAAGCATCTCTATGACTAGGCTGGGAGCTGTCAGAGCAAAAGAATTGTCTTTCTTAGGGCCTTCGTTCCCTGCGGGACTGATGAGAGGCAGAGGGAGAGGCTGGTAATGATTTGGGTTTAGCTCAGCATTTCCCACTCAGCCTCTGTATCCTTTCCTAATACTTGCTCCAAATTGCCTTTTTACTTTTTTTTAAAATCAAAAATGTATTGTTATTTCTAATGGAAATATAGTCGATTTACAATGATGTGTCAGTTTCAGATGCACAGCAAAGTGACTCAGCTATGCAAGCAGGTATGTGAGATCTTAGTTCTCCAACCAGGGATCTAACCTGCACCCACAGCACTGGAAACATGGAATTCAAACCACTGGGACTGTCAGTTTTTTCTTTTTCTCTCGGTCAAATATGATGCTTTAAGGATCACAATTTATGTCCATCAAGGACTTTTGAAGAGTGTGTTGTGAGCGCTGAAGCCAGTCCTGAGAGGCATCCCAGAGATGTTTTCAGGGAGGAGCTGTTCAGTCAATGAGTCACTGTGGTCACACGGCCGGGCCCACACACCAGATGGCCGTTTTGGCTGACTGTAAAGAAACTACCACTTTATTTTGTACTCTGTGATGTGACTATTAAAGAAAAGTAATAACTTGGGGCATTAGGGACATCCTTGACCTCTGTCTAGATACTAGATGCCAGCAGCACCCCCACCCCAGGGGGAACAACACAAATGTCTCAGACATTGTCAGAAGTCCCCTGGGGCTGTGGAATCACCTGGGAAGAGAAGGACCGATTTAGCCCCATGAAAGTGACAAAGCAACGGTCTTGTCCTGGCCATATTGCCTCTGGGCAATATCTTACAGTATCTTAGAGCCTAAAAGCAGCCCCAAATCAGCCTTTTGAAAACAGTTAAGTCATGGATGGGGCACATCAGGAGAGGGCCAGGGTGAAAATGCAGAGTCCTGGGCCCTGGAGGCAAATTCTGCAGGTCCTGGTAGGGCCCAGGGAGCTGTATTTCACAACTTCTCCACTTGAAAGTTTAAAAAGCATTTCCCCCGGCTCTATTAAGATGTAATTGACAAATAGAAATCGCATATATTTAAGGTGTACAACATGATGATTTGATATATATATATATACCCACTGTAAAATGACTACCACCGTCAAGCTAATGCATTCATCACCTCACTTGGTTCTCTTTTTCATTTTTTGGCCATACCACACAGCCTGAGGGATCTTAGTTCTTCAACCAGCAACTGAACCTGCACCCCCTGCAATGGAAGCGCAGAGTTTCAACCACTGAACCACCAGGGATGTCCTTAGCTAGCATTTTTTGTATGAATAGTAAGAATACTACCATCAAACTACACGATGCAGTATTATTAGCTATAATCACCATGCTGTACATTGAATCCTCAGAACTTACTCATCTAACAACTGAAAGCTTAAATCCTTCAACCAAATTTGCCCCCAGCCCCAGGCAACCACCCTTCTACTCTCTGCTTTTGTCCATTTGATTTTTTAAAATTTCACATGTAAATGAAATCATATGGTATTTATGCTTCTGTGTTTGGCTTATGTCACTTAGTATGATGGCCTCCAGGCTCATCCATGTTGTTGCAAATGGCAGGATCTCCTTCTTGATGGCTGAATAATATTTCCTGTGTGTATATGTGTCTGATGATCCCTTTCTTCTTTTTGGCCGCACCAAATGGCATGCGGCATCTTACTTCCCCGACCAGGGATCAAACCCAAGCCCCTCTCTGTGGAAGCACGGACTCCCAACCACTGAACTACCAGGGAAGGCCCTGTAGCACTTCTGCTTTATTCAACCATCCATTGACAAATGCTGAAGTTTTTTTCCGTATCTTGGCTACTATGAGTAATGCTACAAAGAACACGGGGGTGCAGATATTTCTTCAAGAGAGTGATTTCATTTCCTTTGGATATATACCCAGAAGTGGGATTGCTGGATCATATGGTGGTTTTACATTTAATCCCATGAAGAACCTCCACGCTGTTTTCAAGAATGGAAATTACGTGCTAACATTGTATCATATACGTGCTTATATGGCTTGTGTCTCCTACTGTCATGTAAGATCTCCGAGGGTAGAAACAAAATAGAGTATTCAATATGGACTTAGAGGTCTGAATTCTCTTTTAAATAAGCTTGCTGCTGCTGCTGCTGCTAAGTCGCTTCAGTCGTGTCCGACTCTGTGCGACCCCATAGACGGTAGCCCACCAGGCTCCCCCGTCCCTAGGATTCTCCAGGCAAGAACACTGGAGTGGGTTGCCATTTCCTTCTCCAATGCATGAAAGTGAAAAGTGAAAGTGAAGTCGCTCAGTCGTGTCCAACTCTTTACGATCCCATGGACTGCAGCCTACCAGGCTCCTCTACCCATGGGGTTTTCCAGGCAAGAGTACTGGAGTGGGGTGCCATCACCTTCTCCATTAAATAAGCTTACTGAAGCAAAATTTAGAGGCCACAACATTTCACCCATTTTAAGAAGAGAAATCAATATTTCCTTAGTAAACTTGCCAAATAGTGTGACTGTCACCACTATCCACTTTTGAAACACTTATATCACTCCAAGAACCCTCATGCCTGGTTCCAATTAATCCCCATTCCTGCCCTTCAACCCTAGGCAGTCACCAGTCTACTTTCTGTCTCTATAGATCTGTCTCTTATGGACCTTTTATAGAATGGGTCATACAATTTACATTATTTTGTGTCTGACTTCTTTCACTAAGCATAATTGAGTTCCATCATGTTAGTATGTGTCAGCATTTTGTTCCTTTTTCTTGCTGACTCATACTCCATCATATGGATGAACCAGATTGTGTTGATCCATTCATCAGCTGATGGACATCTGAGTTGTTTTCACTTTAGGACTATTATGAAAAATGCTGCTGTACATACGCATGGACAAGTCTCTGTGTGGACATAC
This sequence comes from Bos javanicus, assembly GCF_032452875.1. NCBI lineage: Eukaryota > Metazoa > Chordata > Mammalia > Artiodactyla > Bovidae > Bos > Bos javanicus. The sequence continues at coordinate 14,462,056 of NC_083874.1, read as the reverse complement.
CTGTTCATTTCTCTTGGGTAGATTCCTGGAGACAAATTTCTAGGCCACATTGTAAGTTTAGCTTTGTCTTTCCGAGAAACTGCTAAACTGTTTTCCAAAGTGGCAGGGCCATTTTGCATTAGAGGTTGGGATTATGAACATACCATTTTACAGACGATGAAACCAGCGGAGACTTGTCAGGCGATTTGTGAGTCTACTTGGAGTGTCAAGTGTTGGAGTTGAGATTCAAATCTGTTTGTTTTTGCTTTTCACTTTAGAATATGCACTCCTAAAACTAACATCACAAATGCTGCTGACAATGAGTCACACCTACCCATCTCCATTTGCCTTTCATGACAGATTTAACTGTTCTGGGACAGGACGCTTAGGGAAAGGCAGTAAATGTCGGATGTATGAATTTGAGGAAGTACGTTTGCTTCGAAGATACATGAGAAAGATGTAGAGAGTGTGAGGATGGAGAGATGGATTCGAAACCCTTCGAAGATGGCTAATGAAATGACAGGTCCAAGCAACTGTCCCTAGAGAAGCAAATCATTAGGGAACAGTCAGAGAGTTTACAAAGGTAAGATCAGGTGGATGGCATGTGAACCTCTTGATCAGTTGTAGTCCTCAGAAACAGAAAGAGAAACGCAGAATCCTGTCCTCCTGGTGACTGTCTCCAGCACCACCTAGAACAAATTAATAGCTTTCATTTCTTGAATTTGACTGGTGACAAAGGAACACGTTAAGTAACGTAAGGGGATGCCATCAGCCAATATCAACCTATGGGAAACTGCAGGGCAAACAGCCTGGCTTTTTTTCCTTTTTATTTTTTGCTGATCACACAGCATGTGGGATCTCAGCACCCCAACCAGGGATTGAACCCCTTGCACCTGCAGTGGAAGCTCTGAGTCCCTTCCCTGCCCCAAACTCCAGCACTCACAGAGCATGTTCACGACCACTTCCTGGGTGACTCCACCACGAGCACTGGTGGCCCGACACAGGTAGGTGCCCGCCACCTCCCGCTTGACAGTCCTCAGGTCCCCGATGGGCAGCGAAGCCCCGTCCCCTTTCCGACTACAGTTCAGCTTGGGGATTGGGTTCCCCCAGGGCTCGCACATCAGGGTCTGCTCCGAGCCTTCCTGCCACGTCCAGTTTCCCAGACAAACCCGCTGGTCTAGTTGGGGGCCTTCTGAAGAAACACAGCAAATGGGGAGTGGGGGAATAGGGCAGATCAGGGATCTGGACACCACTCACCTTCTGGGTCTATGTGTAAGAAGACTTAGGCGGGAATTTGGGTAAGGGCCTCACCAGGGTGGGGGTGGGGTGGGCCTTGGAGGGCAGGAGCTCTTAGGGTCTTGGAGCTTAGGGGTCATAGTCCAGCGGCCGCACTCACACAGGACACGGAGCTCCAGGGTCTGGTGTTTCTGGACCACCAGCCCAGCCACCTCCAGTTCAGCAGAGCAGGAGAGACAGCGTCCATTGTCCTGGGCACTGGGGGTGAGCTGCAAATGGGCCCTCGGGCCCAGAGGCCCAGCCGGGGCTCCGTTCAGTGTCACCACAGTTGCAGCACGGGCCTCACACTCCATGGTCACTGTAGTCCATCCTGAGACCTCGGGTGGCTCAAGGTCCGGGAGAGAGCCTGGAAGCCTGGAGGTGTGGCACACACACAGTGAGCCCCGCCCCTGGCGTTAACCCGCCCCAGCGTTATCCTGACCCACCTCCTAAGGCTCTCTTGGGTTTCTACTTAAGTGTAGAAATCACGCTCTCTCGTGTATTCCGGATCTCATTCCCCAGACTCACTGAACACTTCAAGGAATGGGTGCCCTCTTCCTCCTCGTTTCCCTCGATCCAGGCCTCAGCCAAGACGGAGTATTCATGGAACGTGACGATGGTTTCCAGCCTCTTGTCTCCCAGCATGACATAGACCTCAGCGTCCCAGGCTGGGAACAGTCCATCCAGCGTGCACTTCACCGGCCACCGTGAGCCTACTTCCACAACCAGGGGACCTCAAGGTGCGGGTTGGTCGATGGCAGGACTGGCGAGACAGAGCCGGTGTAAACAGGGGGCAGACAGACATCCTGAAGCCCTCTCCCCAGCCATTTCCATCCCCCTGCCTGGAACGCCCTCTTCCAGGGAAACTGGCTAGGTCACTCTTGTCTCAGGACACACCTACCGCTTGCCCTGGGTCACAGCCTTTCCAGATCATCCTTCAGTGCAGGCACCCAGCCCAGAACATTCCACCCCAGTGGCCAAGAAGATGCTCTTCCCAGAAGCCTTTGCAATCAAGGTTGCCACTTTCTCAGCAGCCCCATGGCCAGGGGCCTCTGCTTCCCAGGGACCCCGCATCCCAAGCAAGAAATCCCCCTCAGTGCATCTTCTCTGCTGGCTCCCCAGTGCCTCACCATAGGTCTGGAGCTTCCTGGGGGCCGAGGTGTTCTGGAAGAGTTCCAGCCCTTGTGACCGCAGGTCCAGTTCCCAGCGGCAAGAGAAATTGGTGCCATGGTCTTCTCTTCTTGGCTGCACTGTGAACATGACCTCGGCGGGCTCCCCCTTTCCCACGGGCTGCCGGCCCAGCTCCTCCTCCCCTCGGAGCAGCACCACGGAGAGGTGGGCCCGGGGGCCCCGCCAGACACCAGGCAGCTCAGGTTGAGTTCTTCACCCACAGGCTGCCAGAGGGGCAGGGGAGCCAGCTCCACATGCTCCGGGAACCCTGCAGGGGAAAGGGGTGTTATGTGAACAGGACAGGCTGGCTGCCTGCCCATAGCGGGTGTGTTGGGGCCCTGGACACACCTGTTCCAGGAACCTCACCATTTTATCCCCAGAACACTCCCCAAACCACCTAAGCCAGATCGGAATGTTAAGAGCTTCAGGATAACCTGGTGAGATGTCCCCAAGTGGTTGTGAAGGAGGCAAAACAACTCTTTATTCACTGCAGCATCTGAGACTGACAAATGGAAAGGAATTTCAAAGTCTATTGCCTGGAGTCCCAGCAATACATTACACTTAAGCTGCCCAGTCTCTAGACTTTGCTGTAAAATAAAAAGAGAAATTCTTCCTTCTCTTTGTGGCCTTATTTTTCTCCACGGCAGCTCTCATCTCTGACATACAAGATCATCGACTGACTTCATTGGTTTCTCTACTCTTCCTGCCACAGAATGTCAGCCCAGGAGGGCACGGGTGTTTGTCTGTTTTGTCCCCAGCTGTACGGTTGGCACCCAGGAGGTGTTCTGTATTTGTAGAAAGAATGAAATAGAGTCAGGCACACTGACTCGAGGCTTTTCGGGAGTTTCCTTTTAAGGGTTCCTGAATGAACTGTGTGATCCCCTGAAATGTCAAACATATCAGAACAGACACTCAAAACGAAGCCTGAGTATCCCCTGAAGGCACCATCTGTCGAGGGGCGGGTATCCACAGGCCAGGGTCTCCATTCTGCATGAGGTAATAGAATTCCCAGCCTGGATCTTCCTGCCAGTGGAAATTGCCAACAGAGCCCCAGTGAACTGTGGCTTAGCACTGAGACATTCCCCAGACTCCCCAGGGAGGGGTCTTGAGGCCTCGAACTTCTAGTCCCTTCTCAAGAGGCCCTGAAGTGTCACTTAAATAGCAGCATTGCTTCGAGTTGGTTTTCGGACCTGAATTCACCTTCTCCCCAGGTTGCCAGCATCAAAAAAAAAAAAAAGAGCAGTGATCTTAAAATGTCAGGAGGCTGGAGTTGATTCCTAGCTTCTCTGCTTCCTTGCTTTGGCCAGTGGGGGAGTGACTTTGCCACCTGAATAATCCCTGCCCTCAGGGTTAGGGAAAGGAAGCCTGAGTTTTCTAAGCTATAAACTGGGTCTAAAGAGAGTAGGGCTCTTGTTATTATTATTATTAATTTACTTTTAAATATTTATTACCTGATGTGTGTGGGATCTCATTGCAGCATGCCAGATCCTTCCTTGAAGCAAGAAGGCTCTTCCCTGCGGCAAACTGTGCTTCTCTCTAGTTATGGTGGGCGGGATCCAGAGTGCCCAGCGTCAATAGATGTGGTGCTTGGACTCAGTTGCCCTTTGGCATGTGGGATCATAGTTTCCCAGCCAGGGACGGAAACTCCTGCATTGGAAGGCAGATTCTTAACTGCTGTACCACCAGGGAAGACTCATAATGTTTTTCTTCAGACTATTATTAATCCACTTCAGAAGTTAAGAGGATGACTGTAAACTGGAATGAGGTTACTTTTAAGGTGAGGAATGTGTGTGTATGCTCAGTCATATCTGATTCTTTACGACCCCACGGACTGTAACACACCAGGTTCCTCTGTCTATGGGATTTTCCAGGCAAGATTTCTGGAGTGGGTTGCCATTTCCTTCTCCAAGGTGAGAACTACATTCTTTAAAAAAAAAATTTTTTTTTAATTTATTTATATGGCTGTGCTGGGTCTTCATTGCACACACAGGATCTTTAATTGTAGCATGTGGGGTCTAGTTCCCTGATCAGGGATGGAACCTGGTCCCCTGGGAGTAGAGTCAGCCACTGGGCCACCAGGGAAGTCCCTAGTATTCCCTTCTTGTACACACCACTGCCCACGACATGTGTGACCTGGATTGGGTCCACAGTTAGCTGCTCCCTGGCTTCCTGTAAGGTCAGCCCTGTGCTCTAGATGTCTGCCTGCTCACACACTCTCCATGGCTCCCTATCAACAGAAGGAGAAGGTCTCGGTTTCTCAGTCTGGCATTCAAAGTCCTGCCAAACTCAGCTCCAGTGACACCAATCCATTGATATTCAGTCCCTCTAACCTCCCCAGTTGCATGTCAGTTTGTTTCCCCACTCCAAACTTTTGACCAGGCTGTTCCTTCTGTCTACCCTTAAAAAAAATATTATTCTTTAATTTTTGGCTCTGCTGAGTCTTCTTGCCGTGTGAGCTTTTCTATTATTGAGGTGAATGGGGGTACTCTCTAGTTGTGGTGCACAGGCTTGTTATCGGGGTGGCTTCTCTGATGGGGATTCTGGGCTCTAAGGCTAGCAGGCTTCAGTGTTGTGACCCATGGGCTTAGTTGCTCTGCGCCATGTGGGATCTTCTCGGATCAGGGATTGAACCTATGTCTCCTGCACTGACAGGCACATTCTTTACCACTGAATCACCAGGGAAGCCCTGTTCCTTCAGTCTAGCATGCTTGTTTTTACCAACTCCTGTGCGTGCTTCAAAATCCAGTTAGGGGCCTCTCCTACAAAAATTACAACTCAATCTAGAGAAATTTCAGCCACCCAGAGACGCTTCTTCATCTAAATACTGGCAGTGGGGCAGGACCAAGCTACAGTCTCTCCTAGGTGACCCTTTGCTACTGGGTGCGACTGTGTGATCCATTTCACAGAGGTGAAAACTAAGGCAAAGTCTGGCACCCAAAGAGGGAGAAATTTAGCAGAGCCGGGACTCAAACCTGGAAGGTGGTGCTTTCCGTCTCAGGCTGAGATGCAGAGGGTCCTATGAGGAGGTTTCCGGGGGGTTTTCAGAGGCCACTGAGATTGTTTGGGGACTTTGCTCACTTGGCCAGCAGCTGTTCAAACATTCCCGAAACCAGAAACAAAGCCACTGAATGCCCCAAAGCTCCTTCTACTCAGGCACTGTGAAGGCGAATGTCCCTCAGGCCTCATTGCATCATTAGACCTTTCCAAGGGGGTCAAGTGAAAATCAATCAGGAAGCCATATGTTCCCCCTCACTCCCCCACATGAGCATCACTCCAGCACATGGACTTAGTCGCTCACAGGCATATCTTGGTTCCCCTACTAGGGATTGAACTTGTGTTCCTTCCACTGCAAGGCAGGTTCATAACCACTGGATCACCAGGGAAATCCCTCTTTCTTCCTTTTTTATTTTCTCTTAGTTTGAATTTCATGTATCTATTTATTGCTTATGTCATGCTAACTCACTGTCACTTCAAATGTCCAAAGGAAATAAAAGGCACATGGAGAAAACACATCCCCTGCCCTCTCCTGGAGCGCCCCCTGCCACCCCGGTTTCCCTTGTCACAGCCAGCTGCTTTTGCTGTGTTTTTGTCCAGAGCTCTTTAATGCAGAAACACAACCTCTCTCTCCCCACCCCCACGTCTCCCTAACACTGTGGTACCTTGACAGTCATTCTGGGCAGACCCTACTTCTTTTGAACTTGACAATACCCCCAAAATGTTCTGTCTCATTCTTTTACACAGTTGCATACTATTCCATGGGATGACTGAACCATTGTTTCTCTCCTCAACCCCCTATGTTTTTTAAAAGAATTTTTTGAACTTGGACCATTTTTAAGCTCTTTATTGAATATGTTACAATATTGTCTCTGTTTTATGTTTCGGTTTTTTGGCTGTGTGGCATGTGGGATCCCAGTTCCAGACCAGACATCAAACCTGCACCCCCTGAACTGGAAGGTGAAGTCTTAAGCGCTGGACCACCAGGGACGTCTCCCCAGTTCCCTACATTAGAGTGACTTGCAAGCTATTTCCCTTCCAGATCAAGCCACAGTGAATAACCCCCTACCTGCTTCAGTTCCCTCGTGAGTGGGAGCACCTATAAGGCCCAATTTCTAGAAGTGGGTTTTCTATGTCAAAGGACCCACACATGTGATATTTTGGGGACTGATGTCTGCTTCCCCACCAGAAGCTGTGACTCTTGGGACCCCCACTCTGTCAGCAATGTCCACAGACTGTCTGCTTCCCCACACTCTTGCCAGACCAGTTGGTACCAGTTTTTTGTATTGTTGACAATGTTTGAAAAAAAAAAAAAACTCAGGGCTAATTTTAATTCATATCTTTTACTTATTTATCTATTTCTTGGTCTCAAGGCTTGTAGGGACTCAGTTCCCTGACCAGGTACTGAACCCAGGCCACATCAGTGCCTCCACACTACCAGGAAACACACCACAGTGTTGTTTTTTTTTTTTAAAGAATCAGATCTAGGACCATCTCAGCTTATTAAAGAGGCCTAGAGAGACAGCATACAGGAACGTTCTGAATTCCTGTCCATATTTGAAGGGCACCCCTATGGAGTTCAAGGAGGGTGTCCAGATGACATCAGACTTTCCAAAGATGGGCCTCCTGCCCGTCAGTGAGACCCTGCCTCCACTCACCAAGTTACGAAGGCTTTCCAACCTGCTGGGACTCCCCTGTCCACCTCCCCCACCCAGTCTGCCTAGTCCAGGCCCTGGACCCAGCCACTCACAGTATACGGTGAGGTCCATCGAAGCCATCGTCACTTCACTGTGACACATTGAGATGCACAACAGCACGTGGTCTTCTTGAACATCACTCAGTTCAAAAACCTTCCAGTTGTTCCTGCGGTCCACTACCTTCTTGGCTGATTCAGCCTCTAGGCTCAAAATTGCCTTTTGGTCACAGGAGATACTGCAGTTCACCCTCAGAGAGCCTCCTCGGGGTATGATGGCTTCTGAAGGATGTATTGATGTTCCGGCACCTCCAGGCCCTGGAACCAAATCGGGGGAAGGGGTCAGGCCTGACAACTGGGGCTCATCAATATTACTGCATCCAGCCTGTGCTGGGGACACAGCATTGAACAAGACAAAACTCTGCCTTCAGTGTGGGAGACAGAAAAATTCATGAGTAAACAACATAATTAACAACTGATGCTGACAAGGGCTTCGGGAAAGACGAAACAGGATGAGAGAACAGACAGTTCCTTCGTGACCAGGGAATGTGTGAGCAGAGATCAGGATGCAGAGCAGCGGCGGGCCATTCCAGAGAAAAGGGAAATGACTTCCAGGAAAAGGAGCAGCAAGTGCAGAGGTCCTGAGGCAGGGTGGCTGGAGCAGAGTAAGGGGATAGGTTGGGGGAAAATGAAGTCAGGAGGATCATGTAAGCAGTGTTCAGCCATGCCAGGGATGTGGTCTTCATTCTGAGGACCTTGAGTGACCATGGAGGATGTTAGCAAAAGAGGGGCATGGAGTCAGTGTCCGTTTCCCTCCCAAGAGGTCAAGTGTGAAGAAGCTCCAATCAGGCTGGTCCCCACTCCCTTGGACAAGTGGTTTCCCCTCTCTGGCCCTCACTTTCCCCTGCCTGTAAAGTGGGCGAATACAGTCACCACACCACCCACTAGCACAGGGCAGGTAGCCAGTGGCTGCAGGAAAGAAGGAGGGGGTCTGTTCTGATAAGCTCCTTCAGACCATGGTGCTTTCAAACGGAAAAAATCTCTGTGTGAGCCCACCCATCCTAACCCTGCCACCCTCCCCAGACCCCCCTCAAAATGATCTCTGCCTTCAGCTTCGGGTCTACTCCATCTAGGATGGAGGTATGTGGAAACAGCAGCTCTGTGAGTTCTCCAAGGGTGACTCTGGGATCCTTCCCACTTCAGAGAGAAATGGTGAAACCTGATGGGAGGCTGGGGCTTCCCTGGTGGCTCAGATGGTAAAGAATCTGCCTTCCCAAGCAAGAGACCCACGTTGGATCCCTGGGTCAGGAAGATCCCCTGGAATAGGCAATGGCAACCAGCTCCAGTATTCTTGCCTGGCAATTCCATGGACAAGAGCCCCATGCAAAAGGGGAGGTTACTCAGCTAGAAAGGGGTAGAATCCAGATTGGAATCCCAATTAGAACTCTTTGTTGAGCTGGTGTGGATTTTCCAGTCTCTTACTTTCTGACAGTTACCACCATCTGAGACCAGCTGTCCCCCTTCTCCCCTTCCTCCTGACTGAAGGTGGGGAAGGATTGCTGGGGCATCCCATTCTCAATCTCTGCTCCCTGGTCAAGTCAGCCCTGGAATCCCCCTGGGCAGAGTCCAGGACTTCCCCCGGGGGCACCGGTGAGGAACAGAATGTGCATGGCGGGGAGGTGGGGTAGGGACCCCAGTCTACCTAAGCTTGGGGTGGCCCTCCTCACAGTCAGACCACCTCCTGGGCCAGGACACAACCGCTGAGAAGTAGCCGCTATTAACTTCACTTTACAGCGGAAAACCTGTAGATCCTCGGGAGCGGCAACCCGCAGAGCAGTCGGGCCATGAAGGGTCTGGATGGGAACCCATGGCTGTTGACTTTCAATCGGTGCCTCTAACCCCAACTTCCCATAAACAGCGACCTAAGTACGAATCGCCTTATTTCCAGGCGGTCGCGGGCTGGTCCTCCCACGGCTTCAGGACGCACCCCGTGTCTCCAAAGTTGACTTGACGGCAGCCCCCGCCCCTAACTCACCGGGCAGCAGAGTCCAGAGCAGGGCCAGGAGCGCAAGCCGCGCGGCACCGGCGGCGCCGGGAGCCATCGCAGGCGGAGGTGGGGCGGGGGAGCTGGTACCAAGGATCGCGGCCAAGACTGGCGCCAGGGCTTCATGGGTCCTTTTATACCGCTGGCCAAGGAGGGGGAGGGGGCGGTGCTCCGAAGAAACCTCGCGCTTTCCCCTCCCGGACCCTGGCTTTTCTGGATTGAGAGAGTGCCTGGCCGGATCCTGCTTTGTCCCCCCTAGCTGGGCGCTCAGCACTGGTATTTGCAAATTAAAATCCTGAGGCTTGCCTAGCGGCAGCGGCCGTGAAACAAATGACGGAACTGCTCCCGGCGCTAAGGGGCCCGTCCCTGAGCGGACCTGACCTTGATTGTGTGTTTACGTTACGCTAAAAAGGCAATGGCACCCCACTCCAGTACTCTTGCCTGGAAAATCGCACGGACGGAGGAGCCTGGTAGGCTGCAGTCCATGGGGTCGCGAAGAGTCGGACACGACTGAGCAACTCCACTTTCACTTTTCACTTTCATGCGTTGGAGAAGGCAATTGTAACCCACTCCAGTGTTCTTGCCTGGAGAATCCCAGGGACGGCGGAGCCTGGTAGGCTGCCGTCTATGGGGTTGCACAGAGTCGGACGCGACTGAAGCGACTTAGCAGCAAGCGCTTTAAACTATGGAAAATTCTTCAGTTCAGTTCAGTTCAGTCGCTCAGTCGTGTCCGACTCTCTGGGACCCCATGAACTGCAGCACGCCAGGCCTCCCTGTCCATCACCAACTGCTGGAGTCTACCCAAACCCATGTCCATTGAGTTGGTGATACCATCCAACCAACTCATCCTCTGTCGTCCCCTTTTCCTCCGGCCCTCAATCTTTCCCAGCATCAGGGTCTTTTCCAATGAGTCAGCTATTCGCAATAGGTGGCCAAAGTATTGTAGTTTCAGCTTCAGTATCAGTCCTACCAATGAATGCCCAGGACTGGTCTCCTTTAGGATGGACTGGTTGGAACTCGTTGCAGTCCAAGGGACTCTCAAGAGTCTTCTCCAACACCACAGTTCAAAAGCATCAATTCTTCAGTGCTCAGCTTTCTTTATAGTCCAACTCTCACATCCATACATGACTACTGTTGACAAAGTAATGTCTCTGCTTTTAAATATACTATCTAGGTTGGTCATAACTTTCCTTCCAAGGAGTAAGTGTCTTTTATTTTCATGGCTGCAATCACCATCTGCAGTGATTTTGGAGCCCAGAAAAATAAAGTCAGCCTCCGTTTCCACTGTTTCCCCATCTATTTGCCATGAAGTGATGGGACTGGATGCCATGATCTTAGTTTTCTGAATGTTGAGCTTTAAGCTGGCTTAAAATTCAGCATTCAAAAAATGAAGATCACAGTATCCGGTCGCATCAGTTCACGGCAAATAGATGGGGAAACGATGGAAACAGTGACAGGCTTTATTTTCTTGGGCTCCAAAATCACTGTGGACGGTGAGTGTACCAATGAAATTTAAAGATGCTTGCTCCTTGAAAGAAAAGCCATGACAAACCTAGACAGCTTACTAAAAAGCATTTAGGAATCCTGACATGATTTTTGCCTACAAAGGTTGGTATAGTCAAAGCTATGGTTTTTCCAGTAGTCACGCATGGATGTGAGAGCTGCACAATAAAAAAGGCTGAGCGCCAGAGAATTGATGCTTTTGAACTGTGGTGCTGGAGACTCTTTAGAATCCCTTGGGCCACAAGGAGATCAAACCAGTCAATCCTAAAGGAAATCAGCCTGAATATTCATTGGAAGGACTGATGCTGAAGCTGAAGTTTGGCACCTGATGCAAAGAGCCAACTCATTGGAAAAGACCCTGATGCTGGGAAAGATTGAAGGCAGAAGGAGAAGGGTTCGACAGAGGATGAGACAGTTGGATGGCATCATCATTTCAATGGACATGAGTCTGAGCAAGTTCTGGGAGATGGTGAAGGACAGGGAAGCCTGGAGTGCTGCAGTCCATGCAGTCTCAAAAAGTAGGACACGACTGAGCGACTGAACAACAAGAAGAAGCAGGGAAGATCCAGCACAACCAAAAATAAACAAGTAAATTTTTTTTAAGTTTTTTTTTTTTTTTAAATAAGAGCTTACTGTGAGCCAAGTGTCATTCCAGGTGCTGGGGACACAGTAATGAACAGAATAGACCAAATTTCTTGCTATCACACAGAAATCATTTATTAATAGTAGGAGCAACAGAAACAAAAATACAATATGTAAAGGTGGTCCTTTGGCTAAGACTCTGCTGTCCAAATGCTGGGGCCCGTGTTCCATTCCTGGTCAGGGAACTAGATCCCGTGTGGCATAACTCAGTTTGCATGCCGCAACTAAAATTCCCCAAGTGAATGCAGAAGATGCAATCACCCAAGTGGCAACTAAGACTCAACACAGATAAATAAATACATAAATATTAATATATATATATGGAGATGTAGCTTGTGCTTGAAAAATAAAGAGAAAAATAAAGCAGGGAAGGGAATAGGAAATGTCAGGATTCCTAAAGCGATAAATAGAGTATCATGGGAAAGACTGAGAAGGTGACACTGATCAAGAAACGGAGGGAGGTGGGGAGGGAGTCCTAACAATATCAGGGAAGGAATGTACCAGGCAGAGCTCACGGGATGTGCAAAGGCCCTGAGGTAGGAACTGCCTTAAAGAACAGCCAGAAGCCTGGTGTGGCTGGAGTGCAATGAGGAAGGGAGGGAATTAGGGGAGAGGAGGGCATGGAGGGGATGGTGTGGAGCAAGGGCTGGGGAGTACTTTGGCTTTTCCTCTGAGTGAAATGGGATCCATGGAGGGTTCTGAGCAGAGGGGAGGCACCCCTGACTTGGGAAATTACAGGCACCCTCTTGAGACAGCTGGAGCTACAGTCAGGGGTGGGGTGGGTGGAGGACTGGGTGGAACCAGGAAACTGGTGGTGCCTAGAGTGGGCAGTGAGGACCAGAGATGTGGTTCAATTTGACATTCATTTTCGCAGCAGGGCACATTGCACTTGATGCATGGTCCTGCTCTGATGTCCTGAGAGGGTGGAGGGCCATTTTCTGAGATGGAATGATGATGGGGGATAGTTAGGTAGAAAAATTTGTGCCCCCAGTCTACACTCTCTTTGTGCTTTCTTGAAAGAAAGGGAAGCAGATGCTCCCCCATCCCCTTTCCGCAGCCATCAGGAAGGGCAGGGCTTCCTCCAGAGTGTCAGGCAGTCTCAGGAAAGGAGGAATGGTCCCACTGCAAACCAGAGGCTGTGCACCAGGACAGAAGTACCCAAACCCCACTCCAGGGCACTGTGCCTGCTCGGAACTCATCCTGCGCTCTGGTGTGACCACCTTGCAGTTCCCTTGACCTGGAATGCTCTTCCTCTCATCTCTGGTGGGGCCAACCTTTTCTTGTGGCCTCGGCCTCCTCTTAACAAGCTTTCCCGAGGATTTGCCTGGTGGTACAGTGGATCAGAATCTGCCTGTCAATGTAGGGGACAATGGTTCCTTCCCTAGTCCAGGAAGATCCCACACGCCTTGGAGCATTTAAGCCCATGCACCACAACTACTGAGCCCAAGTGCTGCAGCTACTGAAGGCTTCACACCTAGAGCCTGTGCTCCACAACAAGAGGAGCCCCTGCAATGAGAAGCCGGCTCTCCCCAACTAGAAAAATGTCCAAGCAGTAACGAAGACCCAGCGCAACCATAGATAAATACATACATACATAAACAATTAAAATAAAAAAAAAAACTTTCCCAGTACTCCCCTACTCGCTGGCCCCTTCCATCCTGGGTCACAGCCTAATCATTCCCTGTCACTGGCTCTAATGATTTCATTACTGAAACTCATTCACTGGTTGAAATTCTTTTGAATGACTTGATTATATCACTTCCATTTGCGTGAGTGCCAGAAGGCCAGGGAATCTCTCAGCCTCAGCACCTGAATCAATGTCCAGTCATTAGAAGCAGACGGTCAATAGTATTGGTTGAATGAATGAACTTCACTTATTCTCAGCATTCCGTACATGCTGTTCTTCCAACCCAGGATTCCTTTCCCACTGCTTTTATGGAAGGTACTAGAGGATTTCATCCCCCAGCTTGTAACAGGGCTAGGAACACAAGGTCCAGATATCTTATTATTTTTTTGGCTCCCAGGCTCTTCGTTTTAGCGAGCAGGCTTACTAGTTACCACACTCAGGCTTAATTGCCCTGTGGCAAGTTCCCTGATCAGGGATCAAACCCGCAACCCCTTCATTGGACAGTGGATTCTTAACCACTGGACCACCAGGGAAGTCCTCTTTCTTTCTTTCCTTTTTTTTTTTTTTTGAAAGCAGCAAGTTTGCAAGAACTGTTTCCTGACCTGGGATTGAACCCTGCCCCCACAATGAAGGTGCCAAGTCCCAAACACTGGATTACCAGGGAATTCTCAGCTGTCTTTTCAAAAGAACAGCTTTGTTTCCTTCAGATAAATAGCCAAGAGAGGAATGGCTGGAGCATACATTAGTTCTATATATGTATTGAAATAGAGTTGACTTACAATGTTTTGGGTAGTTCTATTTTTAATTTTCCAAGGAATCGAGGAACCTCCGTACTGTTCAGGCCCTGGTCTGAGTAACATTCCATTGTAAGGCCAAATCAGGTTTTGTTTTTCATTCATGGAATGACTTTGGTAGCCTCCACCTTTTGGCTATTCTGAATCATGGTGCTATCAGCATTCCTGTACAAGTGTTTGTATGAGCATCTTTTCATTTCTTTTGGGTGTCTACCTGGGAGTGGAAATGTTGAGTCACATGGTAATTTCATGGTGAACGTTTTGAGAAACTGTGAGACTGTGTTTCCTGGCAGCTGAACCATTTTACATTCCCACCAGCAACATACAAAGATTCCAGGGTTCCAATTTCTCTGCATCTTTGCCAACATATATTTTGTTTAATTATTATGGTCATTGTCATCCTAATGGATGTGATTAGTGGCTCAGTCGTGTCCAACTATGTGACCCAATGTACTGTAGCCCACCAGGTTCCTCAGTCCATGGAATTCTCCAGGCAAGAACACTAGAGTGGGTAGCCATTCCCTTCTCTAGGGGATCTTCCTAATGCAGGGACTGAACCCAGGTCTCCTCCACTGCAGGGAGATTCTTTACTGTCAGAGCCACTAGAGTGGGAAGTGGTATCTCACTGTGGCTCCCCAGTACTTCTGACATGTCCAGTGGATGAGACCAAAACAGAGCTGTGATGTACAGCTTGGATGTTCAGGGACCAGCAATTGCTGAGAGGATGGGGCCAAAGGGCACAGCCACCAGCTGTGACCTTGAGCAAGCCATGTCACCTGGTGATACCTTGATGGCCTCAGCTGCAGAAAGGGATGGTAATGCATCCTGCAAAGGGTGGGAGTGAGATTTCAGTAGGACCATTAGGGACTGCTGTGGTGGTCCAGTGGTTAAGAATCCACCTTCCAATGCAGGGGACACAGGTTCAATCCCTGGTCCAGGAAGACTCCACATGCCTCGGGGCAACTAGCTGGTGCAGCACAAATTCTGAGCCCACGCTCTAGAACCCCTGCTCTGCAACAAGAGAAGCCACTGCAGCGAGAAGCCCTCATGCCACAACTACAGAATAGTGTCCCCTTCCCACTCGCTGCAACTAGAGAAAGCCTGCAAGCACCAAAGACCCATGCAGCCAAAGCAAAACAAATAAAGAAAAAAAAAAAAAAAGACCATTCATGGGACTTCCCTAGTGGTACAGTGGTTAAGAATCTGCCTTCCAATGCAGGGGACACAGGTTCGATCTTCACTCAGGGAACTAACATCCCACACGCGTCAGGGCAACTAAGCCCCTGAAACTACTGAGCTTGTGAGCTTTAGACCCATGCTCCACAATAAAAGAAGCCCATTTGACCCAACAAAGACCCGGCACGGCCAAAAGAATGAATAAGTAAATAAATAGATGGATAAATAAAATTCAAAAGACCATTTTTGCACAGGAGAACAGATAGCAGTAGTTGCAAGTTGTCTGTTTCCTTACGACTGAGCTCGGACAATCCCACCTCAAACTTCCTGGTCAGGACCACAGACTTCCTCCTTTTTCCCCACAGATGAGTTCACTCTCGAATCACGGTTCCTTATAACAGCCCGAGAGTGGAAAGCAAAACTGCATGGCGTGTGGATGTTGATCAGAACAGAACTTGGCTCCTCCATCCACTCAGGTCAGTTCAATTCAGTTCAGCCACTCAGTCGTGTCCGACTCTTTGTGACCCCATGGACTGCAGCACGCCAGGCTTTCTTGTCCATCACCAACTTCTGGAGCTTACTCAAACTTATGTCCATCGAGTCAGTGATGCCATCCAACCATCTCATCCTCTGTCATCCCCTTCTCCTCCTGCCTTCAGTCTTTCCCAGCATCAAGGTCTTTTCAAATGAGTCAGTTCTTCCCAACAGGTGGCCAAAGTATTAGAGTTTCAGCTTCAGCATCAGTCCTTCCAATGAATATTCAGGACTGATTTACTTTAGGATGGACTGGTTGGATCTCCTTGTAGTCCAAGGGACTCTCAAGAGTCTTCTCCAACACCACAGTTCAAAAGCAGCAATTCTTCGGCCCTCAGCTTTCTTTATAGTCCAGCTCTCACATCCATACATGACTACTGGAAAAACCATAGCTCATTGAAAGTTTATTCTGTGGCGGACTCTGCCATGCCACTGGCTGCGAATCCTGCCTGGAACTCAGGTCCACATCAGCCTCACGTTCAAATCTCTGAACTTGGTGTTGGATGGGAGCCCAGGTCAGGCTTCTCCCGGCTGGAGGCCCTCCTAGAGCAGAAGGGCCTGGTCCCCCAGCTCTTGACCCTCTGTCTGTCCCCCTTGCCTCCTCTCACCAGCCTTTGGGTCTCTCCTACAGAGGTGTAAGGAGGCATCGAAGGGCAGTTCCTCCTGGGCTGGCAGCTTCCCCTTCCTTAGGTTCCCCAGCAGTGTGCTCATGTTCTGAGCAGCTTTTTAGGTTTCGTCTTTCCTGGGTACGTCGTTGCTAGATGGAGGCATCTTTTTTTTTTTTTCCTGTGGCCCCATCCTGAGCCATGAAACCTGCACCCCCTGCAGTGGAAGCACAGAGTCTTAACCGCTGGATCACCAGGGAAATCCTGAGATGGAAGCATCTTTTCTCTTAAATGTATTATTACTATTATTTGACGGCACTGAGTCTTCCCAGGTGACGCTAATGGTAAAGAATTCTCCTGTCAATGCAGGAGACATAAGAGCCTGGGGTTTGATCCCTGGGTTGGGAAGATTCCCCGGAGGCGGGTACAGCAACCCACTGCAGTGTAGTTTGCCTGAAGAATCCCATGGACAGAGGAGCCTGGTGGGGGTACAGTCCATAGGGTCACAAAGAGTTGGACATAACAGCATGCACACATCACCGGGTCTTAGTTGCAGCATGTGGGATCTAGTTCCCTGACCAGGTTTCAAACCCATGCCCCCTACCTTGGGAGAGCAGAGTCTTAGCTACCTGATCACCAAGGAAATCTGAGATGGAGGTATCTTTGGTGTGGGCTGTGGCTCTTTTCTCAGCCTTTGGGGTCCTCCTATCCTCTCATGTCTCCTACTAGGCTTCTGTAAGTGTGTGTGTGTGTGTGCCACTCAGTTGCATGTCCGACTCTTTGCAACCCCATGGACTGAAGCCTGCCAGGCTCCGCTGTCCATGGTATTCTCCAGGCAAGAATACTGGAGTGGGTATCCATTCCCTTCTCCAAGGGATCTTCCCGACCCAGGGATGCACCCCAGGTCTCCTGCATTACAGGCAGACTCCTTACCATCTGAGCCACCAGGGAAGCCTAGTGGGCTTCCATGCTGACCATCAATAAGCAGACACCTTCACTGCACATCAGAGCCTCCTGCCTCTCACCCTCTGGATCTTCTGGGGGTCAGTTCCCAGCCCAGTTAGTTCATTTGAGTTTTCTGAAGCCTGATCAGCCTCAGCGTGGGCATTCTGCCTTCAGGGATATTTTTCAAAGGTTGTGAAGACACTTTCCTCTCTGGGCTCTGGGTTAACCAATGTCGTAAGAGGTTGTGATAAGGTTTGTTTGTTTTTTGGCCACGCTGCGTAGCATGTGGGATCTTAGTTCCATGACCAGGGATTGAATCTGGTCTCCAGCAGTATAAGTATGGAGTCCCAGACACAGGACTACCAAGGAAGTCCCCCTGTGATAGGCATTTTCATGTAAGAACGGCTCCCTGAATAAATGTCTTCACACATCTCTATTTTTTTTTTAATATTTTAATTGCAGAGAATTTCAAAATAGGCAACAGCGAAAAGGACATGTGGTGAAGCCACAAGTGCCTACTTTACACTCCTTATGGCCAGTCTTGCTCCATCCTTCCCCTTACTCCCTGTCATGGGTTCAACTACTTCTCTCCCCAGGAAGAGGGGGGAAAGTGCTGACCCCAGATTGTGATCTTATTTGAAACAGGGTTTTGCAGATGGTCAAGTTCAGTTGAGGTCATTAGGATGGGCCCTAACTCAACTTGACCAGTGCTCTTATAAAAAGGGGAAATCTGAACACACACAGATAATACCATTTGAAGATGAGGACAGAGATAAGGGTGATGAATCAAGCCAAGAAATGCCAAGGATGCCAACAAATCTCCAGAAGCTAGGGGAGAGGGATGGGACAGATCTTGCCTCATAGACTCAGAAGGAATCACCCCTGCCCACTTTTTTGGGGGGTAGGGAGGGATGCTCTGTAAGGGGTTTGGGGATCTTAGTTCCCTGACCAGGGATTGAACCCATGCCCCCCTGCAGTGGACTGAGTCATAACCACTGGCTCACAAGGGAATTCCCAATCCTGCCAACATCTTTTTCTTTTTAACATTTATTTTGTTGCACTAAATCTTTAATTGTGGCATGTGGGATCTAGTGCCCTGACCAGGGATCGAACCGAGGCCTCCTGCATTGGGACCATGGAGGCTTAGCCACTGGACCACCAGGGGAGTCCTCCAACCTTGCCAACATCCTGCTCTTGGACCTCTGGCTTCCAGAAGTGTGAGCTAGTACAGTTCTATTGTTGAAGCCCTAGTTTTTGTGCGCTCAGTCATGTCCGACTCTTTGTGACCCCACGGACTGTAGCCCACCAGGCTCCTCTGTCCATGAATTTCCCAGGCAAGAACACTAGAGTGGGTTGCCATTTCCTTCTCTGAGCAATTTCCCGACCCAGAGATCGAACCTTCCTCTCTTGCATCTCCTGCATTGGTAGGTGGATTCTTTACCACAGAGCCAGCTGGAAAGACCCTCCTAGTCTGTCGTGCTTTATGGTAGCCCAGGAAACACACACATTTTACGCCCTAATTATTAGAAAGAAAATTCTAGACTCTAGGTCATTTTTTTCCAGTGACTTTTTCCATCCTTGATCTGGCTAAGGGATTCCAGTGTGGGGTAACAGGTTCTGACTGCTTTCTTCACTGTTTCCTGATGGCCATGTTGTGGACAACTGAGCCCCATTAAACACAGCTATGGGGCTGGGTGCTGTCAGGACAACAGATGTGTCTTTCTTGGGGCCTCGATGTCCCTGCAGAGCTAGTGAGAGGCACAGGCAGAAGCTGGTAATGGTTTGGGTTTAGCCCAGCATTCCCCACCCAGCCTCTGTACACCTTCCTACTACTGGCTCCAAATAGCTTTATCTTCTTAAAATATTTTAAAAATTATTTTTAAAAATCGAAACATAGTTGACTTACAATGCTGTGTTAGTTTCAGGTGTACAGCACAGTGACTCAGCCATACATGCACGCCGACCAGGGGCTGAACTTGCACGCCCTGTATTGGAACCTCAGAATCTTAACCACTGGACAGCCAGGGAAGCCTCAGATTTTTCTTTTTCCCTCAGTCAAATCTGAAACTTTAAGGATCATAATTTTTGTCCACTGAGGACGTTCAAAGAGTGTGTTGTGAGCTCTCAAGGGACTCTCGAGAGGCATTCCAGAGATGTTTTCGGTGTCGAGCTGCCCAGTCCATGGGTCTCTTTGGCCGCCTGGGTGGGCCTGCAGGCCAGATGCAGTTTCAGCCAACTTTAAAGAAACAGACCACATTATTCTGTAGTCTGTGTTGTGACTATTAAAGAGATAATAACTTGGGGGTGGGGCAGACTTAAGAATCAGTATGTCCGCTTGGTGTTTTTAAAAAACATTTATTTGCACATTTACTGACCACATTGATCCTGACTCCGTGTTTAGGGAAAGTCCCTGTGATGGAAGCCCCAGTTTCCACATTATACCCATTTGGAGAATCAGGCCCACAGCTGGATGGAAGGATGGTAATAAACAGGACCACAAGCCCCATCAGGGATACGAGCACTCGGCCAGAGTGCCTGGGATTGGGAGGCAGCACCAGTGGGTTCTCAGAGATGGCTGCTTCTCTGCTGTGCACTCCCCAAGGCTGACTCACCCTGGCAAAGTTGATCCTGGGTCATTTCTACGAATGGGGTCTCGAGGCAGCTAGCCACCCAGGGACGCCCAGCACCAGGGGAAGCACCGAATGGAATTACTCACAAAACGGCCATCAGCTGCAGTGCTTCCCCTCTTTGATTACAAAATAAAATGTATCTGACGTGAAAGAGAGACGTGGGTCTCTGGCGAGCTGCCCTCTTCCCAGTATTGATGTCTGCTTGGCTGCTCTCTGGGTGTGGCCTCAGCCTCCCACTGGGACCAGGGGGCCTGGGATGGGGAGGCGTCTCCCAAGCCCACCCAGGGCTTAGCCTGGCTCAGAGCAGGAAGGAGGGTGGTCTGTGTGCCCTGGGGGGCACGGGGTTGGGGCTCAGGGGAAGTCTCGGTAGGGCAGGCGGAAGGGGTAGAGGGGTGTGTAACGTGAGTCATGCCAGAGCAGCTTCTCTTCCAGGAAGGCGACGGTGGGCAGGGTCAGGACCAGGGTCTGGTGTTTGAGCATGCTGTGCACGTTCAGGCCTGGGGGGGCGAGGGGAAAGGGGGGCACAGTTAGGGCCAGCCCCCCGTCCCCCAACAGAGACACCACAGTCTAGTGTAGGGTCCTGAGCCCAGCAGCCTGGGTTCAAACTCTGGCTCAGCTGCTCACCCCTGGGAAGACCCTGGGCAAGGGGTGGTCCTCAGCTCGTCAACCTCAACCAAAACATCCAGGGTACCCCGACTCTGCCCTGTGCCAGGGAAGGGTTCCCACCTCACCTTCCCGTTGGGGAGACAGATGATAAACAGAGCAGATGAATAAACACGATGTACTGAGGCGGGTCCATGCGGCTGCAGGGAGTGATGAGGGAGGGAGGGGAGGGGAGTGGAGAGAGAGGAGGGCAGGGAGTGCAGGATCTGTGGGCCTCCAGATAAGCCAGGCTTTTACCCTGAGTGAAGTGGGAGCCCTGGAGGGTGGTGGGCAGAGAAGGGACAGGATCTTAGTGAGGTGCTCAGGCGCCCTCTGGCGGCCGTAAGTGGGACTGGGCGGGGAATGCGAGATCAGGACAGATTTTGGCAGTTAGCAGGTACCTGGGACCAGGACAGAAGCAACAGAGTGGGAGATGCTGGGGGCTGGCCCAGGGTGGTGAGAAGTTGTTGGATCCTGGACACGTTCATAGACAGAGCTGACAGGGTGGGCTAACAGACTGGAATGGAGGAAGGAGGTCTTATGTGCAGTGATGACTATGAGACCCCCATGTGCTGCTGTCCAGGAGGCAGCTGGGCGGGCAATCAGGAGGCCAAGAGAGGGCTCTGGGGACTAGTCAACCCCTCTATGGATCGGGGGTCCTGCTCAGGGCAGCTCTGATCCTGTGTGTCTGAGTGAGGAGCTGGGTGAGAGCAGCCAGGGGGCCCTTGGACTCACTCCACCCCGGCACTGAAACCCAAGCTTGGACTGACGCGACCTCAGAGCGTTTCTTTAAGAAAGACATCATTCTCCCAGGCTGGGCTGGGCCAGCTGGGGGTTGCGCTGGGGAGGGCGGTCACTGCCCAGGGCCACTCCATGATTGAGTCAAAGATACAGGATGTGAACTGGCCTGAGGCCCTTTGCTCACCGATAGCCGGGATCAGGTTGAAGGTCTTGAGCCCAGATGTGGCTGCTACGACGTTCTGGGGCATGTCCTCGTGTTCTCTGAAATAGAGGCCAGGAGGTGAGCCCTGCCAAGGACGGAGCCTGCCTGCACCCCCGCCCCTGCCCGGCGCAGCCCCCTCACAAGTCTACAAAAAGGACAGAGTCGCCCCAGCGGCGGTAGCGGGCCAGCTCCATCAGGTACTGGGGGTCTGTGGTGGGCAACTCCAGGGAATCCACGATGTGCAGGTCATCCTGGTAGGAGGAAAGGACGGGCTGAGTCTCCTACTGCCCCCCTGGGAGCCACTTGGGCCCCCCTGCAGCTACTCAGGCTCCCCTACCCCCACAGGCCAGATCCCAGCACACGTGGCTCCCGCAGGATCGGTGCTGTCACCTGGGCCAGCTTGACGGTCAGCGCCACCTTGAGGCCTTGCACCCGCACTTTCATGGGCAGCATGTAGTAGTAGCTCGTGGGGCCCCGGGGGCCGTGGGCAACACCTCCTGCAGGGGCAGAGGGATGTGTGAATGGGTGAAGGCCCCAGCTGGGCTTGGAGGTCAGAAATCTACCCCAGTGGTGGGCCCAGAGGTGGGTGGGGGAGGCTGCTGGCAGCCAGGCTGAAGTGCAGCAAAGAGGGTGGGGGTGTCAGGGCGGGGTGGGAGCGGAGGATGGATCAGGCACCACCTGGGACAGGTAATTTCGCCTCAGAGAGGCCTGGTGTCCTCAGCCATCAATCCCTGAGTGAGGATAATTCTACTTGGCTGCTCCCCCTGCTGGGCCCTGGGAGGCAGCAGGGGACCTGATAGGATCCCTCCCTCGTTCATATTCAGACAGAGGCTTGATCGCAGAGGGAATCAGGGCTGTGTGGGGCAGCACAAGGGGATTCAGCGGGTAGGGGGGACCCAAAGAAGATCATGGAGGGCTTCCTGGAGGAGGCAGGGCCCAAACACAAGGGAAAGTGAAAGTTGCTCAGTTGTGTCCTACTCTGCGACTCCACAGTCCATGGAATTCTCCAGGCCAGGATACTGGAGTGGGTAGTCATTCCCTTCTCCAGGGGATCTTCCCAACCCAGGGAAGGTTGAGAGGAATTGGCCAGGCAAATGGAAGATGACTGAGTCAGCTCTACCTGGTCAGGAGGGCGTGGAAGGGACAGAGCGGAGAGGGGGTCTACAGCCACCAGGGGCTGGAAGGCCAAGATGAGGGGCTCAGACTTCACACAGGAGCTAGGAGGCTTGGGAAGATCCCTCTGGGTGCTGTGTGAAGTGTGGGCCAGGAGAGGTGAGCTGAGAGGTGGGGCAGAAAGGGGCTGTGGCCACGGCCTGATGAGAGGTTGAGGCCAGGGCTGCGGGGACTTGCGGGGAAGTGCACAGTCTCGCCAACCTCTGACTGCACACATGTGGGCAGACCTGCTCACCTCCTCGCCAGATTGGGGAGCGGATGCTGCCGTGTCTGGCGCGCCCACTGCCTTTTTGCTGCCAGGGCTTCCGGCCACCTCCCCGCACCTCAGCCCTGGTCTTGGTCTTGGCGTAGCTCTGTGGGCACAGAGTGAGGAGAGAGTCAGGTTCACAGGCAGATGCTATCGCAGCCGAAAGGCACCAGGCCCACTGACGGGGCAGTGAGCTGGGAGGACCGGCCCGCTGCTGGGGAGCTGGAGAGGAGGCACAGAGACTGGGGCTCCATCAGGTCAAGCACAGAGTGCTTTGGGAGGGAGAGAGGGATAAAGAAGTCAAGAGCTTCCTCCTCCACTCCAGAACGTCAGCCTCAGAAGGGCAGGGGCGCTGCTGCCTGGCACACAGTAGGTGCTTCGTATTTTTTGAATGATTTCCATGTGGTTGTAATTAAAAGGAAGGTAAGGGCTTCCCTGGTGGGCCAGTGGATAAGAATCCATCTTGCAATGCAAGGCACACCAGTTCAATCCATGGTCCCGGAAGATCCCACATGCCTTGGGACAACTAAGCTTGTGTGCCACAACTGAAGCCCACCCCCCGCTAGAGTCCATGCTCCGAAACAAGTGAAGCCACTGCAATGAGAAGCTGGTACACCACAACAAAGATTAGCCCCTGTTCGCCAAAACTAGTGAAAGCCGGCGTGCAACAATGAAGACCCAGCACAGCCAAAAATAAAATCAATAAATATATCTATTTTTAAAACAAAAAAAAAAGAAGAAAACAACCTAACTTTTAAAAAAAGTAAAGTCGGGGAATTTCCTGGCAGTCCAGTGATTAGGACTCTGTGCAAGGGGCCCGGGTTCAATCCCTGGTTTGGAAACTAAGATCCCACAAGCCAAGTGGCCAAAAAAATAAGAATAAAATAAAATTTAAAAAATGAAAGGAAGGTGGGATATGGGGAAAGCTGTGGGGGTTAGAATCGGGGAGAGGTGTGGGATGGGGGATCCTGTGAGGCTTCCAATGCCAGGCTAATGACTTCATTCCCAGGGCCATGGGGAGCCAGGCAGGGCTCACAAGACTCGAGGTGGCCACATGAAAGGCAGGGGCCCTGACTGAGAACGGCATCTTCCATGCTCTTGGCACCAAATCCAAACACCCCACATTGCCCCTACTGACCTCCAGGGCCACCCTGGGCTCCCTCTGATCCCACAGGCCTTTGCCTGTGAGGCTCCCACTCCCTCCATGCCAGCCCCACTGCCCCCTCTACCTACTTAGCTCCTGCCTATCACATCCCTGAGGTTAAATGCCCCTTTCTTCTGAGACAACTTCCCTAATGAAACATTTATAGGCATGGCTGCTTGACTCCCACTCTCCCATTCTGACTAGACTGGGAGCTTCATGAGGGCAGGGACCTTGCCTGTCATGTCCCCTAGCACAATGCCCAGTGCGCAGTGGGTGTTCAGAAAATGCCTAGTGTGAATTCCCTGGTGGTCCAGCGGCTAAGAGCCTAGGGGTGGGGGTGGGCTACGGTCCATGGCGTCGCAAAGAGCACGCAGGCACAGACTAGAGCTTCATCAGTAGAACTGTACTGTCTCACACTTCTGGAAGCCAGAGGTCCAAGATCAAGATGTTAGCAGGGTTAGAGGACTCCCCTCGAGGTCCAGTGGCCAAGCCTCCATGTTTCCAGTGCAGGGGGCCTGGGTTCGATCCCTGGGCAGGGAACTGGATCCCACGTGCCACAGGAAAGACCCAGAGCAGCCCAACGAATAAATAAAGGTATGAGTATAATTAGCAATACATAAAAATAAATCTTAAAAAAATTCTCAGTGCTCACATTTAAGAAAAAAAAAAAATGGCCCATTGGGGAATGGTTCAGGAGAGAGAAAATGAGGCCTGAGCCAGCCATCCAGAGAAGACACAGCACGGCCTTCCTCAGCCTCTGCCTCAGCCTCACCCCACCTGCCCTGCCCAGGGCACTCACAATTCTCTTGAAGTTCTTCTGCCAGATGGCAACCTGGTGCAGGATATCCAGCCTGTGAAGGAAGGAGATATAAGAGGGTCGAGTGCACTTAAAACCCTCCCCGCTCCATGAGATGAGAACCTGGGCTCCTCCCATCCACTCCCAGGGCCCTGCGGTCCACTCCAGTCCCTCTCCGGGCCAGCTCCAGTCCCTCTCCAGGCCCATCTCGCACCACCTCCAGCCCTGCTCCATCTGTTCTGTCACTTCTTTACAGACTAGCTTGCCTCTGTGACCCTATGCCGTCCCGTACAGTGGATGGCCACATGTGCAGCTACTGAAGCCCTAAAAAGCGGCAGGACTACACGACAGTATTTCATTTTTTTAAAAAAATATTTATTTATTTTGGGTTTCCCTAATGGTTCAGTGGTAAAGAATCTGCCAGCCAATGTATGTTCGATCCTTAAGACGGGAAGATCCCACATGCCTAGGAGCAACTAAGCTCGTGGGCCACAACTATTGAGCCTGTGCTCTACAGCCCAGGGGCCACAAGTATGGAAGCCTGGGTGCCCTAGAGCCCAGGCTCTGCAACAGGAGAAGCCACTGCAATGAGAAGCCTATGCACCGCAACTACAGAGCAGCCCCTGCTCGCCACAACTAGAGAAAAGTCCATGCAGCATTGAAGACCCAGAGCAGCCAAAAATAAACAAATAAAAATTTTTTAATGTATTTATTTAATTGACTGCATCGGGTCTTAGTTGTGGCATGTGCGATCTTTAGTTTTGGCATGTGAACTCTGAGTCGTGGCATAAAGGATCTAGTTCCCTGCCCAGGGATCCAACCCGGGCCCCCTGCACTGAGAGTGCAGAGTCTTAGTTACTGGACCACCAGGGAAGCCCCAACATTTTAGACTTATCAGGCCAAATGAAATATATGACTGAAATCAATCTTACTTGTCTCTTGCCATTTGAAAGAAAAGGTGGCTACTGGAAGAACTGAAATTACACATGGGGCTCGCATTGGACAGGGGTGCCAGGCTGGGGTGCCAAGGGTTGGCAAACTATGGTTTGGTTCAGTTCAGTTCAGTTGCTCAGTCATGTCCAACTCTTTGCAACCCTGTGGACTGCAGCACACCAGGCCTCCCTGTCCATCACCAACTCCCGGAGCCTACTCAAACTCTTGTCCATTGCATCGGTGATGCCATCCAACCATCTCATCCTCATCAAGGTCTTTTCAAATGAGTCAGTTCTTCCCAACAGGTGGCCAAAGTATTGGAGTTTCAGCGTCAGTCCTTCCAATGAATATTCAGGACTGATTTCCTTTAGGCTAGACTGGTTGGATCTCCTTGCAGTCCAAGGGACTCTCAAGAGTCTTCTCCAACACCACAATTCCAAAGCAGCAATTCTTCAGCGCTCAGCTTTCTAAATCCAACTCTCACATCCATACTTGACTACTGGCTTTGACTAGACTTTAACTAGCTTTGACTAGATGGACCTTTATTGGTAAAGTAACGTCTCTACTTTTTAATATGCTGTCTAGATTGGTCATAGCTTTTCTTCCAAGCAGCAAGCGTCTTTTAATTTCATGGCTGCAGTCACCATCTGCAGTGATTCTGGAGCCCCCCAAAATAAAGTCTCTCACTGTTTCCCTTGTTTCCCCATCTATTTGCCATGAAGTGATGGGACTGGATGCCATGATCTTAGTTTTCTGAATGTTGAGTTTTAAGCCAACTTTTTCACTCTCCTCTTTCACTTTCATCAGGAGGCTCTTTAGTTCTTTGCTTTCTGCTATATGGTGTCATCAGAGAAGGCAATGGCACCCCACTCCAGTACTCTTGCCTGGAGAATCTCATGGACGGAGGAGCCTGGTAGGCTGCAGTCCATGGGGTCGCTGAGGGTCGGACATGACTAAGTGACTTCACTTTCACTTTTCACTTTCATGCATTGGAGAAGGAAATGGCAACCCACTCCAGTGTTCTTGCCTGGAGAATCCCAGGGACGGGGGAGCCTGGTGGTTGCCGTCTATGGGGTCACACAGAGTCGGACGTGACTGAAGTGACTTAGCAGCAGCAGCAGCATATGGTGTCATCTGCATATCTGTGGTTATTGATATTTCTCCCGGCAATTTTGATTCCAGCTTGTGCTTCATCCAGCCCGGCATTTCAAATGAAGTATTTTATGGTTAGAAAGGCCAAGTCTGGCCTGCTGCCTGTTTTTGTAAATATGCTTGACTAGAACACAGCCACGTTCATCCACTTACTCATTGTGCACAGCTGCTTTTGTACTGCATCAGCAAAGATGAGTAGTTGCCATGGAGACATTACAGACTTCAAAGCCTATAATATTTACTCCCTGGCTCTTTACAGAAGCTTGCCGTCCCAGCTCTAGACTGGGAGCAACATCAGCAACCTCAGTGCTCATTCATTGCTATATCCCTGACACCCAGAATGGAATCTGGCACCTGGTAAGCACTTCCTAAGTATTTACAGAATAAATAAAATGCTTCCTCTCTCTCTCTCTCTCTTTTTTTTTTTAACCTTGCAGCATGTGGGATCTTATTTCCCCAACCATTGATGGAACCCATGTCCCCTGCAGTGGTAGCTCAGAGTCTTAACCACCAGGGAAGTCCCAAAATACATTGTTTTTAATTTTTTTTTTTCCTTTGGTCACCTCTTAGCAGATTGGGATTCTGTAAAAACAGGGGACAAACCATACAAAAATTATAGTAATAAATTAACAGCAGTTATTATCTGCCAGACACAGTAGACATAAGAGACATCAAACTCCTTTGCAAGCAGAAACTTAGTCCTTGGAGTTGGCCCATATACTGTTGAGTATATAGTTTACAAGCTATGTGACCATAGGCAGATTTCTTAACTTGCTTGTGCTGTTTCTTTAGCTACAAAATAAGAATAAAAAATAATAAAAAGGAATTCCCTGGCAGCCCAGTGGTTAGGACTTTGCACTTTCACTATGGAGGGCCTGGGTTCACTCCCTGGTCAGTGGACTAAGAGCCCACAAGCCACATGGCCAAAAAAAAAAAAAAAAAAAAAATGAAGTTAAAATAAAATAAAAATAAAATGCAAATAGGCTGAGCCAGACACACAGTACGGACTTAACCACTGTTAGTACCCATTTTTGCAAAAACCAATATCAGCAACAATAATCAACATTTCTACAGACCGTATTACGGGCCAGAATTATCTCATTTAATCTCTTGAGGTTTGACAGAATGGTGACATCGAAACACAGGGGGAAGGTAGGATTCCAACCCAGTCACTAGGGATACAGAGCCCTGTGCCCTTAACCCTCAGAGAACGTTACCTCTCAACCCTCACCTTCCCACAGAGCCCTGTGCCCTTAACCCTCAGAGAACGTTACCTCTCAACCCTCACCTTCCCACAACTCTGAAGCAAGAAAAACCGTCATTCCCTTTTGACAGCTGGAGAAAATGAGGCTTGAACCCAGGTCATCCTGATTCCTAAACCCCCGATCCTCATCCCTCTGCCACCCAGTTCACCATTTCAGCTCCCACTGACCTGGGCGCCGTAGAGAAAACGTCTGGGTGCAGTTCGGTCAGACCCACGCGCTCCTGCTCATAGCCCCGCAGAGATTCAACCCAGGCCTGCACCGGACGCCGGTGCAGGGGTACCGGGAGCTCGCACCTGCGCAGTACGGGTGCCTGGGGACCTGGAATGATTGGGAAGTCAGGAGTAAGGGTCAGAGTTCCCAGTCGCCACCCTTCCTGGGGTGACCAAGCAACCTCACCTGCGTTCGCCAAGGGTTCTGGTTTCTCCGCCGACTGCACTGCCTCTTCTGTCAGCGCGCTCAGGCCCTGTAAACGGTGGGAGGGAATGAGAGAGAAGCCCCCGGGCCCTCCAACTTTTATCCTCCGACCCCGACCTCCGTCCTCGGCCTCACCCGGCAGCCCCTGGGCCGAAGCCAGGCCCGGGCCCCGGCCCGGACTAGCTGCTGCATCTTCGCGTAGCTCTCCACGTTTAGAGAGGTCAAGGCTTCCTCTGGAGTCTAGCGACGCCTCGAGATGACGTCACGCCCGCGACACCGCCTGCTCTGCTTGTTTTCGGCTTAGGAAAGCGGAGCATGCAAGATCGAGGACCGCGGGGCTCGCCTCAGCGTGCCCCCACCTCCGCCCGAAGACTAACGCCCCAAACCCCAATTCTCTCTGCAGGTCTAAGAACCCTCTGCAACCCCGGGAGTGCGAGCCCACAGTGAGAAACACCGCCCCTTCGTCGGTCCCGCCCCCAAAGGGCCCGAGGGAATCCAGCCAATGAAACCTCCCTACTCAAAGGACACGCTCCTCATTCAGCCAATGAGCTGTTAAGTATGAAAAAAAAAAGTTCTGGGGCGGGCACTAAAGGGAATATGGCCAATAGTTGTTACGCTTTTATGTCGGCCACGCCCTCTAGGTCCCGCCCCATTGGGGCCCCGAAGTCTCTAAGTTGCGGTTTCTACAGGAACGTGGATTTTTGTTTGTTTAAATGCAGGGCTTTATCTCCCGCAGAAGGCCCTCAGGATAGGACCTGGAGGATAGATCCCCAGGGTATGTCCCCGTTCAATGCCTCAGGTTAGGGATGTGTCTCCCTCATCTCCTTGGCCAAGATGTCGCGTCTCATACAGCCCGAGTTCTCAGAGAGCACAGTGGGAAGTCCACAGATTCTAGCTTGCTCTCTCGTCCCCTCTCACAATAGAAATCCAAATGCTCATTTAAAAAAATAATTTTATTCATCTATTTGTTTATTTAGGCTAGTTCTTCCTTGGTGCGCGAGGTTTTCTCTAGTTGTGGGGCACGGGCTTCTAAATACAGTGGCTTTTTTTGCCGAGCACGGAGCTCTAGGAGAGTGGGCTTCAGTAGTTGGGGTGCGTGGACTCAGTATTTGAGGCCTCTGAGGTCTAGAGCACAGGCTCAATAGTTTTGGCTCACAGGCTTAGTTGTTCCAGGGCATGTGGGATCCTTCGTGACCAGGTATCGAACTCGTGTTTCCTGCATCGCCAGGCCGATTCTTTACCACTACTGAGCCACCAGAGAAACCCCAAATGTTCCTTTTCTAGGTTCTTTGCCATGTTCCCCATCGGGCCTCCAGGCGGCGCCACGACCACATAACAGCCTTTCTTGCCAGGCTCAGTTCAGTTCAGTCGCTCAGTCATGTCCGACTCTTTGCGACCCCATGAATTGCAGCACGCCAGGCCTCCCTGTCCATCAGCAACTCCCAGAGTTCACTCAAACTCACGTCCATCGAGTCGGTGATGCCATCCAGCCAT
Source organism: Bos javanicus (assembly GCF_032452875.1). NCBI lineage: Eukaryota > Metazoa > Chordata > Mammalia > Artiodactyla > Bovidae > Bos > Bos javanicus. The sequence continues at coordinate 14,432,242 of NC_083874.1, read as the reverse complement.
CTCATCCTCTGTCGTCCCCTTCTCCTCCTGCGCCCAATCCCTCCCAGCATCAGAGTCTTTTCCAATGAGTCAACTCTTCGCATGAGGTGGCCAAAGTACTGGAGTTGCAGCTTTAGCATCATTCCTTCCAAAGAACACCCAGGGCTGATCTCCTTCAGAATGGACTGGTTGGATCTCCTTGCAGTCCAAGGGACTCTCAAGAGTCTTCTCCAACACCACAGTTCAAAAGCATCAGTTCTTCAGCGCTCAGCTTTCTTCACAGTCCAACTCTCACATGACATACATGACTACTGGAAAAACCATAGCCTTGACTAGACGGACCTTGCCAGGCTAGACCTGAGCATTTGGCTGCCAGCGTGATTTGGACCGAGTTCAGTGGCTAAGAACGTGTTTTCAGAGACAAATTCAGTGTACTCATCTGGAAGATGGGGAGGTTGTAAGATTTGATGAAATGATTGAGGCAAAGCATGTCATGCGTGAAACATGCAGAGCATTATTATATTATTATTATTAATTGAAGGTAAGTTTTGTCATCAAATCAAGACAAGAACCAAGGCAGGGAAAGGGGTGGGCACTGGAGGACCTGAATGCTGTGCTAAAGATGTAAGACATTGTTTCTTTTCTTTTTTAAATTTTCATCTGATATATGACATATGGATATTTTTGTGAAGTATTAATGAAAATTTACAATGTTATATTTCATTGTGTACTCTACTCTTGTAAGAACTGTGAATGTGTGTTTTAAACTTCACACACTTTGCAATTTCAAAAGGTCTTTTAAATCCTTTATTTTGTACAGTCTTGTTTATTCACTTTATGTTTGCATAATTCACACACCTAGTAAAGAAAATTTCAAAAACTGCACAAAGAAAACTAGAGTGAATGAAAAAATCTGTCTCCTCCAACCTCTGTTCCCTGCTGGGCCCGCCCCACACCCCTTTCCCTTCCCAGAATCCACCGCCACAACCAGCTGTGTCTCTTCTCTGAGAACCAGTTTATTATTTTACAGGCAGCTTCTCCAAGTCTGTCCCGGGCAAGAGAATTTAGATTTTATGTGGTGAAGGATGGGACGGCACTTAGTTACTTAATGATTTAGTGGGCACCTACTGTGTACTGCTGGGGTAAATCCAACAGACACCCTTGAAAATACTCACAGCTCAGTGCAGAAGGCTGAGAGATCAGAATGGGGGAGGGAAGTCTATAGAGTCTCTGAGAGCCCAGGGGAAGAACACCTAACCCATGGGGGCAGGAGTCTCACAGGCGACTTCTCTGAAGCTGTAACCTGAGAGCTAAGGCTTAAAGTTCCATTAAGAGTTTGTCCAAAGGAGAAAATGTGATCCAGGCTAAGGAAATAGCAGTTGCAAAGGGCAGAAGTCGGGGCAGGAGGGGGGGAGGGGGGAGGGTTGAGGGGGTGGCTGGACCTTCCTAATGGCCACAGGCTTTGTTTATTGACTCATTCATTTCTGTTGACCCCGCCTCAGGGCCTTTGCATTGTTGTTCCTTCAGCCTGGATCATACTTTTCTTTCTCTTTAAAGGCTTTTTTTTTTTTTTTTGATGTGGACCAAGTCAACGGTTATGAATTTGAGCAAACTCCAGCAGACAGTAAAGGGCAGGGCAGCCTGGCATGCTGCAGTCCATGGGGTCACAGTCAGGCACGAATTAGCAACTGTGAACAATAGCAGGTTTTATTTTTTGTTTTTTATTAGTCGCTCAGTGATGTCGGACTATTTGTGACCCCATGGACTGTAGCTCACCAGGCTCCTCTGTCCATGGGATTCTCCAGGCAAGAATACTGGAGTGGGTTGCCATGCCCTCCTCCAGGGATCTTCCCAACCCAGTCTCCTGGGTTGGGAGACTGGAACCCGTGTCTCCTTCTGCTCCTGCATTGCAGGCAGATTCTTAACTGTCTGAGCCACTGGAGAAGCCCTTACCCTGCCCTATTTTTTTTCCATCAGTATTTATATTCTAATATATAACTTCCTGGATTTTTTAAAATGTCTTTTGTCTGTCTCCCCCATTAGAGGAGAAATTTTGTCTCCTCCTTGGCAGAAATTTTGCTCTGTCTGGCCCCTGCAGCCAGTATAGTGCCTATAGTACAGTAGGGACTCAATACATGTTTCTTTTTTAAAATTTTTTATTTTATATTCAAGGAGAGCTGATTAACAATGTTGTGATAGTTTCAGGTGGACAGCAAAGGGACTCAGCTACACATATACATGTATCCATTCTCCCCGAAACTTCCCTCCCACCCAAGCTGCTGCATGACATTGAACAGAGCTCCCTGTGCTATACAGTAGATCCTGTACTGTATGGATAAATGTTGATTATCCATTTTAGTTTTTACGTATTTATTTTAGTTTTACCTGGGCTGGGTCTTCGTTGCTGAACACAGGCTTTCTCTAGTTGTAAGACTGGGGACTGTTCCCTGTGGTGTGTGGGGTTCTCATAGCGGTGGGGCATGGGCTCTTCAGCATTCGGGCTTCCGTAATTGCAGCATGTGGGCTCTAGAGTGCAGGCTCAGTAGTTGTGGTGCACAGGCTTAGATGCTCCATGGCGTGTGGAATCTACCCAAACCAGGGATCAAACCCATGTCCCCAGCATTGGCAGGTGGAGTCTTATCCACTGTGCCACCAGGAAGTCTGGTTTTCCATTTTAAATATAGCAGTGTGTACATGTCCATCCAGACTCCCTAAATATCCTTCCCCCTCTTGAGTGAATCCCTTCATTCATCATCCTGATGCAGTGCTCAGACACTCAGTCGTGCCTGACTCTTTGTGACCCCATGGACTATAGCCCACCAGGCTCCTCTGTCCATAGGGATTCTCCAGGCAAGAATACTAGAATGGCTTGCTGTGCCCTCCTCCAGGGGATCTTCCCAACCCAGGGGTCGAACCCAGGTCTCCCACATTGCAGGCAGAGTCTTTACTGTCTGAGTCACCAGGGAAGCCCTGATGCAGGTATGTTACCAAAAACAGAATCCTCTCTGTCTCTTGGGTCTCAGGATCTGTATCCCCACTGAAGTCATGGGCAAATAAGGTACCCAGTGAATGATTATTTACCCAATGACCCTGGAATCATATAGACATAGGTTTGAATCCAGGGGCGGCTGCTAACTGGTCGGGTGTCCCTGGGCAGATGGTTAGCACTTTCAGAGTTCAGTCTCCTTATTGGTAGGTGGAACACCCACAACCTCTCCCCTGACTAGCTGTGCGGTTGACGAGTTCTCTTTCTTTCCATCCTCAGCCCCCACAGTATCTCCCCGCTCCCTACAATGGAGAGAGCCTGTAAATACCTGACTAAGATCATGTCCCTCCTCTGTTCAGAACCCTCTATGGCTCCTTTTTCACTTAGGGCAAAAGCCAAAGTCCCCACTGGAGCCCACAAGGCCCTGAAAGACCTGTCCCCACTGCCTCCCACTACCCTTCTCTATCCCTCTCTGGTTTCCAGTGTGCTGGTTGTTCTAGGCTCCCTCTGTGGCTGGGGGCAGGGGGAACATTGTAGGGGCTGAGGATGGAAAGAAAGAGAACTCAACAACCATACAGCTCATCACGGAAGCGTTTGTGTGTGTCCCACCTCCCCATTAAGAAACTCAACTCTGAAAGTGCTAACCCTGTGCCCAGGTAATGCCTGACCAATTAGCAGCAGCCCTTGGATGCACTGGTTTTCTCACCAGAACCTATCAGTTTCACATCAGCCCCAGGGCTTTTGCACTAGTCTTGCCTTCTACATGGACCACTCTCCCCAAAATATCTGCATGGTTCACTCCCTCACCTCCTTGTGTGTGTTTAGTGGCTCAGTTGTGTCTGACTCTTTGCAACTCCATGGACTGTACCCCGCCAGGCTCCTCTGTCCATGAAATTTTCCAGGCAAGAATACTAGAGTGGGTTGTCATTTCCTTCTCCAGGGGATCTTCCCAATCCAGACTCAAACCCACGTCTCCTGCCTTGCAGGCTGATTCTCTACCCACTGCGCCAGTGGGGAAGCCCTCACCTCCTTCGGGTCTTTACTCACATGTCACCTTCTCAAGTGACACTAGGTCTAAAAATCATGGTTCTGTTCCTACCCTATATATCTAATCCACCTTCCCAGTGTCATTGTTTCCTGAACTTCCACCACATCCTAACAGATGACATAAGGTTCTTATTTGTCCTGCCTCTTGTCTGTCTCCTCCATGAGAATATCAACTACTAGACAACAGAGATCTTTGTTTCTTTCACTGTTGGATCCCTTTGCTAAGAAGGAGAAGGGTGCCAGGCACCCAGAAGATTTCAGTACATAGTAATTGAACAAATAGAATGTAGAGGAAGCAGTTTGCACATGGCTCCCCCACAGGGATATTGATTGCAAGCCTTAATGAAAGGGTGGTAATGACCTTCAGACCTGCACACCGAGAGGCTAAAAGTTTGACCATTTTTGTCCAAGCCTGAGTAGAGGTTGAAGGTAGAGGTGTCCAGCCCTTCCCTGTGGCTCAAAGGCTCAATTGTAGTGGCCTCTGCCCCCAATGGGCCAGCATCAATCTTTGCAGACCACACAGGGTCTCTGCTGGCACCGGGCACGATAGAAATTTCGTCGTTGTTGTTCAGTCACTAAGTTTTGTCCAACTCCTTGCGACCTTATGGAGCATACCAGTCTCCTCTGTCCTCCACTGTCTCCCAGAGTCTGCTCAAATTCATGTCCATTGAGTCAGTGATGCCATCTCACCATGTTATCCTCTGCCGCCCTCTTCTCCATTTGCCTTCAATCTTTCCCAGCATCAGGGCAATTTAGGGAGCATATACTGGAAACTGGAAGGTCCCCCAAGGTCTGGTCATTTCTAGCCTCCCATTGTTGTGCCAGGGTTTTCACAAGGGCAAGAGGTCAAGGCTGGGATATTGGGGGGCAGCCTTCAGATAGAAGATGAAGATCATGGGTGCAGGCTGGATTGGGGGCTCTGACCTCTTGGGGGGAGCTGTTTAAAGTATACCACCCTCAACTGCCAACACAGCTGCTGTTTTGCAGCTCAGTTTGTGGGTAACGGCCAAGCAGGTGAGGAGGAGGAGTCCCCATGGAGGTTTTCTCCACTCCCCTCAACCCCTAGGGATGGGCATGATTTGCATAGATGTTTCCATTCTCTTCAGTTCAAGTGGGTGTTTGGAGCAGAAAAAAGGGCTCAAAACCAGCCTCCCAGGTTTTGGCAGAGAGTCAGGCCCCCGCAGGGCACATGGGCTCTCTCAGCCTCAGTTTTCCCTTCTGTAGAATGGGGGTATAGTTCCCCTTTCCTCATTTGGTTTGTGTCAGCCTTGAGCCTGTGTACCCTCAGATCACCCACTCCCTGTTCTGTCCCTGCCCCATGGTTAAGGTCTGACCCCTGCATAGGATAGCCCCTCTTTTGCCCACTGCTTTTTGCCCAGATTTAGTCAATGGCAGGCACTAGGGTAGATTGGAGGGTGGGAGGATGGAACAAGCCAGAGTCGTTCTCCCCATTTGCTTCCCACATCATCTCCCACTGGACATAGCCTCCCTCTTTGTCAATTTCTCATCAACATAACCAATCCTGGTATTAAATCCCATCTGTTTGAGATACTTCTATTTTCCTAAATTGACTCTGACTCATTTGAAGAGACCCTGATGCTGGGAAAGATTGAGGGTAGGAGGAGAAGGGGATGACAGAGGATGAGATGGTTGGATGGCATCACCAACTCAATGGACATGAGTTTGGGTAGGCTCTGGGAGTTGGTGATGGACAGGGAGGCCTGGTGTGCTGCAGTACATGGGGTCGCAAAGAGTCAGACACGACTGAGTGACTGAACTGAACTAATGCAACGCAGTTGTGAAGGATTTTTATTTAAGATACAATTAAAAAAAAAAAAAGATGGAGAACGAAATGGCAACCCACTCCAGTATTCTTGCCTGGGAAATCCCATGGACAGAGAACCTGTCAGGCTACAGTCCATGGGGTTAAGAGAGTTGGACACAACTTAGCGACTAAACAAACTACATTTAGTACAAAATACTCAAATGGAAAAATAAGTAGGTTTATACCTTTATGAACCCAGTGAAGTAAGCTAAGGATTCAAAAAATTCTTTTAAGTAATGTACTAATGGTTAATTAAGATTCATATCTCAGGTATTTTTCCTGGTTATATTTATAGTTATATTTGGAAGGGTTTTTTTTTTTTTAGGTACATTAAAATATGACCTGCATTTAAAAAAAAAAACCCAGAAATTCTTTTTTTACAGTGCACAGTTCTGCAAATTTCCACAAACATATGTAGTCATATTACCACCACCACAATCAAACTATAGAAAGTTTCCATCACCAAAAAATTCCACTATGCTTTTTTGTTGTCAGCCCCTCCCTCCACCCTCAGCCCCTATATATCCCTGGTTATTCATTGTATGTATAGTTTGGCCTTTTCTGAAATAACAGAAGGGGAATCATACAGTTTGCAGCTTTTTGTGCCTGCCTTCTTTCTCCCACCACAATGCATCTGAGATTCATCCATGTTGTTCTATACCGCTGCTTTCTTTTATTGCCTGCACCACGTCTTAGTTGTGGGATTTCAGGGCTTTTTTTTTTTTTTCCTAATGGAACGCTTCGTGAATTTGCCTGTCATCGTTGTGCAGGGGCCATGCTAATCTCAGTATCATTCCAGTTTTAGTATATGTGCTGCTGAAGTGAGCACCACATGCGAGGTCTTTAGTTGCTGCAGACAAGCTGTTAGCTGCAGCACGTGGGATCTAGTTCCCTGATCAGGGATCAAATCCAGGTCTCCCACATTGGGAGCCTGGAGTCTTAGCCACCAGACCTCCAGGGAAGTCCCACCACTAGTTCCTCTGAGAACTTGAAGTTTCAGATATTACATTCCTGAGTGGTCTTCCATGTGAAGACAAACTGCAGCATGTCTATTCATTCGTTAAAGGAGCTGCTGTGAGTTTCTGATGGGTTGATATTTACACAGGACTTGGGACAGTAAACTGGCGCATGATGTATGTGTCAGCTGTTATTACTTTGCTGGAGCAGGGCTGAAGTGGGCTACGGGGGTTCCCCTCCCCTCACAGCACGTCTCCCTCATCTAGAAGAGAGAGCTGAGCCTGGGCTGCAGCTCCATCTGGTGCCGACGTGGCAGGGGTGGCCTCCCCCAGCGGCCTCCCTACCCCATCCCTGAAGCTGAAAGTGGGCCTCAAGCCCATGGGTGGATGAAACGAGGCCACTGCAGCTCCACAGCCTGCCAAGATCAGCATCTGGAAAGCCTCTCTGCAGCTGGGCCCCTCCCCCGCTTGTGCTGGGGTGATGATGAGAAAGTTGGGACCTGTCTCAGACACTGCTCCTCCTGCCAAAACCTGAGAGCTGGAGGATGGGGGTGGGGGGACAGTGGAGGCCCAGAGTGGATCAAGGGACATTCTAGGCCTCATCCTCATAGGGGAGTTCACAAAATCGGGGGTGGAGACTTCCCTGGTGGTCCAATGGCTAGGACTCCAGGCTCCTGATGCAGAGGACCTGGGTTCCATCCCTGATCAGGGAACTAGACCCCCACATGCTGCCACTGAAAAATCCTGCAGGTGACCACTTAAGACCCCGTGTGCTGCAACTAAGACCTGGTACAGCCCAAATAAATAGATTAAAAAAAATTTTTTTTAATTGGAGTAGGGTGGGATCAGAGGTCAGAGGGATTCCTTCACCTCTGGACTGTGGAGAAGAACATTCTACACCTCACCAGTTGCTGATGTGGTTCTGAGCAATAACCACAGCCCTCCTATTCCAAGGCACCAGGGCAGGGATAGGGTAGGGGTGGGGGTGGGGGTGATGTTCACTGCATCAGGAGTGGGACAGGGACTTGGGATAAAAAGAAGAGCAGAGAGGGCTCTGGTTCAAATCCCACCACAATCGTGTGCCTCAATTTCCTTATCTTTAAAATGGGGTGATGTGGAAAGTGCAAAACTATGGGGACAGTGAAAAAAACCAATGGTTGTCAGTGATTAAGGATGAGGAGAGGGGAATGAATGGCCAGAGCACAGAGGGTTTTTAGGGCAGTGAAACTATCTGTATGATACTATAAGGGTGGATAGGTATCATTATTTTTTCTTCCATTTTTTCCCCATTTTGTTTAGTCACTAAGTCGTATCTGACTCTTTTGCAACTCCATGGACTGTAGCCCACAGGCCTCCTCTGTTGGTGGAATTTTCCAGGCAAGAATACTGGACATCTTCAAGAATGTCCCTTGAAGATCCCCTTCTCCAGGGAATCTTTTCGACCCAGAGATCGAACCTGCATCTCCTGCATTGGCAGGTGGATTCTTTACCACTGAGCCACCAGGGAAGCCCGTGTATCATTATGCTGCTGCTGCTGCTGCTGCTAAGTCGCTTCAGTTGTGTCCGACTCTGTGCGACCCCATAGACGGCAGCCCATCAGGCTCCCCCATCCCTGGGATTCTCCAGGCAAGAAGACTGGAGTGGGTTGCCATTTCCTTCTCCAATGCATGAAAGTAAAAAGTGAAAGTGAAGTCGCTCAGTCGTGTCCGACTCTTAGCGACCCCATGGACTGCAGCCTACCAGGCTCCTCCACCCATGGGATTTTCCAGGCAAGAGTACTGGAGTGGGGTGCCATTGCCTTCTCCGATGTATCATTATACATTTGACCAAACCCATAGAATGTACAACACTGAGTGAACCCTCATGTACACCACGGACTTGGGGGGTGATAATGATGTATGTTTGTAGGTTCATCAGTGGTAACAAATGTACTACTCTGTTGGGGGGAGCTGTTGACAGTGGGGGAAGCTATGCATGTAAAAGGGGGTAGATGGGCCATTCTCTGTACTTTCTGCTCAATTTTCCTGTGAACCTAAGACTATTCTAAAAAACTAAAGTCTAGGGACTTCCCTGGTGGTCCAATGATTAAGTGCTTCCAATGCAAGGGGTGCAAGTTGGATCCCTGCTCTGGGAACTAAGATCCCATATGGCACTTGCTGCAGCCAAAAAATGAAAGAAAAAGAAAGTCCCTATAAAAAGTGGAATTATGATGATAACAATAATACCCACCTCCTAGGCGTGGAGGACTCATGCAGCCGCACCCAGCACAGTCTGTCTGTGTCTGTGAGCATTAGCCATTAGTGTCGGTGGCCCTGTAATTACAGAAGGCTGCTCCAAGCCTCTTCCTTTTCTTCTTTTTCCCTTGCTTGTGAGCTCGGTAAGAAAAGGGCCCCATTTCCTTCCTCTTCCACTGTTCTCTCACTTAGAGATTCCCCCTCCCTGAGTCCCCGCCACAGGGAGGTTCCAGCTTTCCTCTAGATAACCCGCCCCCCCACCGCCGCCCAGACGATCTGGGTGTCTACGCAAGTGGTTCCCAGTTCTCTAGCCTGTCCCCTCAGCTGACCCGGTGTAGATCTCATATGGCCCCAGTAATGGGAGGTGGAGGGGGAGGCGGAAGTTGCTTGCGGGTGTATCTGTGTGTCCCTGGGGACATCACCTTTGTCTAGGCGCCACGGTACCCCTAACAGACGGCCGGATGTATCTGCAGCCTTGATATTACCCACACACTCCCCCCTCCCGCGGGTCCCTTGAGAGGATGGCAAACTGCTGAGGCAGCCTAGGCGAGCTGGGGAGGGGGGCACTTCCTCCCCAGTCTCAGGTCCTCACAGAGGGCTAAGATTTCCGCTCTGATAGCTCCCTTGCAAGGAAAGGACCTGGTTTGTCTTTGGTTTTTTTTTTTTTGTGTGTGTGTGTGTGTGCTTTGTCCTCTATGGGTTGAACACCTGGTTTCTAGACTTTGCATGGCTGCACTTCATCTGGGCAGAGGATTCGGAGAGGTTTTGCTGAGGTTCCGAGTGGACCCCACCATCTAGCCCCGAAGCTTAGTGGACACTGAATCTGAGTCAGGAAAAGGAGCAAAGCCACTCTCTGGCTTTTTAAAATCTTCTCACCAAAGCCTTGCTACCTCGTGTGTTAGAACTGTTTGGTTTCTTCTGTCTCTTCCATTGGACTTTCAGTTTTGGATGGCAGAAACCAACAAGGTATCACTATAGCTAGCTCAGAGCATTCTCTGTTGCATTACATGAATATATATGCCACAGACACGTAACACTAATATATTGACTCTTAATATTTATTTCCTTATTGATAACTTAAATATGTGTATTCTTAATATAAATTCATTTCACAGTGACATGTTGAATAAATAGCACAGGTATGTTTATTGATGATGTTATTGTTGATTTATGTTATTGATACTATTTGTTATTATTATTATAGAAACAATTTTACAGCTAAAAAGCCTGGTGATTTGTTACTTCAATGTGATTTTTCATGTCTTTGTAAATTTTTTGAGTTTGTAATATGAGCTAAAAATTTCAAACATTCCCTCCCCGCAGGGTACCCCATGAAAAGTCTGGTCCCCTCTCACCTGTCCCCCTGCCCGCTCTGTGTCCCTCCCTGAGGGTAACCACTGTGACGGTGTCTTGTGCCTCCCCCCAACCCCCCTGATATGGCCTGGTGGTCCACAGGCAAATGTGTATGTATTTTCACCTGTCCCCCTGTCTCTCTCCCTGGAGGTAACCACTGTGACGGGGTCTTGTGCCTTCTCCCCAATATGGCCTGTTTCTCCACAGGCAAATGTGTGTGTATTTATACAGTCCTTATAAATAAATATATCCAGAAACGCAGGCAAGCGAGCAATGCAAACTCATCTACATTGTGCTTTTTTCATCTTACGTTGAAAACAGTTTCATATCAGGACGACTCCGATTTTCCTTTTTAATAGGCATAAATCAGGTCAGATCAGATCAGTCACTCAGTTGTGTCCAAATGGATCAACTTTAATTTCCTTTTTCAAAGTTTTGCTTTTCAACCTGATTTATGGAGTATGGTATGCATACAGAAGCGTGCACTAAACTTCTCTTTCTCTCTTTTTTATTGGTTGCGTTTTTTGGGATTCAAGCATCCATAGTTTTTTTTTAAATTTCATCTTTTATGAAGCATGATTGACGTGTAAAATGGTAAGTTAAAGTGTACATCCAGGTGATTTGACATATGTATATACTGAAAGGATTCCGCCTCATCCAGTTAATGAACACATCTTTCACCTCACGTTTTTATCTTGTGTGTGTGTGTAACAGCAGTTCAGTTCTACTCTCAGCAAATTTCAATTCTTTGATACAGTATTATCAACTGTAGTCACTGTGCTGTATATTATATTCGCAGCCTTATTTATCTTATAACTGAAAGTTTGCACCCTTTTGCTAATCTCTCCCCATTTCCCCCACCCCCCAGCATCTGGCAATCACCTTTCCTACTCTCTGTTTCTACAAGTTTTTTTTAAAGATTCCAGTATAAGGGATAGCATGCAGTATTTAGGGGCCTCCCCTGTGGCTCAGTGGTAAAGAATTCACCTGCAATACAGCAGCTGCAGGAGACCCTAGGTTGGGAAGATCCCCTGGAGGAGGGCATGGCAACCCACTCCAGTATTCTTTCCTGGAGAATCCAAATGGACAGAGGAAAACGGAAGGCTACAGTCCATGGAGTTGCAAAGAGTTGAACACAACTGAAGTGACTTAGCACGCATGTGGTACTTGTTTTTGTCTGGCTCATTTCGCTTAGCATAAAGCCCTCAAATTTCATCCATGTCGTTGAAAATGACAGAATTTCTTTTCTAATCGGTGAACAATATTCCATTATGTATATGTGTATGTATATATATGTATATTTATATGTGTGTGCATTCTCAGTTACTCAGTCGTGTTCGACTATTTGTGACCCCATGGGCTGTAGCCTGCCAGGCTCCTCTGTCCATGGGGATTCTCCAGGCAAGAATACTGGAGTGGGTTGCCATTTTCTACTCCAGGGAATCTTCCCAACCCAGGAATTGAACCCTCATTTCCTGCATTGGCAGGTGGATTCTTTATCCCGGGGGACACCGTATGTATAAATGAATCTTACATCTTTATCCATTCATCTGTTGACAGACACAAGTTGTTTCCATATCTTGGCTACTGCAAATAATACTGCAACAGATGTGGAAGTGCAGATACCCTTTTGTGTCATTTTGCTTTACAACACTCTTTACTGAAGTATATTAGACATACGAGGAATTCCCTGGTGGTCCAGTGGTTAAGATTCCTCACTTTCACTACCAAAAGCCTGCGTTCTATCCCTGGTTGAGGAACTAAGATCCCACACGCTGTACCTCACAACCAAATACACACAGAAGAGTGTACCTACCCTCTCCCTGTTTTTTCTTACACTGTCTGGGTATCAGGGCTTCCCTGATGGTTCAGACAGGAAAGAATCCGCCTGCAATGTGGGAGACCTGGGTTCCCTCCCTGGGTTGGGAAGATCCCCTGGAGGAGGGCATGGCAACCCACTCCAGTATTCAGTAATCCACAAAGAGTCGGACACTAAGTGACTAAGCACACGTCTGCGTACAAGCAGTCTAACTTTCAGCTTAATTGATCAATTAATTTTTTTGACCACATGGCTTGTTAGTTTCCTGACCAGAGACTGAACCTGGGCCACGGCAGTGAAAGCCCCAAGTCCTAACCACTGGACCGCTTGTGAATTCCCTCAACGTAACTTATTGTTGGAATAGGCCAAGTATGTACATGTTACAAAAGTCAAAAGATACAAAAGCACTCACAGAGCAAAAGTTATGTCCCTCCCATGCCCTGTCCCCTATCTTTCAGTTCCTCTCCCAGGAAATTTATCAGTTTCTTCTTTCTGTAATACTTTAGATATTCTGAGCAAGTATGTGTGCATGCTAAGTCGCTTCAGTCGTGTTCAACTCTTTGTGACACTATGGACTGTAGCCCGCCAGGCTCCTCTGTCCATGGGATTCTCTAGGCAAGAATACTGGAGTGGGTTGCCATTTCCTCCTCCAGAGGAAACTTCCTGACCCAGGGATTGAACCCAAGTCTCCTGCAGCTGCTGCGTTGCATGAAAATTCTTTACCACTGAGCCAGTGGAGAAGCCCTGAGCAAGTATAATAGAACATCAACTTGGGACAGGGAGTTTTATCTGTTTTGTTTCCTGATATATCTCCAGCCTTTTAGAATGGTGTCTGGCACATGTGGGTGCTTACTGTATTGTGGTAAGTAAACATATAAGCAGATGATGTATTCATTTCCACAAAGAGTGCCTTTCTGTACATAGGTTCCATGAAGGGAAGGACTTTTTTCCCTTTTCTGTTCACTGCTATGCCTGTGCGTGGGATCTTGGACACTCAGTCATGTTTGACTCTTTGTGACCCCATGGACTATAACCTGCCAGGCTCCCTTGTCCATGGAGTTTTTCCAGGCAAGAATATGGGAATGGGTTGCCATTTCCAAAGGAGTGAGGGACATATCGTCTAGTCCCTGATTTCACACGCACACATCAGTAAATGCAGGTGGGCTTCATCTCTGCGGCCAGGCACACAGAGATGCCCAGGAAAAGCTCAATGGGAAAAAATGGGAAACTAAAGAACTGGCTAGGACTTCCCTGGCAGTCCAGTGGTTAAAACTCTGTGCTGCCACTGCAGGGGGCATGGGGTTTGATCCCTGGTTGGGGAATTAAGATCCCTCATAGCTCAGCCAAAAAGACTGGGACCCAACTTAAAAAGCAAGAATTAGCTTGGGCCTGCTGGTCGACCACAAGGAAAATACTCAATTGGACAGAGGCAGTGGAGGCTGCTGAGTGCTCCCCCAGTCTTCTAGGGCAGAGGGGCCAGGGCCTCAATTCTGGGGCCTTATTAAGGCAAAAACCAATCCATTCTTTGTGGCAGGGCCTAGCACATAGTGGGCTTCCCTGGCTCAGTGGTAAAGCATCCACCCATCAGTGGGTCCTGGGTCAGGAAGATCCCCTGGATAAGGAAATAGCTACCCACTCCAGTATTCTTGTTTGGGAAATCAAAATCCCAAGGAGGAGTCCAGGGCTACAGTCCAAGGGGTTGCAAGAGTCAGACACCACCTAGCACCTAAACCACCGCCACCACCTAGCACATAATAGGAACTTGCTTTTTTGTTGGATGAACACACAGTGGGCGCTTAATGCCTCTTTGTTGTGTTGACCTTAGTAGGTGCTTCCTGGCTCCTTGCTGAATAAGTAAGGCAATTCCTTGCCCTCCTGCAATTCCAGTATCCCAGGCAGGGGCCAAGAGTATATCTGCAATCCAAGACAGTTATTTCAGGTTGAGGCCACCTGGGCAGGAGCGACTGGACAGTACGGGTCTGCGTGACGTCATGCGTTGGCCGGTTCTCACGGGTGGGGGCTGGGAGGGGGCAGGGCTTGAGGTGGGGGTGCGGACAAAGGGACCCTGCGCGCCTCCCCCACGCCCGCCCTCGCGCGCGCCCCGCTGAGCTGATCACATCTGGAATTCATTGCTGCTGCCGCCGGCCGGAAAGGAGGAGGCGGAGACAGGGCGCGGCGAGTGGGGGGGCCAAGGCGGCTCTTCCCTCCCTGTCCCTGAGTCCCCAGTCCCCAGCCCCGGGACGCAGTGGAGCCCGGCGGGCAGTCCCAGCCCCTGCCGCGGCCGTCCCGGGGGACGCAGGCGCCAGAGCCCCTCCGGCCCGGGCAAGGAGCCGGATCGGCCTAGCCAGGTGAGCGTGCGTGGCGAGGGGGAGGCAGAAAGGGCGGGCCCGGGTCCCCGGAGGTCTCGGATCGGAGCTAGGAAAGCCCGCTAGGGGTCGGGGGCTCCCTGGGCGCGCACGCACTGCTGGTCCTCCGGTTGCACCCAGGGAGTGGTCATCGTGCGCCCTCTCCACGATCCTAGGAGGCCCCATTGCCTTGGCCGCGAACCCCCAGACTGAGTTCCCCGCCTTCTCCAGCGGCAGGAAGTTGGCCGGGAGGAGAAGGCGGAATCCAAGCGCTTTCGGTCGGAGACTGGGAGGCAGGATGGCGTGCACCCCGGACCAGGGGGTTTGGGGACTGTGTATGGGGGAGGGGAGGACGCCCCTCTTCGCTGACTCTGGCTGGACGCTGGCGAAAGGTGCTGCGCGCCGCAGTACAGCCAAGCCAAGGGGCGGGGCTCCGGAGGAAGGCAGATGCCCACCTCCTGCACTTCTGATCCTCTGCCTCAGTTTCCCTGAGTAGTTCATCTCTTCCAGTCCTCCGCCCCGCCTCCCGTGGGGTCGTGGCTTTGTTCTGGAAGGAAAGTGAACCTGAGGCTGCGTGGCTTCGGCGCCTCTTCTTTCCCCTGGGGCCTGGGGCCTGGGGATGGGGCGCGGGCGCGTGCACGCGTGCCGCCGACCCCGCGCGGTTCTGGGCCCAGACAAGCGTGGGAACCTAGCCCACTCCTTCTGGCACGAGTTGACTCATCGGGGATTTCCATCCCCTTACCAGACTCTTCCCTAGTCAGACACTCCAGGCGCCACGCGCTGAGCCCACGGTGCCCCGCGTGGCGCGACACGGGCGCGGCACTCGCGGTGCAGCTGTCGCTGGACCCCTCACCCCGCCTCTCCCCAGTCCTCTAGGAAGATCGAGGCGGGGCCCCGGGCTGGACGCACAGGCGTCGCCCATTCCCACTTGGAGACTTGGGGGTCCCCTGCGTGCGGCTGTCGCGGAAGAAAGGAGGCGCGGCCCCAGAAGCAGCCAGTGTGGATACCGTGCATTCCACCGCCAGATAAGGAGGCCGAGACTGCGGCCCAAGGGCGGGGGCGGGTTGTGCGTGTCTCCAAGGAGACGCTGGGCTTCGCCTGGTGGGGGTGGCCTGCCAGCGGACCAGAGGTGTCTCCAGCCTCCTTTACTGTTGTCTGAGCCTGGGCTGAGTTTAGGAGCCTCCACCCTCGGGGGCCCTCGTTCACTTGTTCATTCATTCATCTATTCATCCATCTATCCATTCATCCATCCATCCCACACATTTTCTGAGTGCTTTCTAAGTATGCCAGGCATTCTTCCAGGGACTGAAGGATTTAGTTGCTGGCCTCTGACACACATTCAACCATGGAAGCTGACAAAAAACAAGAAATACAATGATAATTTTTGAAATTGGCAAGTGCTGTGAATATAATAAAAGATGCTGTGATAGAAAGGGCCTAGGGAAGGTGGCTAGGATAGCCTAGTGGTTAGAGGCCACTAAACAGAAACCTGAAAGATAGGAAGGCCATGCCAGGTGAACAAACAGCAGAGGCAAAAGCTCTGAGGTCGGCATGGGGCTGAAACGTGAGAGGCCAGTGTGGTTCAGTGGAATGGCTCTGGGGGAGAGTGGGAGGAGGGGAGGTGGGCAGGGGTCACTTTGGATACTGGGGAACCATGGAAGAGTTTGGAGGTGAGGAGTGACATATTGAAGCTATAAATTTAAAAGCTCCCCCTGGCTGCTGCATGGAGAATGGCAGTATAGGGGGGTTTGGATGCGTGCATGTGAGCTTGGTCGTGTCTGACTCTTTGTGACCCCTGGACTGTAGCCTGCCAGGGATTTCCTCTGTCCTTGGGATTTCCTAGGCAAGAATACCAGAGTGGATTGCCTTTTCCCCCTCCAGGGGATCTTCCCGACCTAGGGATTGAAATGCAGGCAGATTCTTTACCACCGAGCCACCTGGGAAATGGAAACTGAAGGGAAACGGAGCCCAGGGGGATATCCTAGGGCAAGGGGTATGGGACCTGTGAATGCCCAGAGGAACAGTAACCACAGGGCATGCCTCCATAGAACTTGCGGGAGGGGCTCCTGGAAGCCACTGAGACTTCCTCCTGCCTTCCTCTCTCTTTAATCTCCCCCTGAACAGTCTTGGTGCGTCTCGCTTTCCTTCCCTCCAAACCCCATCGCTTGTCCCTCTTGCTTCAGGCCTGGCCATTCCCCAGTGCTGAGCCTAGTGACCTCTTACTGAGCATCTGGGAGGTGACTGCCTTGGTGAAGGTGAAGAGGAGTCAGGCCCTGCGTTAGCCACGCCTGGGAGCCTGATGCAGGGAGGGGAAGCAGGCCAGGCCTGTATTTGCCTCAGGGTGACTGTGCCAGCTCCAGCCTCCAGACCCTGGTTCCTCTTTCTGGGAATCGTCCTAGTGGAGAAGAAAGAGGCATTCGTCTTCTCTAACTAACCACCCTTCCTTCTGAGGCTATAAGAAATGATGGTAGTCTCCCAAGGAAGAAGACGACATTTTGGTCAGTCCCTGGGGTATGAGGACTGAAACCACTTCTTATTTATCTAGGAATCGGCCATAAATCTTTCTCTGGGCCGCCAGACAGGAGAGAGGTTTGAGGGGCGGTGCAGGGGGCACACCCTGGGCTTCTAGCCCACCAGCAAGGGTGCTTCCCAGACCTGCCACAGGCCCTCAGTTCTCAATTATGATCCCCAGGAGGGGGCCAGTAGGCCAGGGCAGCTCGAGGGTGACTGGTCGGGGTGACCCAGCGGTCAGGCTGTGGTTCAGACTCTCCCCGGGGACATCCACAGTCTTAACAATGTCCTCGAAAAGAAATGAGCTCCAACCGCCTGGAAAGAGCCCGCTCAGTAGTGCAAACCATAGAGCGCCCCCAACTGGGCCAATCAAATGTCGAGGATGCAAAGCTCAGGCCAATAGGCCTGAGTTGCTCAATACTCTGGGATTGAAAATAAGCCAATCAGAGCGCGGGGCTGTTTCTGGCCTGTCGGTCGGTCTGGTAAGGCCCAAGACCTGGGCCAAGCCCGCTGCAATGGGCAGAGGGCATCGGGGCGCCTGGGCCCCGTCCGGCAGGGAAACAAGGGGCCTCTGTGTGGCTATCTGGGCGGAGCGACAGTCCCTGGGGATGCGCACAAGCCTTTCTCTGTTCCCAAACTAGGACGGATGTCCTTTTGCCCAGGGGGAGCAGCTGCCTCTATCAGGCCGGGGGCCAGGGCGCCCCTCCGAGGGGGTGTCCGAGACTGAGATGGCTGGGCGACCCCAGAAGCCCCTCATCATTCCCAAGCTCACTGAGAACCAGCCTAACCAGCCTTTTCTGGAACCGGTGCTCCTGGCATGCACGAGGTCCTTGCAAGGCATGTTTCCAGGGACTTGGGGAGGGCTGTTCCCGTACCCGCCCCCCTCCATTAACTAACTGCTGGTCTGGAGCTTCTTCCTGGCCCCCGTGAAAGGCAGACCCTACACCAGTTCCTCTGAGACCACCTCCTGGCCCCCGCCCCAATTCCCAAGGGGGGGAAGGCCATGGTATTGGCCTCTAACCCTCTCTGCCTACGCTCTCCTTCCAGCCCCCTCCCCCAACGGCTCAGTTTTCCTTGGGAGAGGGGTGACTCAGGCTTTCATGGAAGGGAATACCATCCCCTCCTCTTCCCCGCGGGGCTGCACGCCCCCTCACCACTCACATGACTTCGGCCCAGCTGCCCCATCCTCCCAGCCAGGACCTCCCAGAAGGGTCTTCTGTGGCTCCCCTATCCCATCATCCCCTCCCAGCCTTCCCCACACCGGATGTGACTGGAGAGCAAAGACTCCACCCTGTGTGTTCCAAGGCCCTCACATCTGGATTTCATCCTGGCTGGGGAGGGGGGTGCCACAGGGCCCTGCCCACCCAGCTAAGACCCTGTGTCCCAGGGCAGGGCTAGATGGTGCTGATGAGAACAGGCTGTTGTGGACTCTTGCCCAGCTGGCTCACTCAACATCCCCTCCCAAAAGACTGGGAGGAAGGCACCTAGTCCCTACCTATGGTATGGCAGGAAGAGGGGAGCTAATAATATTAGCTAATATTTATTACGTGCCTGCTATGTGCTAAATGTGCTGCATGTATCATTCAACAGGATTTTCCCATCACCCCTCTAAAATGGGCTTTCTTCTCCCCATTGCACAGATGAGGCCACTGAGACCTAGAGACCAAGCATCGAGTGACTTGGCCCAGCATCCCACACCATGTCAGATATGGGAGTGGGGCTGAACCCTGGATTGCCTGCAAGGTCTATGTCCTTGAAGATGATGTGACCTCTGTAATGCTCAAACCTCGGGGCCGCCCTGGTGTCTCCCCAAAACCTTATCTTGGGAACACCTAGGGCCTCTAGGCTTAGACCCAGCCTGAAGTCCAGAGCAGTGGGTGGTAATGAGCAGGGGATGGTGCTATCAGCGACCAGCATCTCGCTGACCCAGGTTGGCAGGTGGCACGGGGCCCGAGGCTCCAGTGTATTCAAGAAAGGAGACAAGCCTCCACGTTCTGGCTAAGACTCCCTCTCTGGGTGGGTGGGTAAGGCTTCTAGAAGTCTACTTCACGTCTCTTATGCCCTTTAGGGGAGCTTCTGTTCCTTTGCAAGACACTGTAGTCTAGAGGTTTTAGACGCTTTGGAGTGGGTCTCTGAGGCTCTGCCACTGACTAGTTTCAAGGCTTTGGGAAAGTGAATTGATCTCTCTGGGTTTCCCATTTGTAAAGCAGTGCTCATTTGCTCAGTCACTCAGTCGTGTCTGACTCTTTGTGACCCAGTGGACTAAAGCCTGCCAGGCTCCTCTGTCCATGGGATTCTCTATACAAAAATACTGGAATGGGTTGCTATGCCCTCCTCCAGGGGATCTTCCCAACTCAGGGATCGAACCTGCGTCTCTTGCCTCTCCTGCATTGTCAGGCAGATTCTTTACCACTAGTGCCACCTGGGAAGCCCCCCATTTGTAAAGCAAAGATGACGATAATTCTGACTTCATGTGACAGAGCTGGAACGTGAACCACAGCCTAGTCCAGAGTCAGTCCAAGCTGCAGCCACAGCACTGACCTGTCTGTCTGTGTTTTCTCTCTGCAGCATCAACAGCCCCATGGCCCCGGCTGGCTACTGAGCCCCACCATGGGCGGCGTGTACTCAGAGTACCTAAGCTCCAGCAAGGTCAGGGAACACTATAATTACACCAAGGAGAGTCCCGACACAAAGGATACGCCCTCCCGTCAGGTGGCCTCGGCCCTCATCATCCTCCTGTGTTGTGCCATCGTAGTAGAGAACCTGCTGGTGCTCATCGCAGTTGCCCGCAACAGCAAGTTCCACTCGGCCATGTATCTGTTCCTGGGCAACCTAGCAGCATCAGACCTGTTGGCGGGCGTGGCCTTCATAGCCAATACCTTGCTCTCGGGTTCAGTCACACTGGGGCTGACACCTGTGCAGTGGTTCGCCCGCGAGGGCTCTGCCTTCATCACGCTCTCCGCCTCCGTCTTCAGCCTCCTGGCCATCGCCATTGAGCGGCACGTGGCCATTGCCAAGGTCAAGCTCTACGGCAGTGACAAGAGCTGCCGCATGCTGCTGCTCATCGCAGCCTCGTGGCTCATCTCGCTGGTCCTTGGCGGCCTGCCCATCCTCGGCTGGAACTGCCTGGGCCACCTGGAGGCCTGCTCCACCGTTCTGCCGCTCTACGCCAAGCCCTACGTGCTCTGCGTGGTGACCATCTTCTCGGTCATCCTGTCAGCCATCGTAGCTCTGTACATCCGCATCTACTGTGTGGTCCGCTCCAGCCAGGCCGATGTGGCTGCCCCACAGACGCTCGCCCTGCTCAAGACGGTCACCATCGTGCTGGGTGTCTTTATCTTCTGCTGGTTGCCCGCCTTTAGCATCCTCCTCTTGGACTATGCCTGTCCGGTCCGCACCTGCCCTATGCTCTACCAGGCCCACTACTTTTTTGCCTTCGCCACCCTCAACTCGCTGCTCAACCCAGTCATCTACACGTGGCGCAGACGGGACCTGCGGCGGGAGGTGTTACGACCGCTGCAGTGCTGGCGGCAGGCAGCAGGGATGCAAGGGCGGCGGGACAGAACCCCGGGCCACCACCTCCTACCCCTTCGCAGCTCCAGTTCCCTGGAGAAGGGCATGAACGTGCCCACGTCACCCACATTTCTGGAGGGCAACACAATTGTGTGAGGGGCAAGTGGGCTGACAGCCAGGCCACCTTGGCAGAGAGTTCCGTGGAGAAGCTCCAGTGACCCGGGACAGAAATGGGGCCGAGGGGGGCAGGGGTTGCCAAGTAAGATGCCCCCATTTCACAGACCCGGGTGATGCTGAAGATTTTTCATGCTTGGGATGGTCGACTGAGGCTTTGACCAGTCAGATGGCACAGTGGCAGCAGGGTCCTGGGGCTCAGCATGGTGACCTCGTTGGAACTGGATTGTGGGGAGGACTGGGGACAGGGGTGGAGTGGGGGAACCTGGAAAGGGCCTGAGTGACAGCAGGCAGGTGCTCTAGTGGAACACAGCAAAAGAGCCATTTCCAACCCCGTCTGAAGGATGTCAGCATTTCACAACGCTGACCTGCCGCCCTGCTTCTGACTCCCCTCTCTGAATTTACCATCCCCCCTTGCCACCTTCTTCTGGCCACCTCGGAGCCTACTCCCCTGGAACCACTGTGTCCCTAGGGGCTGGAGACCTCCTCTCTGACTTTTCTGGGTGGCCTCAAATCCACAGCTTCCCCAAATGTCACCAGCTGCCACTCTGGCAACTTCTTCCTTGTCTTTTCTTCTCATTCTACAAGTGAGATGCCAGGAAACCACGTGGGGGGTGGGGGGGACTAACCCCCATTCTCAGACCTCATCGGCCAGATTGCACTACTGGGGGCTCAGAAGAGTCACCCAGGGCTGAGAAAACTGGTCTGGGGACCTGAGGAGGGCTCTCCCAGTGGGGCAGGGTGGAATAGGAGAAAGTTCTAGGGGAGCTGTTGACACCAGACCTCTGGCCCCCCATAAAATAACCACCCTTCCTCAAGCTCCACTCACTTCCAGACCCAGCCAAGATACCCAATCTAAGGCAGGACAGCCTTGAGCCTCCTGTGCCTGCTTTCCAGCTACATCAGATGGAGCACAGGGGGTGGGGGTACCAAGGACAATGGTGGGATACCCTCTTTTAACCCACTCCAGAAGGACTTTGCTAAATTCTGTGGATGGAGGGAAGGGATATTGCGGTACAAACATGTATTTATGTGCGTCTGTCAGTGTCTGTGCGTGTGTGTGTGTGTGTGTGTGTGTGTGTAATATCTGTGGTCCCTTCCCCTTGCCATGTCTCCCAGGATGCATGCTATTTTGTCTCCTCTCGTCTGTAATGAAGCTGCCAAAGAGGGGTCTGGTCCCTGCACCGACCCCTGTGTCATTGCTGGCTTATCTCCCCACTGGAGAACTGGGGTGCAGCTCACCTGGGGGTGGAGGGAAGGAACCCTCACACCTGAAAGTGATTTCTTGTGACTGCAAAGGCTGGGGGAGGGGATCTTTGGGGGGGCAAGGAGCCAGTTGGGGGCTTGTCTCCCCTTACACAGCTCCCCGGATGCCCCTCCTGCCAGAGACTCAGGCCCAGGCCAATAAACGGTTCAGTGTCTGTTTCTGGTGGTGGTTGTCTTTTGAGGCTTAAGGCAGCGGTTGCCCCATTAGCACCCTGGGGGTGGGTGGGAGCAGGGAGGGTGGCTGCTATCCAGATCACTCATCCTTTTCCAGCCTTGCGGTTCATTTGTTCCCCTCCCCCTCCCCCTGTCAGAGCCAGGATCTCAGTGGCTTCTGAGAAAACCGGGTAAATACTGACGTCCTCCCCACCCCTGGGCAGTTGTCTGGCCCTTCCCAGTGATTAATTAGTCCCAGGACCTCTGTGCCATCCTTCAAAGAGAAAGTCTGGCAGGTGGTGGGGCACCCCTTCTTCATCCCAAGTGCACATTCCTGCCAGGGAGCTGGAGAGATGGTCTTGGGAGACACAGACTCAAATACCCCTCTAAAGCCCAGTGTTCCCTAAGTGAATGGCCAACCTCATCACGCACTTTCTTTTTTTCCCCCCTTAATTATTTATCTGGCTGTGCCAGGTATTAATTGTGGCATGCAAGATCTATCTTTGTTGTGGCATGCAAGATTTTTAGTTGCAGCATGTGAACTCTTAGCTGTAGCATGTGGGATCTAGTTCCCCGACCAGGGATAGAACCCTGGGCCCCCTGCATTGGGAACATGGAGTCTTAGCCACTGGACCACCAAGGAACTCCCCAGCAAGCACTTTCCAGGCAGGAAGACAGAATCCTCAGGAGACAGGAGTTACTGATAAACTCCTTTTATGGAGATGAGGATTCAGAGAATTTAAATGAGCAGCTTAGGGTCACACAGCTGGTTGGGAAAGTGCCTGGCTGGATTTTTTTTTTTTTTTAGTAATCATAAATGTTCCTGTCTGGATTTGAACTCAGACGGGCTGACTCCAAATCCTACCAGTTCCACCAGTGGGCCAGAGAAAGGATCCTCAATCCCCTCTTTGCCATGGAAGGAGTGGGGAGTGTGAGCATCCAGGCCCCACCAGCACCCCACCACCACCACCCCCTATCCCCGATCCAGGAGATGCCCAGCTGGGATGCAGCTGAAAAGTGGCTCCGTAACTGGGCTCCGGGATGGCACTCCCTTCTTTGTCCACAGGCACAGGGCCCAGCGGCTCCTTTGAAAATAGATCTGGAGCTTTGATGGGGAACCCAGGCCCTCAAACCAAAGCTCTGCCCAGCAACACCTACACAAAGCTAGGACAGCCAGTGGAAGAGAGGAGTGAAGCGGATGGTGGCCAGAGACTGAGACCCGCACATGTGCGCGCACACACACACCCACCCCCATCGGAATTCCCCTTCCTCCAGCAGTTCAGAGACAACCTCTGTTTGGAGGTTGGAAGGAGGTTGTTGGGATTGGGAGGAGGAAGAGGCACAGACCAGGCCAGAGTCAATAAATTTCCCCCAAACACCCACATGTTTCCTTCACCTCCTCCTTCCAGCCTCCGCTCAAATGCCACCTCCTCAGAGAAGCCTGCTCTGACCACCTTCTTCCTCTATCTAGTCCCTCACCTGCTTATCAGCTGGCAGAGTAATATACATCGGTCTTATTAAGTCGCTAGGTCATGCTGCAGTCTTTTGTGATCTCATGGACGTTAGCCTGCCAGTCTTCTCCATACATGGGATTTTCCAGTCAAGGATACTGGAGTGGGTTGCTATTTCCTTCTGCAGGGGATTTTCCCAGCCCAGGGATCGAACCCACGTCTCCTGCATTGACAAGCAGATTTTTTACCACTGAACCACCAGGGAAATCCATTAGTAACTAAGAGAAACTGATTTCTCACTCATGTACAAGAATTTCAGAGAAAACTGAACCTGGTTAAGAAGGATCACTTACACTTCAGTCCAGGCTCCTGTCTATCTATCTATTCATACATACATCTACCTAAATATTTCACTTTTCCTAAGGACAAGGCATTCTCTTACAAAACCCAGTAGAATGGTCAAAATCGGCAAATCTACAAACCTTAATCAGATTTTACCAACTGTCCCATTGCCGACTTTGACAGCAGAAGAAAACCCCAGCTTGCTGTATTCACTTGTCTTTTTAGTTACCTTCAATCAGGACAGTTTCGGAAGCTTTGTCTTTTGTAACCCTGACATTTTGGAAAAATATATGTCAGTCATTTGGAAGCACGTCCTTCAGCAGAAGTTTGGTGTTTTCTCATGATTAGATTCAGGTTATGGATTTTTTTTTTTTTTGGCAGAAATACCAAAGAATTGATAGGTCTTTCTCAATTAGTTCTGTCAGTAACAATGTTAACTGATCACTTGGAGATAGGGGCAAAGTTTCTCCATTTTAAAGTAACTATTTCCTCCTTTGAAGTTAAGTATCTTGTGGGGAGGTCCTTTGAGACTGCAAACAATTCTGTTACTCATCAAATTTACTCATTTAGCATCCATTCTTGTCTGAATAAATTAATACTGGGTATTTTTAAGAAAATTCAGATGATATCACACCATTTCATTTGTAAGTACTCTCCTTTTTATCTTTTTTTTTTTTTTAAAGAGCAACACTTAAAAAAAAAACTTAACCACAATATTGTGATCATACTTACATGTTTATCGGAAGTATCAGTCTGTTAAAATTCCCCCATCAGGTGTTTTTCAATTGAAGTACAGTTGAGTTACAATGTTGCATCAGTTTCAGATATCAGTTTTTTTTTCTTTCTTTCTTTGATGTGTTTGAGTCAGAATCTAAAGGAGATCCTCACATGGCATTTTGTTAACCAATCTCTGAAATATTGCTTAGCAAGTTTGTCTAACCTGGTTAAACAATAGGTTTAAACCAGGTTAAACCTATTTAACCTTGTTTTATAAGATTTCCTTTCCCTCTTTCTTTCTTGTTTTTTTTTTTTTTTGGTAATTCATTCACATAAGAAGTTAGGTTGGGATTTCCCTGGTGGCCCAGTTGTTGGGACTTGGGATTCCATACTTGCAAGTGGCATGAGTTTGATCCCTGATGAGAGATCTAAGACCGCATGTGCTTCGAGGTGGGGGCCAAAAAAAAAAAGGACCAGGCTGTTTGCTCTGCAGTTTCCCCTAGTTTGGTATTGGCTGATGGCATCTCCTTATTATGTCATTTAACGTTTGTCTTTTTCCCCAGTCAAATTCAAAAATGGAAAGAGATTCAATTCTTTCTAAGTGGTGCTGGAAACTCTCACCAGGGGGATATAAAGTCTGGCTGTCTTCGTTACTGAGGACTATCAAGGGTTCACATGCCATCAGCCTGATCCTGCCTTTGTAAATTTTCCTTTGACTGTCCCCTACTGGTTTGATAATCTGTGGACTGTTGCTTAGACCTGTCACTTCATTAGCCATCTTCTTATTCTCACATTCTGGCCATCTTTTTCATTTGTCTACAAAGCAAATGTACTCCCCCAGATTCAGACATCTGAATCAGACGTACCACTTTCAGATGTACCACTTTTCCTTAAGTGTCTTGTCCAAGAATAGTGAAATTTGTATGAAAGGGGAATGAATTTGGGTAGGTGTGACTCATTGTCGGTGGCATTTTGGGTGTTAGTTTTAAAAGTGCATACTCTATCTAAAATGGAAAAAAAAAAGAAAAACCAGATCTGAACCTCAACTCTAACACTTGACAACCCAAGTAGACTTTCAGCAAGTCACCTGACAAGTCTTAGCTGGTTTCATTGTCTGTAAAATTGTAGTTCATAATCCTAACCTCAAATCCAAGATGGCCCTGGCATTTTGGAAAACAGTTTGGCAGTTTCTTAGAGAGGCAAACCTAAACTTACTATGGTCTTCCCTTGTGGCTCAGCTGGTAAATAACCCGCCTGCAATGCTTGAGACCTGGGTTCGATCCTTGGGTTGGGAAGATCCCCCAGAGAAGGGAAAGTTACCCACTCCAATATTCTGGCCTGGAGAATTCCATGGACTGTATAGTCCATGGGGTCACAAAAAGTTGGACACGACTGAACGACTTTCACTTTCAAATTTACCATGCGGCCTAGAAATTTCACTCCAGGTATCTACCCAAGAGAAATGAACAGGTGTGTCCACAGAGACTTATCTGTGTATACATACAGCAGCATTTTTCATAATAGTTCCAAAGTGGAAACAACTCAAATGTCCATCAGCTGATGAATGGATCAACATGATGTGGTTCACCCATATGATAGAGTATAACTCAACAATAAAAAAGGAACAAAATACTGACATGATAATACAATGGCACCCAAAATAATTATGCTTAGAGAAAGAAGTCAGACACAAAATATCGTAAATTATATGGTCCATTATGGGCTTCCCTGGGGGCTCAGTGGTAAAGAACTCTCCTGCAATGCAGGAGATGCAAGAGATTCAAGTTCAATTCCTGGGTCGGAAAGATCCCCTTGAGGAGAAGATAGCACCCACTCCAGTATTCTTGCTTGAAAACTCCCATGGACAGAGGAGCCTGATGGGCTACAGTCCATGGTGTCTGAAAGAGTCAGACAGGACTGACCAACCAAACACAACACAGCACATGGCCCATTTTGTGAAATGTCCATAAGAGGCAAATCTATGGAGACAAAAAGTAGCTTGGTGGTTTCATGGGGTTGAAGGTAGGAATGGGGATTAATTGGAACCGGGCATGAAGATTCTTCTTGGAGTGATGGAAATATTCTAAAACTGGATTGTGATGATAATTGCACAACTTGGCAAATTTACTAAGGAAACAGTGATTCCTATGCTTAAAATGGGTGAAAATTTTGTGGCCTATACATTTTACTTCAATAAGCTTATTCAAAAAGAATTCCAAAGTCTCAAATACATTTTGAACCCTCTGTTTTATTCCTACCCTCAGTGATCTTAGGACTTCCCAGGTGGCACAATGGTAAAGAATCCACCTGCCAATGCAGGAGACGCAGGAGACAGAGGTTTGATCCCCGGGTTTTGAAGATCCGCTGGAGTAGGAAATGGCAACCCACTCCAGTATTCTTGCCTGGAAAATTCCATGGATAGAGGAGCTAGGTGGGCTACCGTCCTTGAGGTCGTAAAAAGTCGGACACAACTGAGCACACATATACTCAGAGATCTTACATGCTAGTAGGGGAGACAGGCCCTAAATGCAAATATATAATACAGTTTAGGAAGTTTCCTTTATGGAAAACAGTATGGAGGTTCCTCAAAGGATTAAAAATAGAACTGTCATATGATCCAGCAATCTCACTTCTGGGTATATATCCAAAGGAAATGAAATCAGTATCTTGAAGAAATATCTGCTCCAACATGCTCACTGCAGTATTACTCAGAGTAGCCGAGATATGGAAACAACCTAAGCATTCATCAATGGATGAATGAATAAAGAAAACGTGATAAATGGCTTTCCTTGGTGATCCAGTGGTTGGGAGTCCATGTTTCCACTGCAAGGGGCGTGGGTTCAATCCCTGGACAGGGAAGTAAGATCCCACAGGCCACACAGTGTAGCCAAAAAGAAAGAAAGAAGGAAATGAAAAAGGAAAAGAAAACATCACACACACATATATACACAGGGAATATAATTCAGCCACAAAGGAAATCCTGCCATTTCCAACAACATGGATGAGCCTGTAGGACCTCATACTAAGTGAAATAAGCCGAACAGAGAAAGACAGATATTGTATGATTTCATTTACATGTGAAATCTAAAAAGCTCAAACTCGCAGTAGAGAGTAAGACGGTGGTTACTGAGGGCTGGAGGATAATGAGTAAATGTTGGTCAAAGGATTCAAACTTTAAGTTATTAGATGAGTAAATTCTGAGGATCTAATTAATGTACAGTGGTAATTATAGTTAATGATACTGTATCCTGTAGTTGGACAGTAGTGTTCTCAGCACACACACAAAAAATGGTAACGAGGGTAGTCCTTGGCAGGCCAGTGGATGAGACTCTGAGCTTCCGCTGCATGGGGTGTGGGTTGGCTCCCTGGTTGAGGAACTAAGATCGCACATGCTATGCAGTATAACCAAAAAGTAAATAAATAAATAAATAAGGTAACTAAGTGAGGTGATGAGTGCATTAATAGCCTGATTGTGGTAATCATTTCATAAAGGATACATATATCATATCATTGCATTGTACACCTTAAATACATGCAATTTTTATTTGTCAATTATGCTTTAATAAAACTGGGGAAATGCTTCTTAAGGACTTTCCAGGTGGTGCTAGTGGTAAAGAACCTGCCTGCCAATGCAAGAGATGCAGGTTCGATCCCTGGCTTGGGAAGATCTCCTGGCAGAGGGTGTGGAAACCCACCCCAGTATTCTTGCCTGGAGAATCCCAGGGACAGAGGAGCCTGGCAGGCTACAGTCCATAGGGTCAAAAAGAGTCAGACACGACTGAAACGCCTCAGCACACACACATACCTGCAGTTCTTCTTAAACTTCTCAAGTAGAAAGGATGTGAAAAAAGTACAGTTACCTACCAGGGCCTGCAGGATCTAACTCCAGGGCCCAGGTCTCGGCATTTTCATGCTGGAACCCTCCTAATGTGACCCATTCATTACTTACAGTTTCAAAATGCTGATTTGGGGCTGGCACCAAGATATTGCCCAGAGGAAATATGGCCAGGACAAGACCATTGCTTTGTCACTTCCATGGAGCTAAATTGGTCCTTCTCATCCAGGGTGATTCCACACCCCCACGGGACCTTTGGCTATGTCTGAGACATTTTTGGTTGACCCACCTGGGGGTGGAGCTGCTGCTGGCATTTAGTGGGTAGAGCTCAGTGATGTCGTTAGTCATACTGCAATGCACAGGACAGTCTCCCATGATAAAGGCTTATTCGGCTCCAACTGTCAGTGGCACCTAGGTGGAGGAGGGGTGCCTGCCCCTCTAGCTCCTTCTACCTGGTCAGGCCGGTTCACCTGGGAGAGTGGGGGAATGCCTCACTTTGCCAGGCATTTGTAATAACTTGGTGATTGCCTTTGGAGAGGCAGTTGTGGCTAATTAGTGGTCATTTCCAGGAAGGAGGGCCTTCGTGTGATTTAATGACCAGGGCAGGCTCCATTCTCATCCCTGCTCAGTGTGGTGAGGATGATTTTCTTTGCAGCTCAGGGGCAGATGTGGTGTGTTTTCACTTCGTGCGCCAGAAGGTGAGTGATGCCCAGAGGTCCGAGTGCTGTTTTTCTTTAGGGACTGGTGGCTACAAATGAGAGATGACCATGGGATCCAGAGAAGTTGAGGAGTGCTGGGGTGGGCCGAGAGAGGCAAGATGGGACCCTATATGTCTTGGAAGGAAGAAAGGATGGAGGCCCAAGCTTTAAGTGGGTGACAGAACTGGAAAGACGTACCCTGGATCAAAGCACTCATTCTAGGAGTGGAATTACTTAGGTCAGAGGGCAGGAATATGCTTAGCCTTAGTAGATATCAACAAATCATTTTCCAAAGTGACTGTTCTTTTTGGGCTCTCCCAGAAACACAGGAGAATTCTGATCTTGCTAAAACTGAAAAGCTTTTCTTTTTCCATTTTAGCCACCCTAGCATGCCTGGGTGTATGTGGGAGCTGATGTCACACTGAGGTTTCATTTTGCATTTTCCTGATGACTAATGAAACTGAGTAGCTTCCCATTCTGGCTGTTTGGATATCCTCTTTTGTGAAGTGCCTGTTCAACTCTTTTGTTTACTTAAGAAGAAGACAAGCAATCTCTTCATTACTGAAGTCTGTATTTTAGACACAAGTCCTTGATTAACAGACATATGTCTGTGGCTTTGTCTTTTAGTTTAGCTTAGAGGTAAAGAATCTGCTGGCCAAGCAGAAGATGCGGGTTCCATCCCTGGGTTGGGAAGATCCTTTGGAGAAGGAAATGACAACCCACTTCAGTATTCTTCCCTGAGAAGTTCCATGGACAGAGGAGCCTGGTGGGCTATAGCCCATGGGGTCACAAAAGCGTCGGACATGACTTAGCAACTGCTGCTGCTGCTGCGTTGCTTCGGTCATGTCCGACTCTGTGCGACCTCATAGACGGCAGCCCACTAGGCTCCCCCGTTCTTGAGATTCTCCAGGCAAGAACACTGGAGTGGGTTGCCATTTCCTTCTCCAATGCATGAAAGTGAAAAGTGAAAGTGAAGTCGCTCAGTCGTGTCCGACTCTTTGCGACCCCATGGACTGCAGCCTACCAGGCTCCTCCGTCCATAGGATTTTCCAGGCAAGAGTACTGGAGTGGGGTGCCATTGCCTTCTCCAACTTAGCAACTAAACAACAAGATGAACAAAGTCATCTTAATACAGACTAGCATATTTTCCTTTATGATTAAAATGATTTATGTCATGTTAAAGAAATACTTGCCTACTACAAAGTCACAAAGATGTTCTGTGTCTATCTTGACATTGCTTTCCCATTTGGGTTTCCCTGGAGGCTCAGATGGTAAAAAATCTACCGCAATGTGGGAGACCCAGATTTAATCCCTGGGTCTGGAACATCCCTTGGAAAAGGGAATGGCAACCCACTCTAATATTCTTGCCTGGAGATTTCCATGGACAGAGGAGCCTGGCAGGCTACGGTCCATGGGGTCAAAAAGAGTCAGACACAACTGAGCAACAAACACTTTAGATCTGCAAGGCATCTGGAACTGAGTTTTGTATATGGTATGAGGTAGGGATCAAAGTTCACTTTCTTCCATAGGATCATCCAGTGATTCCAGCATCATTCACTAAAAAGGCCATCCTTTCACCGATGCTCTGCCAGCTGTTTTTGTTTGACATAAATAATATAGCCACATGGTCCAGCATTCCAAAAGGGCCAAAAGATTCAGAAAAAATTCCTCTGCCAGTAGCTTCCACTCTGCTAATTAACATCCCTTATCTCCAGAGATAGCATCCCTTATCTCAAGAAACTTATCCATATCTTATTTCTTTCCCAAGATTTTACATGTAAACCAGTAAATATACATAATTCCTTCCTTCCTTCCATTTTTACATAAACAGTAGCACACTAAGGGTTCTGTCCTCCATGTCTTCTTTTTTTTTCTCTCTACTTACAGATAAGAAAACAGTCTTTAGGATATTATGTAGAAAAATATCCTTTTTTTTTTGTTAATGTGGAGTTTGTCACTGTATGAATGGGAAGCCATTCTTTTAAACTAATCCCCACTGGTGGGGATTAGATTCTTCCCAGTATATTGCTACAGACAAGGCTTAATGTGGGGCTGCGTCCACTTTTCTCTCTCTCTCTTTTTTTTTCTTTTTTGCTGAACCTCAAGGTTTTTGAGATCATAGTTCCCTGATCAGAGCTCAAACCTGGAACACTGGCGCTGAGAGGGCCAAGTCCTAACAACTGGCTGCCAGCAAATTCCCCACTTCTCATTTTGCATATGTTTGTGAGTACATTTTAGGAGAAATTCCTGGAAGTAGAATAGCTGAATAAAAGGGTGTCTGCCTTTGTTCCGATGAATATTTGCAGACTGAGCATTTAATATAGAGGAAGAGCCATCGTGCCCTTACTCACGCAGGGCTCCTTGAGTCTTTGTTCTATGCCAGCTACATCTTGGGCACTTTGTTAGATGATGGCAAAAAGTTATCACCCCAAAATGTGTGATCCCCAGCTGAGGCATAGGTTGTGAAAGAAAGAGCCTATCAACTCGAAGGCCTGTGGCGGGTGTTGACACGATGTGAGTTCTGCCTAGTGTTCTAATCTAGAAAGATGGTACTGATGAATCTATTTGCAGGGCAGAAATGGAGGCACAGGACTTCCCTGGTGGCTCAGACAGTAAAGCGTCTGCCTACAATGCGGGAGACCTGGTTTCAATCCCTGGGTGGGGAAGACCCCCTGGAGAAGGCGATGGCACCCCACTCCAGTATTCTGGCCTGGAAAATCCCATGGACAGAAGAGCCTGGTAGGCTACAGTCCATGGGGTCGCAAAGAGTCGGACACGACTGAGTGACTTCACTTTCACTAATGGAGACACAGACATGAAGAACAGACTTGTGTGGACACAGTGTGGGAAAGGAGAGCGGGGCGTGCATTGAGAGAGTAGCATTAAAACATATACGTTACCATATGTAAAACTAGATAGCCAGTGGGAATTTGCTGTATGTCTCAGGGAGCTCAAAAACTGTGACAACCTAGATGGTTGGGATGGTGTGGGAGGCAGGAGGGAGGTTCAAGAGGAAAGATACATATATATACCTATGACTAATTCATGTTGATGTATGGCAGAAACCAATACAATACTGCAAAACAATTATCCTCCAATATAAATTTATTTTTTAAAAAGCCTATTGGGACTTCCCTGGTGGTACAGTGATTAAGACTTTGCCTTTCAATGCAAGGAGGTGCAGGTTTGATCCCTGGTTGGGGAACTAAGATCCCACATGACTTGTGGCCATAAAACCAAAACATAAAACAGAAGCAGTATTGTAACAAATTCAAGGAAGACTTAAGAAAAGAAATGAAACTTTAAAAAAAAGCCTATCAAGACAGCTGATAGTGTTGGGGGAGGTCAGGAAAGGCTCCTTGAAGGAAGTGATGGGTGAGTCAAAATAGAAAGAATGACTAATGATTCTCTAAGCAGGAGAAGTGAACACATGGAGCAGCAGGCTAAAACAACAGCAAGTTCTGAAACTTTACAATATTTTTTTATGGCTGGATAACAAAAAAGCCCTCAGTCTACTGGCTTAGAACACTACCAGCCATGTATTATCACTCAATGGTTTCAATAGGCTGGGGATCAGAAAGCAGCAAAGTGAACGGTTCCAGCTTGAGGTGTCTCAGAGAATACAGTCAGATATTGGCTGGTGTTACAATCATCTGAAGGCTTGACTGGGGCTAGAGGAACTACTTTCAAAGTGGCTTACTCACCTGGCTGACAAACTGGTTCCTCTTCCCATGGCCTCCCCACAAAGCTGCGTGAGCATCCTCATGACATGATGGCTGGCTTCCCCCAAGAGAACAAGGTGGCTTTTGTGGTCTAGACTCAGAAGTCCTTTTTATACTGTTCATGGAGTTCTTGCATATAGTCAAAGCTATGTTCCTTTCAGTAGTCACGTACGGATATGAGAGTTGGACCACAACAAAGGCTGAGAGCTGAAGAAGTGATGCTTTCGAACTGTGGTGCTAGAAAAGACTCTTGAGAGTTCCTTGGACTACAAGGAGATAAAACCAGTCAATCCTAAAGGAAATCAATCCTGAATACTCATTGGAAGGACTGATGCTGAAGCTGAAGCTCCAATACTTTGGCCACCTGATGTGAAGAGCCGACTCATTGGAAAAGACCCTGATGCTGGGAAAGATTAAGAGCAAAAGGAGAAAAGGGCAGCAGAGGATGAGATGGTTGGAAAGCATTACTGACTCAATGGACATGAACTTGGGCAAACTCTGAGAGATAGTGAAGGACAGGGAGGCCTGGTGTGCTGCAGTCCATGGGTCCACAAAGAGTCGGACATGACTGAGTGACTAAACAACAACAGCAGCTCAGAAGTCCTGGACCTTCGCTTCCACCATGCTCTCTTGGCCGTAGAGACTGGCCCTGGTTCTTCTTGGAGAGGATTCCAGAAGGGCGTGAGTACTGAGAGGCAAGGAATGTTGGAGGGCCCTGTAGGAGGTGGGCTTCTTCAGTTCTTAGACAGGAAGGAGTGGGGAGCCTCTAGGATGTAGCTCAGCTGGGTGAACCAAGGGATGAGTAGCAAAAGCTGAAGTGGTTGGAGCTAGGCCTGGAGGGGTTGGATTTATCCTAAGAGCCCTGAGAAGCCATTCAGGTGTCTTCAGTAGGGTAGAGAGGAAGTGATAAGATCAGATCTAGATTTGTCAAAAGTAATTTTGTTTATTTTTGGCTGTGCGGGGTCTTCATCACTGTGTGGGCTTTTCTCTTGTTGTGGCGCCTGGGGGGGCTACTCTAGTTGGGGTGCACGGAGTTTGCACTGCGGTGGCTTCTCTTGTTGTGGAGTATGAACTCTAGGACATGAAGGTTTCAGTAATTCTGATTCATGGGTGCAATAGTTGTGGTTCCTGGGCTCTAGAGCACAGGCTCAGTAGTTGTGGCACATGGGCTTAGTTGCTCCTTGGCATGTGAGATCTTCCCGGACCAGGGATCGAACACGTGTCTCCTGCATTGGCAGGCAGGTTCCTCACAGCTAAGCTACCAGGGAAGCCCTCAGATCTAGAAACTTCACATTTCCTTGTGGAAAGTAGGTGGTAGAAGGGTTGAAGGGCAGCCCAGGAAGGAGACTAGGAAGGTGTCCAGGAGAGCGGGGAGGAATGACTTGAGTTGGGGCACTGGCCCTGGAGGGGCAAATCAGCTAACTGACTCAGGGGCTGTTTGAAGGAAAACCTGGCCAGGCTTGGGGGCAAGTCTAAACAGAAAGCCCTCAGCCTGCTCAAAGGCCCTGCAGAGGAGCAGACGGGTATGCCCAGCACTATTCACTATTGGTTTCCCAAGATCCAATTTCCAGTCACTTGAGCCTAGAGAGTTTGCGAGGCTCTGTCCTGGTGGTCTTCCTGCTGGGCCACCTGCTTGGGGCTGGGAGTGGCAAAGTGTCCCTGTGCAAGCCTTGAGTGCTGTTCCCGGAGCCTTTGCTGGGCTGGCATCAAGTAAGATCTCAGTGGCCGTGACTAATTCCCCAGCACGTGGCATGACTCAGCTTCGGCCTTCTGACTGACCATGGCTCAGGACATGTAGCCATCCCTCCACCAGCCCTGTGCTCTGGGCTGCTGAGACCTCAGTTGGGCTGGCCCCCAGGACTCTCCTGGCCTCTGGAGTGTGGCCCTCCAGCTGGGGGCAAGAATGTGGCCCAGGAACTGGGGAGGTGGGGCAAATCTTTTTTTTAAATTTTTTTGGTTACACTGGGTCTTTGTACACATGGCCTTTCTCGAGTGTGGAGAGTGGGGACTGCTCTTCATCATAGTGTGCAGGCTTCTCATTGTGGTGGCTTCTCTTGCTGCACAGCATGGGCTCTAGGCACAGGGGCTTCAGTAGTGAGCACACGGGCTCAGTAGTTGTGGCACATGGGCTTGGTTGCTCTGAGGCATGTGGAATCTTCCTGGAGCAGGGACTGAACCCACGTCCCCTGCATTGGCAGGCGGATTCCTATCCACTGCTGGGGAAAAATCTTCTGCAGGGAAGGAGTCTGGTAGCCCAGCCAGTCACTCTGGAAGCCATGTGTAGCCCTTTCCCCTGACCTTGGCCAACATTTCACTGGTCAGGTGAGTCGAGCGAAGCAGCTTCAGGGACTGTAGACAGAACCTGGGTTTGCAAATGATCTGATTTGGACCACAGTTTCTGAGTTTGTGAAATGGAAATCATAGTGTTGTGGGGGGGGGGCAGGGGAGAAAACCACTCTATACCTACCAACATTTGCATCAGGTACCTCCCACGTGGTAGCCCCCATGTCCTATGTATTCAAAGGATATTTGGATTCCAACTGAGTGAGCCCTTGGAGAGTCAGCTGTGAATGAGGCAGACCACCATATCCTTGCCCTCTGGAGATCAGTCTTTTCTTAAAAAAAAAAAATTGATTCAATTTCTTTGGGGCTGTTCTGGGTCTTCATTGCTGCATGTCGGCCTTCTCTAGCTGCAGCAAGCCAGGAGTACTCTCTAGTTGCAGTGCTCAGGCTTCTAGTTGCAGTGAATTCTCTTGTAGTGCTCAAGAATTCTCTCAGTGTGCTCTAGGGCATGTAGCCTTCAGTAGTTGTGGTGCACTGGCTTAGTTTTCCCACAGCACTGCAATCTTCCCAGACCAGGGATCAAAATGGTGTCCCCTGCATTGGCAGGTGGATTCTTAACCACTGGACCACAAGGGAAGTCCTGGAGCTCTTGGTTTTTGTAGGGGTTGGCTTGCTAAGGCCCATGGGCTAAATCTGGCCCAGCAAGTTTTTGGAAATTAAGGTTTTTTTAAATGTAAATAAAGTTTTATTGGGATACAGGCATAGCTATTCATTTGTGTATTGTCTATGGCTATTTCTATGCTAGAAAGGCAGCGCTGAGTTGACTGAACATATGGCCTGCAGAACCTAAAATACTATCTGATTCGTCATAGTAAAGTTGTCAACCTTTGCTCTACTCTAGTGGAACAGAAAGACTACAACAGATGGAAATAAGAGTCAGTGACAGTGCTAAGTGCCACGAAGCCACAGGAAGATAGAACAGAGAGGTGGGGGTGAGGGGCTGTTTCCAGATGAGTGGACAGGTCGGGGGATCCTGTGGGTAGCAGGAACCTTTGAGCTGTAGAGCTTCCAGAAGAGTAGCCTGGGCAGCATTGACATTGAAAGCAAAGGCCCTGGGGCACTGGCACTTGAGAGCTTGAAAGACTGAAAGTGGGTCAGCGAAGCTGTGGCTCATCGAGGGGGTTGGAAATGAGTTGCATCATGGCAGGATCCTGTGGTGGTAGCGGTGGTTTAGTCATAAAGTCGTGTCTGACTCTTGTGACCCCATGGACTGTAGCCCGCCAGGCTTCTCTGTCCATGGGATTTCCCAGGCAAGAATACTGGAGTGGGTTGCCATTTCCTTTTCCAGGGCCTTGTAAAGGTAGTTAAATGCTTACATTTTATTTCAAGGGCAGTAGAAAGTTCTGTAAAATTCTAGTGGGAAAGAAAAGGGCATTAAAAGTGTTTGAAAATGCCCTCTGGATGCAGTGGGCTGAGAGATTGGGGAAGGGGCTGCTATTATAGTACAAGTGAGAGATGATGGCAGTCTGGGTTACACAGAAAGTCCTGTGTGTATTTCAGAGGAAGAAGCAACAAATTTCTCACCTCCAGCAGGTGAGGGGAGGAGAGGAATTAAGAGATGGTGCCTGGCTGGTTGCTTCTGAGCAACATGAACAGATCAGCTGGGCTGAAGGTGCAGCTTTGACACCAACTTGCTGGGTGAAAGTGAAAGTGTTAGTTGCTCAGCTGTGTCCAGCTCTTTGCAACCCATGGACTGCAGCCCACCAGGTTCCTCTGTCCATGGGATTTCCAGGCAAGAACACTGGAGTGGGTTGCCATTTCCTTCTCCAGAGGATCTTCCCAACCCAGGGATTGAACCCTGCTCTCTTGCCTTGCAGGCAGATTCTTTACCATCTGAACCACCAGGAACCTCGGCCAGTCTTTGTCTCTGAACCCTTGTCCCATATGTATAATTGGTCGAATTATCCCTTGGCAAAGGGATTACAAAGAGAATCTACCTGAGAGGGAGGTTCCAATAAGTGCAGCTGCTCTCCTGTGAGCTGAGGCCCTTGAACAGCAAGTCTGCTCATTTATCTCTTTCCCCTCCCTACCCCATCCCATGAGCGCCCCCTTTCCTAAGCTGGGTTAGGGACCCAGATGCTGGCTTTTGACAGGTCTACACATTCAGGCTTTGGAGTTAAAGACACCTGGATTGATAGTTCTTCCTGCTTACTGAGCCTGTGATCTTGGATAAGCCAGTCTCCTTTGTGACGAATCTCCTAGGCCATGGGAAATGGGGGAGGGAAGGGGTCTTGAAACCTCCCTTTATGGTGGTTAAGGACTGAGTGTGTGTTAATCACTCAGTTGTGTCTGACTCATTGAGACCCATGGACTGTAGTCCACCAGGCTTCTCTGTCCATGGGATTCTCCAGGCAAGAATACTGGAATGGGTAGCCATTCCCTTCTCCAGGGGATCTTCCTGACCCAGGGATCGAACCCAGGTCTCCTGCATTACAGGTGGATTCTTTACCATCTGAGCCACCAGGGAAGCCTGTAAAGGACTAAATAACTCCTAAAGATCCTGGTACAGTAAGTATGGAAGTGCTGATTAACTATTCAATTAATAGCTATTAGTTTTATTCCTAATATTTCAGTTCTCCTGGATCCTGCCCTGCAGTGGGTAACCCATGGCGACCAGAGGGTCTGAGGTCCACTTCTGGAAGCTCTCCACCAGTTGCTGGGGGAACTTAGTTTATGTGCATGTTTACAAATACGTTCACTTGTAAATTGCATGATACAAAAATGTAAATGTATACTGTAACCTGGAACTCCATTCTGATGCTTACGTTGTGGCAGATAAAGTACTTTAAAAAAAATGTAGTCCTATCCTATTGATGATTTATTTCTTTATTGGGATAAAAAACCATAGCATTTATCATCTTAATTGTTTTTAAGCATACAGTACATTACTAACTATATGCACATTGTTCTGCAGCAGATCTCAGACTTTCATCTTGTGAAACTGAAACTCTATTCCTATTGAACAACTTTCCTTTTCCTCTTCCTCCCAGCCCCTGTCAACCACCATTGTTCTTTCTTTATGAGATGACTAAGTCAGATACCTCTAAGTGGAATCACACAGTGTGTCTTTTTGTGACTAGTTTATTTCACTTAGCATAATGACCTCAAGTTTCACCCAGGCTGTTGTAAAAGGGCAGGATTGCTTTTTTTTTTTTTTTTAAAGGCTGAATTATCCATTTAATACATCCATAATGTATATGCCACATTTTCTTTATCCATTCATCTATCCTGTCCTTTGGGTTGCCTCCACCTCTTGGCTATTGAGAATACTGCCACTAAGAAGATGGGTGTGCAAATATCTCTGAGATCGTATTTCCTGTTCTTTTGAATATTTATCTAGAAATGGGGTTGCTGTTCGTATAATTCTTTTTTTTATATTATTATTATTTTTTTTTTACTTTACAATATTGTATTGGTTTTGCCATACATCAACATGCATCTGCCATGGGTGTACACGTGTTCCGCATCCTGAACCCCCTCCCACATCCCTCCCCATACCATCCCTCTGGGTCATCCCAGTGCACCTGTATAATTCTATTTTTAGTTTTTTGAGGAGCCTCCACACTTTTCTATAGCAGCTACAGTATTCTAAATCCCCACTGACAGTGCAAGGGGGTTCTAATTTCCATGTTCTCACCAATACTTTTTGTTTTGATACTGGCCATCCTAAAGCATGTGAGGTGATCTCATTGTGGTTTTCATTTGCATTTCCCAGACTGGTCATATTGAACCTCTTTTCATATGCTTTTTGTCCATCTGTATCTACTTTATGAAACTTTCTATTCAAGTCCCCTGTTTTCTAATTGTCTTTGAGTTGTAGGAATTCTTTATATATTCTAGATAAGCCCTTATCAGATACATGGGTTGCCTACATTTTTCTCTCATTCTATTGGTTGCTTTTTCACTTTGATTCCTTTGCTTTTCATGAGTTCACTTTAATTTTCATGAGTTCACTTTAACATAGTCCCATTTGTCTGTCTTAGTTTTTGTGACCTGTGGTTTTGGTGTCATTTTCAAGCCCAATGTTGTGAAGCTGCCCCCTCCCCCACCACACACACTTTCTTTTAGAAGTGCCGCAGTTTTAGGTTTAGGTCTTTAATCCATCTTTTGAGTTAACTTTTATATGTAATGTAAGGCAAGGTTCCAATTTCATCCTTTTGCAGGTAGATATTCGCATTCTGGGTATCTTTGGCGTGTAGATATATGGTTTCTCAGCACCATGTGTTGAAGAGACTATCCTTGCCCGAGTTCTGATGCTTCTTTAAGTACATAGGCTGTGGAAGTGGCCCAGGGATGCTTCTTTAAGTACATAGGCTGTGGAAGTGGCCCAGGTCTCCCTACACTGTGAGATCCTTCGTGCGTCCTCAATACTTTCTGGACTAAGTTCTGCTAGCTCCTTTTCACAGATGAGGAAACTGAGGCTGGGTCCAAGTGACCTGCCCTAGGTAGTTATAGTGAGCAAATATAGTGTAGGTGGGATTGGAAATGAGTGCTTGAACTTTAGAGCCCACGGGGTATAGTGCCCTGGGGATGTTCCTCGTTCTATGCCTAGCATGCGGGTAAAGAATGAATGAATGAATGTCTCAGGCAAGGCTCGCAGCAAATGGAGGAGCTTGGACAAATCCACTGCTCCGCGCAGGGGTGCTCTCCTCCGTCGCGCATGCGCGACCCCTGTGCGGAGCCAGTTCCACTGCCTCCGCCCACTCATGGTACAGCCTCTCTCTGTGTGGTACGGCCCGACTTCCCCCACGCCTGGGCCGGGATGGTACGCGCCGCCTCCGCTCGCGGCCCCTCCCCGTCGGTTTCCGCGCGAAAAGCCAGGGTTGCCTGTGCTGCTGCCGCCTCTGCTGCACCTTCCAAGATGCCTGCCCGAACCGCCCCGGCGCGGGTGCCTGCGCTGGCCTCCCGGGCCTTCTCACTGCCTGACGATGTCCGCAGGCGGTAGGTGTCGCGGGGAACCTGGAACCTGGGTGGGTGGCACGGCGGTGGGGGTGGGGGTCATTTCCCCTCGGGGTAGCCCGTGGCCGCCGCTGACAGACGGGCGCGCATGCGTGGGCTGGCGCGGCGCGCGGCGGCAGTTGGCGCGGGCAGGGTGGCACTTCCGGTCGCGCGCGCCCCTGGCCGTTTGGCGCCAAAATGGGCCAATCCCACCCCCCCCAGTTCCCTGGTGACTAGAAACTTGGGGTCTCTTCTGACCTCAAAGTAGAGCAAGCTTTGGGTTTTCCTTGGAGAGCCCCTTCCCGGAGCAGCCTCGGGCCCAGCTCCTGCCGCCAGCCTGGTCGCGCAGGAAGTGGGCAGCCTGCGGCCTCGGGATACCCCTCAGCCCGGGCACTTCGGCCTCCACTTCCGGTGCCCGGTCCACTCGAGGGGGTTGGGCTGGCCTGGTCCCCGAGGGTATTTGGGGGGATTCTCTCGGCGTCCCACGCCAAGCATCCCGATGGCAGCCTCCAGAGACAGATGCCGCCGCCGGTCGGGGCCCTGGCGCGGCCGGCTCAGGTTTGCGAGCCCTGTCTTCCTTGGGGGGCTCCCTCCATCACCTCATATGGCTAGGGTAGTAGCATTCTGGAAGGACCCCTTATCCTTCAGTGATAGGATAGGGCTGGGCAGCGTGAAAACTGAGTGGTTTCTTCCAGTAAATCTGAGCTGTGGGCATCAAGGAAGCCTTGCTAGGGAGAACTGGCTGGTTTCCTTGTGTATGTGTGCGTATGTATGTGCATGTGTGGGAAGGGGAGTGAGGGGGGCAGCAGCTAATACTGGGGATGCAGCTACAGCTACTCTGTGCACATGGATCTTCAGGCAAGCCCAGTGTGCACCCTAGGCTTCTTGCTGGTGAAGGGCATCAGTTTCACTCTTGGAAACTTGCAAACCTCACTTACAACAATGTGGGAACCAACCCTGAATGCTTCCAACCAGATTTGTGAACCTGATTTTGCCATTTCCCTATTTCCCTTTGCTTCTTTCCTAAAGTTGTGCCAGACCAGTTCTGATTCGGGCTTTTGAAAGGTGGAGAGTAGGTGATAGCGGGTATTTGGATCCTCCTCCCAGGTGTCAGACCACTTCTTAGCCACAGTTAGAGGGTGATGTGCCTTGCTAAATAATCCCTATACATCTCCCCCAAGATAAAACATGACTTGAAGTGGAAATGGATTTATGAAAGTGCCTCACTTCATTTTAGACCCAGG
This sequence comes from Bos javanicus, assembly GCF_032452875.1. Lineage (NCBI taxonomy): Eukaryota > Metazoa > Chordata > Mammalia > Artiodactyla > Bovidae > Bos > Bos javanicus. The sequence continues at coordinate 14,390,791 of NC_083874.1, read as the reverse complement.
ATGGGGATATTGGGCTCAGCACTCTCAGGTGAGAGTGCTACCTCCACTGAGCCATCCATGACCTTGGGCAAGTTTCATAAACTAGTCGCGTCTGTGGACTTGGACAGTTAACATGGGCTTTAAACTGGTATTGGATTAAATGAGAATATGCCTGGCACATAAAGTCCCCCGTGTCAGCATTCTTGACTAATCTAACTTGCTTTTTTTCAGTTCTGCTAATTGTATAGAACACTTTACATGATCTCACTTAATCTTCAACTGTTCTCAAGAGTGGTTGCCCTAGGAATTAACTGTAAGGAAGCAAAGATTTCTGCTAAGATCTGCTTCTTGGCAAAACCTTTCCCTTCTGTGAGGGCTTTTATTGGGCCAGAGCAAGGCTTCTGTTTGGCTGAATTTGAATGTTCTTAGGTGAGTGTTACAATCCATCAATCCATCATTCACCGTAGGTTCCATATTACCTTGAACTAGAATTGCCTACTGTTAGGTATAGAGTCTGGTTTTAGGTTTTTGTGTTTTTTTTTTTCATTTTGGGTTATTTTTTGACTACACCTCATGGCATGTGGGATCCATCCCTGACCAGGGATCAAACCCATGCCCCCTGCGTTGGGAACATGGAATCTTAACCCCTGGACCACCGGGGAAGCCCAGTGTAGGCTTAGGTTTCTGCCTCAGACCATTGACATTGTCACCTTATGTGACCCTCTCAACAGCTTTTCTTAAATTTTGAATTTCAGCTTCTAAAATACAGGTGTAAACATGGCATTCAATATTCCCTTTAAAATGTTCCCTTATACCACCTTGTAAATGGAGATATAACTTTTTGATTCATGAAAATTAGGTACCTCATGTTATGGATTATACTAAATCTAGTAGAATAGGAACAAAATTTAGGCCTAGTCCTCACTGAGGAATTCTTGTCACTTACGCTAACTTGTGTTTATATGGCAGCTTCTTTTAAGACTCATACCATTACATTACCTATATGATGATACTAGAAAATGTTCTTAATGTTTAGGTATTTGTACATTTACTTACGGCTGCACTGGGTCTTTGTTGCTGTGCGTGGGCTTTCCCTAGTTGCAGCAAGCAGGGGCTACTCTTTGTTGTAGTGCACAGGCTCCTCATTGTGGCTTTTCTTTCGAAGTACAGGCCCTAGGCGCGTGGGCTTCAGTATTTGCAGCACTCAGGCTCTACAGCACAGGTTTAGTGGTTGTGGCGCACGGGCTTAGTTGCCCTGCAGCGTGTAGAATCTTCCCAGACCAAGGATGGAGCCTGTGTCCTGCATTGGCAGGCAGATTCTTATCCACTGCGCCACCAGGCAAGTCCAGTGTTTGAGTTTTTAAAGTGTAACTAAGTGTAAAAACTAAGTTCAGGGCTTCCCAGGTGGTGCTCGTGGTAAAGAATCTGCCTGCTAATGCAGGAGACATAAGAGACATGGATTCAATCCCTGGATTGGGACGGTCCCCTGGAGAAGGAAATGGCAACCCACTCCAGTGTTCCTGCCTGGAGAATCCCATGGACAGAGAACCCTGGTGGGCTACAGTCGATGGGATCATAAAGAGTCGGACACGACTGAAGCAACTTAGCACGCACATGTCCTAAGTCTTCTAAAAATCAGGCCTTTCAGGACAAGCCACATTTTTCCACTTGATTTTTCTTACTCTCCAAGCCACCATCTTTTGTATAGAAAAAGCAGTAGTCTTCCCACTTGTCTTTCTGTTGCCGTTTGGTCTTTTTTCTCTAAGTTTGAAACTTATCCTCTTAGGATATAAGTTGGAGTGGGAGGTTTTCCTGCCCCATACGCATGTGATGACTTGAAGTCCAGGACTGCCATCCACTTGCCTGACTCATCCTGTGCCCTTCTTTTTCTTACAAGCCATTCAGGTTATCCTTTAGGTTTTTAGGGCCTGAGACCATGCAGAGCCACCAGTGTGAGGCTAGACTGCACCTGACTCCTTCCCCATGGTGGCTACTGTCCATTCATTCCCAAGACTGCTCAGAAAGACAGTCCCCTTTCCCTGCCATGAGAAGGGGTTAAATTCTGTCAGTATACCCCTCATGCTGCCTCTGCAGTCTGGAGTTGATGATCACTTGTCGTCCAAGCATGTTTGCCTCATTGGTTGCATCTGCAGCTTAGAATCCAGTAGACTCAGATTCTTGCTTGCTAGACTTTCACCTTCAGTGAAGCCTGAATTGACATACTAATACTAGACACCTCCTCACACAAATCTGACTCAGCCTTTATAATTATGACAGCTTTCCTATCTGCTAACCACTCTGATTAGATTAGAGTGGATCTTCAAGTTCTTAACTAGTCTGTGGCTCCTGAATAGGTACAGAAGGCATAACTGACTTCTCTAGTTCTCCCCTGAAGTAGGATTCTAGACGTGCAGACTCCTGGGGTTCAAAGCCCAGCCTGCCACTTGCCAGCTATATGACCAAGTAGCCTAACTTCCTGATGCTTTATCTCTAAAATGGGACAGAGGTGCCCACCACACTAGGGCACTGTGAAGACTGAGCTGAAAGAGGTAAACGTGGCAGAGCAACACCTGCACAGAAACCTGCTTCCCTGCTTATTACATGGCAGCTGTATGTTTCACTTCCATTATGGGGGGTGGGGGGGTGGGGAACATACCTTATTAATGAATTACCAACTTGCAAACCTGATCCTAAGGCAGATACTAATATAGCAGCCCATGCCTGCTTATCATTCCAACTTTCCTATTTGCCTGGCTTCTTGTATACTCATCTGGACCTGTTCTTTTTGCTGCCACCTTAGCTTAGCTTTTGTGCCAGGTGCCCAGCCATTCCTCAGTTAAGATGGTTTTCTCTCCTTAATTCTTTGTATTCTTGACTTTGGTGATGCTGTTTACTACCTGGGAGCTTCTGTCCTGATCTCCCCCATATTTCTTTTCAATTCTCGGACCCTTATTTTCCTCCAGTCTTAGGGTTTCTGCCTTCAGCAGTTAACAGTACCAGCCAGAGATGCCTCTTTGGAGAGCCAGTTCTAATTTCTAGCTGTTAAATAGCCACGTAGATTCACTGGACTGTCTTTCACTCCTAAAATTCGTGGTCTGCTCCCTTCTTCCCTACCAAAAAGTTCTGCCTTTCTGGTACTGTATTAGTTTTTAACTGCTGTCATAACAAACTACTGCAGTCTTAGTAACTTAAATAAAACATATTTGTTATCCTCTGATTCTGTAGGTCAGAAATGTGATGTGGGTTTCACTGGATTAAAATCAAAGCATCAGCAGGCTGCCTTCCTTCCTGGAGGCCCTAGGGGAGAACCCGTTTCTTACTCTCTCAGGTTGTCAGCAGAATTCAGTTCCTTGTGGTTGTAGGACTGAGGTCCTTCTTCTTTTGCTGGCTGTAGGGTGAAAGCCATTCCCAGTGCCTGGAGGCGACGTCATCTGTTGGCTCATGGCCCCTTTCCTTCATCTTTTAAGCCCTCAAAGCGAGTTCTCACATCACGTCTTTTTGACCATTCTGTAGTCACATCACTTGAAATGCAGCTGGGAACTTTATCTGCTCCTAGGATTTAAATGATTTGATAAGACCCACCTGAGTCATCCAGAATACCCTCTCCATCTCAAGAGCTGTACTCTTAATCACATCTGCAAAGTCCCTTTTGCCATGTAAGGTAACATATTCACAGGTTCTGGGGAACTAGGGGAGAGGGTCCGTTATCCTTCCCTTCCACAAATACTGTCTCCGGTACCACCCACCATGCAGCCAGTTACGGAAGGCACAATTAACAGAGCTTTGTAACTTCTCCAGGATGTTCTCAGCTCCTGCTGTGAAACCATATTACAGATCAGTGTTTCTGATTTAGGATGTCAAGAGTTAGCCACTCAGTCATGTCTGACTCTGTAATCCCATGCACTGTAGCCTGCCAGGCTCTATCCATCGGATTTTCCAGGCAACAGTACTGGAGTGGCTAGTCATTCCCTCCTCCAGAGGATCTTCCTGACCAGGGATCGAACCCAGGTCTCCTGCATTGGCAGGCAGATTCTTTACCGTCCAGCCACCAGGGAAGCCCAATTTAGGGTGTTAGAGTGATTTAACACCTTATGGTGATTTAACACTTTATCTCTTTTAAACTAATACATATTGTATATTTCTGCCATCTTGACTTTGTTTATCCCCCACTAAAACATGACTGATTCTTGGGTTTTATCTCCCCCATGACTCTTCCAATGGTTTGTTAACTATGGAGAAAATCTGTGATATTTTAGCCTGACATTGCTGACCTCCTTGAGACAGGCACCCAGCTCCTCTCAGGATTTGCCTTTCTTCCCCTGTGTTGGCCTGACTCGTGTGAGTTTCTTGCCCTGCTGTGGCAGCTCCTCTGCCTAGTTCCCACTGAGCTCTCAGCTTCTCTGTGTCCCTCCTTCCTGTTGCCATTTATATCCTTTTTCTTCAGAAGCCTCAGACTTAAACTCTGTTGGCCTTCACCGTGGTCGACGTATATCTTTTTTGCCTTTCAAGAGCTGCTCTGATGGAAGCAGCTAGGAATGAGTCATGGGATCTTGGACCAGAAGGTAGCTAAGGTTATATATATATATATATATATATATGTGTGTGTGTGTGTGTGTGTGTGTGTGTGTGTGTGTGTGTATGTAATGTTGCCATCTTCTGTGACTACTCGGTCCTTCATATCTGCTTCTCATCCTCCTGGCTGTGAACCTAGATGGGAGGTAGTGTCACCAGTTTTACTGGGATGGGGATAAACTCTCCAGTGATATCCTGGGCACCAGGGGAGGCACACTGACCAGCCTTCCTCCTGCCCCACCTCTGGCTCCTCAGTGCCTGCCCTGGGCTCCTGCCTCCCACTCCAGGGCTGAGCAGGTTAAATCTAGTCTTCACAGGGCGAGACTTTTGAGATACCCCCAAGGTCTGTTTCTCCCTGCCAAGCTAAATATCCCACTTCAATAGGAAAGATTTAAAAAATTCTGACCTGCAGATCTGTCTCCTGCCCAGATATAGGCGTTGTCAGCGTTGGGCAAAGGGCCCCTTGATGGGCTTCCATCTGAGCGTTGTCCTTGATGCCTAAGGTGACCCGGTTGAGGTGGGAGCTGTGTCCTGCCAGGGTTTTGTGAGCACAGTGACTGAAGGTGGGTGGCTGTGGTGCTCCGGCAGCAGTGTGTGCGCCTCTGGCTCTGAGCAACATGATCTGCAGTCGTCCTCAACTAAGGCTCTCCCAGGACCTGAGTTGCTTTGGGGGTAGAATGACTTTTGCCTGGAAGGGACTCCACATGCTTCTGGAAAGCCTGACTCTGAATCTTGAGTCCAGATTACACAGCGCATGTGATACACAGCATATTAACCACTCTGTCGGTAGGCTGCTATCTTTTTTTTTTTTTTTGGCTGTGCTCCGTGGCATTGTGGGTTCTCAGTTCTCTGGCCAGGGATCAAACCCATGCCCCCTGCAGTGGAAGCATGATTGTCTTAGCTGCTGGCCCACCAGGAAGCCCCTGCTCAGTCTCTTCTATAGCCAGACCTCTGCTGAGCATCCAGCGCCAGCCAGGAAGCCCCTGCCTGGCAGTGCGTACATCTCAGCACTCAGCTTGTTGCCTGAAACAGGGTCTGGCGCAGAGGAGGCACCCACAGATGATGTTTGCAGCTAGAAGCAGGATCCCCACCCACTCGGAGTAGCCACTGTCTGTCACTAGTCCAGCAGAGCCTGTCACTCACATTCCTGTCTGTGCTGCTTACATCTGCCCTCCCTCTTCGAAGGTCAGTCTGGGAGAGCTCTATTCCTGCCCTTTAGGTTGGTGGTAACCGAGTACCTTGCCTGGGTGCCCAAAGGGAGGACCCACGCATGGTGGAGGCCCAGTCCTTCCCTGCCCAGGGCAACCCCCCTCTGCTGACGGACGCTGGCTTAGCTGGTTGGACCTGTTCTCACTCCACTGCCCACAGGAACACTGCCCAAGCCAGGAACAACAGCCTCTCCGTTTCCTCTGTGTCTTTTGCTTCTTGTTCCTTTATTCTCTTTGCTCCCTTCCCCCGAAAAGAGGCAAGACATTCATCTTAGTAATCAAGTCAGACCATGATTTTTCCAGCGAAACTCATGACAGTTCTGCACACCTGAATGACTAGGTAGAAACGTTCACAAGGATGAGCTCTTGGGTGAGGCGCCAGCCAGCTTCTCTGACTTCCTCTCTCTTCCTTGTGTGTGGGGCACCCTGTGCTGCCCCAGGTGACCCCGACTTCCATTTCCTACTCATCAGAGTGCTGCCACTCCCACTGTCCCCATCCTGGCCTTTGGGGGTGTTAGCTGACTGTTTCCGCAGCCTCCTGTTGCCCGGGTTCACTCTTTCTAACCTCTGTATGCCCTTCTATGGACTCTTGGTCAGGTTCAACTGGAGGAAGACCACCTGTTGGTCACTTAACTTGGGAAGGACCCCAACTATGCTTCCACTTTCCCAGTGCCTTTTTTTTTTTTAAATCTTAATTTTTGACTGCACCGTTCAACATGTTGGATCTTAGTTCCCGACCAGGGGTCAAACCTGTGCCCCCTGCATTGGGAGTGCAGGCTCTTAACCACTGGACCGCCAGTGTCTTTAAAATAACATTGTCATAGAGTGCCTGTATTATCCCTTTCCACTATCAGAAAAACACCCCCCAAAAAGGGAACCTCACTTAGATTGCAAATGACTTCTTAATGTGTATGTAGGCACTTGCAGTGGGGCATTCTACACATTGAGCAGGGGGAACCATTGTATTTTCTAATATCCGTGTTGAAGTTATTTCCAAAGTTCTTTAAACTGTGGTATTATAGATGAACAGTGTTGCTTAACAAGCGTTTTCTTTCTTCCCTTTTTTCTTCCCCCAGGCTCAAAGATTTGGAAAGAGATAGTTTGACAGAAAAGGTAAGGTCATCTCCACCTTAACAAAATCTATTATCAGATGTGACTGTCTGATAGACTATGTAGCTCAAAGTGGAATTGGCTCTCTTTTCCTTAAACTCTTAAGGATAACTTGGATGTTTTTGTCTAATGTGCTATATTAATAGGCTGTTATCAGTTAGCTTTTGGTAACTCATCAAGTTTCCCAATCTAGGTTCCCTATCAGCAAGTCTAGATTATAACTTGCCCTGGTCACACTGTTTTTTTCAGAGTCAGTTTTGTTCTACTATACCATTATGTGTCTGTTTCACTTCCTAATCTTCCCATTTTTCACCACCCTGTAGATGGTGTGATATGATCTTTTTTTTTTTTTTTAAATATTTATTTGGCTGCACCAGGTCTTAGCTGTGGCACATGAAATCTAGTTCCCTGGCCAGGGATCGAACTTGGGTCCCCTGCATTGGGAGTGTGGAGTCTTAGCCACTGGACCACTAGGGAAGTCCCTCTTAAAAAAATAAAAATAATAAGTAATATGATCTTAATGGAACTATCACGAACATGTCTTGACTCAGCGTTGCCTGCCTTTCAGTCATTGTTATGTGGCCAGGCAGTGTAAGTGTGCCTTAGTGCGTTGTTTCAGAGTGTGGGGACTTCTAAACATATATCCTTCCCTTAGGAATGTGTGAAGGAGAAACTGAATCTCTTGCACGAATTTCTGCGGACAGAAATAAAGAATCAGTTATGTGATTTGGAAACCAAATTGCATAAAGAAGAATTATCTGAGGTAAGTCTTCAGGGTCCTGGCGTCTGGAAGACTTGGCCTCCCGGGTAACTGGTCTGTGACCAGGGAGGCTGAATAATCCCAACTCCCCATGTCACCTGATAGTTATACAAAGGGAACACATGTGTTTCCTTATTATTCTCTCATTGCCACTTGTTTACATTCACTGCTACTCAAATTATCCTTTCCTGCTGTAGGAGGGCTACCTGGCTAAAGTCAAATCCCTTTTAAATAAAGATTTGTCCTTGGAGAACGGAGCTCATGCTTTCAGTCGGGAAGCGAATGGATGTCTAGAGAACGGGAGCCAGACAAGTGGTGAGGATTGCAGAGTGGTAATGGCAGAGAAAGGCAAGCCCCCCAAACCTGTCTCCAGACTTTACACGCCCAGGAGAAGCAAGTCTGATGGAGAAACAAAGTGTAAGAGCATTCGACTCATTTGACCTTGTTGGAGTATGGTATCACCAAAGGGGAGGACAATTAGACTTGGCACCATAGGTTCATCCCACCCGCTCCCCTGGGCATCACTTCTTTCTTGTGTATCCATCTGCTGCTAAGTCACGTCAGTCGTGTCCGACTCCGTGTGACCCCATAGATGGCAGCCCACCAGGCTCCCCCGTCCCTGGGATTCTCCAGGCAAGAACACTGGAGTGGGTTGCCATTTCCTTCTCCAATGCATGCAAGTAAAAAGTGAAAGTGAAGTTGCTCAGTTGTGTCCAACTCTCAGCGACTCCATGGACTGAAGCCTACCAGGCTCCTCCATCCATGGGATTTTCCAGACAAGAATACTGGAGTGGGGTGCCATTGCCTTCTCCTGTGTATCCATATATGTATATATTTTTGGCCGCGCTACTCGGCTTGTGGGATCATAGTTCCCTAACCAGGGATCATACCTGGGCCCATGGCAGTGCAAGTGCCCAGTCTTAACCACTGGACCGCCAGGGAATTCCCCCTTGTGTATACTTCTAACTAGCTTCGATGTAGACTAGAAATTTTTGTCTTTGACCAAGTTTGAGAGCATTAGATCTCCAAACATCATTGAATTTGAGGTATAAAGTAACAGGATCTACTGATACTTAGAACTAAGTTATATGCCTGTTTAAGCTAAACATTTATTCTTAGACTCCTTCCCCGTTTGTAGTCAGAGTAACTCTTCTGAAATTTTTAAAAGAATAAGAGCATGGGACTTGAGCTCAGGTCAGGCTCTTGACCACTTCACCTTCTGATGATGGAAGCAAAGGTTCTGTTTCCTTGTCTGTGTCAGGGTTGGGCCCGTCATATAAGAGGTTGTGTTAAAATGGTTCAGCAAACTGGCAGGTGCTAATTTGGTGAGTTTTATCAAGATGGTGGTTGCTGAAAATAAGAAGAGGAGGATTCTTAATCCTCAGAAGCTGGTCTCTGCAGCAGCCTGGTAATTCTGAAGAACTGTACCTTTGCTGTGAACTTTTTTATTCTTAGTGACTTTTTTGTTTCTTTTTCTTTAAACAGCTGAAGTCTCTTCTAGCCCCAGGATTACAAGGAAGACTACCAGGCAGACCACCATCACATCTCATTTCACACGGGGGTCAGTATATAATGAATGGACAAGCCCCTTTTTTAGGGGCCAACTGTTTTTGGTAAACCACGTATAGAATTAGTAGGATGTAATTTAGTGATTCTGACTTCCACATTGCCTGGGTTTTCACTTTGGTATTTTGCTGTCAGACACTCATGAACAGCATTTCTGAAGACCTCATCCATTTTTCCTGTTAACGTTGTTCAGTTGCTAAGTCCTGTCCGACTCTTTGGAACCCCATGGAGTGCTACACAGCAGGCTTCCCTGTTCTTCACTGTCTCCCAGAGTGTATTCAAACTCATGACAGTCGAGTTGGTGATGCCCTCCAACTATCTCATTCTCTCGCCCCCTTCTACTCCTGCCCTCAGTCTTTCTGGGAAGCTTCAAATATGCATACACCAAGAGTAGTAAAATGAACCCCTTGTATATGGCCCAGTGACGGCAGTTAACAGCTCCTGGTGATCGTTTCATCCTCAGCCCCATGTGCTCCAATGAACTATTCCAAATGAATTACACCTCCATACATACCACACCCCCGACTTGGGTTACTTTGAAACAAGTCAGACATGTCATCTTATCCATAAATACTGTATTTCTAGATGACAGGGTCTTCCTCTGACAAGTTTTAATTCATATTTTGCTATAGTTGCTAACATTTAGGAAACAGTCTTTTTAAGAAGACAAAACAGAACTATAATTTCATGCCTCATAAAGTATAATAGCTCCTGACTACCAGGTATACAGCAGTGTTCATACTTCCGTGTATGTTAACAGAGTTTGGTTGACTTCTTCCTTAATCCTTTTAAGATTCCTTATTTTCTTGCCATTTATTTAAAGAAACTTGGTTTTGTTTTAGCTTCTGGATCACCATCATTAGTGGTGGTTAATGTGTTCACTTGTCTCTGGTTTTCTATAAACTGGTAGCTAGGTCTAGAGGCTTGTTCAGATTCCAGCTTTATTTTCTGAAACTTCATTAACAAACTGGGGCTGTCCATCAGAAGCATGTCACGTCTTTTTGGTGATGATAGCAGCTGTTGATCAAAGTCTAGATCCATGATTTTATAAGGTTTGCAAAATGGTAGTATTCTAAACCTGTCATTTGAAGATACGTTGAACTTTAACATCCTGACAATGAGGGCGTCTCCTTGGAGGGAAGGGGGAGTCCATGCCCTGAATCTTCCCATACAGAGGGAGGAATGTATCAGTAAGTTGCTTCATGCCCACTGGAGGTCTAGGGTTGGGCTGAGCTAACAGTTGGCTTTACTGTGTGTGACAGCCCTGCCAAACGAAAACCCGAGGAAGAACCTGAAAAAGTGAAGTCAGACGATTCTGTTGATGAAGAAAAAGACCAGGTGGGGCTCGCGTTTAAGTTTCTTAACTCTGCCTTATTTTGGTACGTTTTCCGTTAACTGTGAATTTACGCTTGGTCTGTCTATGGACCAGAAGTGACTGAGAAGGTGTTAGAACGTATCCCTGGACCCCAGGCAGTGCAAAGTGTATCATGATGAGACCCGAGGGCTTAGCAGGCCCATAGCTTGAGTCTGCTCTCTCCTGTCTACTTTCCTGCCTCTCCACCTGGCAAGATGAGATGTTCAGACCAGCAGAGGTGGTGTGTTTAAAGCATTTGCTTCTGACATCAGATCCTTTCCCACATCTAATTTTTCAATAAGAGCAGAATTGTCATGTTATTATGTGCATTGTAATAATGCTGCTTAGACTTTTTAGGTTGGAAAACTGGTGGCTTGCCAAAGGCCTCTGGGAAAGACAATGCCTCTGGCGCTGTCCCATGTGGCTTAAGGGGCAAATCTAGGTAATACCAGCTGGCCACATGCTGTCTATTTCAGTTCTACCACAGGATTGGCTGTGTAATTTGGAAAGTCTGTAGGCTTTCGGGTGGGTAGTAAATGCCTGTTACCTGCTGAAGATGAATATCTGTGGTTTGTTCTAAGGCTGGATGTCTCAGCCAAGGCTTTGACTTTTGGGGGCAAATAAACCTTTGCTGTAGGGGTCAGTCCTGTACATCGTAGAGTGTTTAGCAAGGTCACGACCCCTACTCGCTAGATGCCAGTAACATTCCTTCTGTCTCCCATTTGTGACAACCAAAATCACTTTCGGTTTCTCCCAGAGGTCTCAGAGGGGCAAAATTGCCCTAGGTGAGAAGCATTGAGCCTGGTATCGCTGAGGTAGACTTGATAAGACGCGCTCATTCTTCTGTCTTATTCTTGAAAATTATATGTGACTGTTCATGACCCTTATTCAGGTGTCTATAGTTAGGTTTAGCCAGAGTACCCACTCATGGTGGGAAACCGAGATGGGGAAACGTCTTGTCTAAGCCGTGTGGCCAAGTCCCTTGCCCCCTAGGAGAACATGTCGTGGGCAAGCTGGCTCTTGTAATATTGATAAGACTTTAAAAAAAACACACAAACACATGTACCAGTTTGAGTTGTTTTTTTCCCCCTTCTAACATCTTGGAGGGCTTACATAGCCTTTTCTTTTTGCTTTTAAAGAAATTAACCAGGGCGTTCTTTCCCAAGTAGGAAGCTGTTTCACTGGTGGTGTGTGTGAGGCCTTGTGAACTTCGAGGATGAACCCCTGTAGGAATAGGGTTTATTCCAACATGCTAGAGTCCTAGTGCACCAAACCAGTGATATCAGATGGTATTGGTTGAATAAGTCAAATAAGGTCAAAACCTTATACTTCAGCCAGTTTAAAGTGTCTTTTTTTTTTTTTTTTAATTTATTTATTTGTTTATTTGGCTGCATTGGGTCTTAGTTGTGGCCCGCGGGCTTAGTTGCTTCACGGTGTATAGGATCTTAGTTTCCTGACCAAGGATTGAACCCTGCGTTAAAAGGCGGATTCTTTACTGCTGGACCACCAGGGAAGTCCCCCAGTTTAAAGTTTTGCGATCTTACTATGTGTTTTTTTTTAAACAAGTATTACCTACACTTGATAAAACAGTACAAACAGCTATTGGGTACAAAGGAGTGGTACTCCCACCCTTCTGTCCATCCCTCTCCCGCCCCTCCCTCCTGTCTGTCCTTCTAGAGGCGAGCATTTCTCAGTCTCTAATATATTGTTTTGGATTGTATGTCTATACATAGTACTGTATTATATTAATATATAATCTGTATTAGGATTCTTCAGAGAAATAGAGTCAATGATATCTGTATATATGAGATTTATTTTAAGCAGCTGATTCACACAATGTCAGACTGGCAGGTTCAAAATATGCATGATGGGCCAACAGGCTGCAGACGCAGGGAAGTGTTGATGTTGTAGCTCAAGTCTGAAAGCAATTTGCAGTCAGAATTTTATATATAATACACACACACACAGACTAATTCCATATCATATATTATGGAGGGGTTCTGTGTAATTTACCCAACTTTCTCCAGTGGTAACATCTCAACTATAATACAACCGTAAAACCAGGGAATGGACATTGGTATAATCTACAGACTTTGTTCACTCTGCATGCATAGCCAGATGTATGTGTGTGTGGATTCTTGTAATCTCCACCTCAAACAAGATATCTGCTTCGTCACCACAATATTTTTATCCTGTTTAAATACATAACTACAGATATCCTGGAAATGGCAAGTCTTGTGAACTTAGGGAAGCAGTGTCCTGGCTGTTCGTCGAAGAGCTGGTGTCCAGTTTAGGTTGTCATCATCACTTCCTGATGGGAATCCCAAATTACTGGATTGATTATTTTTTTTTTGCTAACATTAACAAATCCCTGACATGAGGTGGATCTTTGACTTCATGTAGCATCACTAGACAACCTCTAGTTGTGCGGACGTGTGCTGGGTCAACTCCTGGGCCTCTCCTTTGTTTTGAGGCTGGTGGGACCTCAACACCAGAGTGACAGTTGCCCACATCTTCCCCAAACCCAGATTACCCCCAACCCCTGTTTATAACCATGCATGCATGCTTGCTAAGTTGCTTCAAATGTGTCCGACTCTTTGTGACCCTCTGGACCGTAGCCCTCCAGGCTCCTCTGTCCATGGAATTCTCCAGGCAAGAATACTGGAGTAGGTTACCATGCCCTCCTGCAGGAGATTTTCCTGACCCAGGGATCGAACCCATATCTCTTGTCTCCTGCATTGGCAGGCAAGTTCTTTACCACTAGCAACACCTGGGAAGCCTGTATTTAACCATATCAAATGTATTTACTTAACACTTTGATTCGTGCTTTTGGTTTTGATCCTCTTTTGAAATAAATATTCTTCTCGTCCCTTCTGTCCACATAGGAGGAAAAGAGACGTCGAGTTACATCCAGAGAACGGTAAGAGTTTATACCTTTTTGTTCTGTGTAATTTGTAATCTCGACTACTGAAATTACTTTTCTGAAATGTTTTAAAAGGAAGAACTAGCGAGTTGCCAGGGTGATCATAGATAGCTTAAGGACGCTGAGTTTGCAGCCAGATTAACCTTGTGATCCAGGTTGAATTCTCTTGCAAAGAGTGAATTGGGGTGGGGGGCAACTGGCAGTTACCAGAAGTAGATCTAAAGGTTGTATTGAATATTAAATGTTAACGTAATATGTACTTTTCAGGGCTACTGAGATGAAGATTGTCTTTTGGTGGTCGGGGGGAGGAAGGAAGCCCTTTTGAAAACTGCTTCCAGGGGAGGAGTCTCTGAGAGTCATCCTTAGGGTGTGTTATCTTGCTTGATAGAGTTGCTGGGCTGCTCCCTGCAGAAGAACCAGGAAGAGTAAGACCAGGAACACACATGGAAGAAGAAGGAAGAGATGATAAAGTAAAGCCTGGTCACCTCCGTGTTTGTCACTTCCACCTGAATCAGAGTCCCCATTGGTTCTAGGAAGAGGGATCAGGGCGTGGAGAGCATGTAGGAACAGAATGACTTTCACTAATGATCACAATGACCTTGACTTTAGCAAAAATGCTCTTCAAACTCCTCTTTCTGCTGCTTCTCTATGTGGAAGGTGTGTTTATGTGGTTCTGGTAACAGTAAACCACTGATAGGCCTAGAAGTCACCTGGACCTCTGCTGCTTGATCAGTTAGTCACACAGCTTAAGCCTCTCCCCTCGCCTGCACATCTTGGTTGCTCATGAGGTCTTGGTGGAGATCTCACTTTCAGACACACAAGGTGCTAAAGTGCTATAGCATCATCCAGGGTTAAAGCTGCATTCTTAACTGAGATCAGACCAGTTCTTTCCCCAGACTTGTGGCTCCTTTGTAAAATCAGGGTGGGCTTAAGGTTCTGTGAAATACAGATGTACCACTGAATCCCACCCCAGGAGCTTGGGAGGGTAGAAGAAGGAATCGGGGGTCTGAAAGTGGGAGCTTTACCATGAGACAGTGCTGCCCCACACGGTAAAAGGCTGACATTGGTCGGTCCCAGGTGGTGGAACAATCTCAGATCCCCAAAAGTTTTATGACCACACTGATGAGAATTTTCTTAGCAACTCCCATGGGTAGTGTGTGCCCTTGAGAGCCTGTTAAAAAATGGGTGTCTGTTATTTTGTCCTAATGGGGAATCAACCAAGATGCATGATAATTCTTGAACCATTTGGTACTTGAAGCTAGCCTTTAATTGATCACTTCCCTACCCTGATCCTAGTTAAAATTAGCAGCAGTTACAGTTGGGACATATGTTAAATCGTTTGAGAACAAGTGGTTCCAGTAGACTGGCTCAAATCCTCCAAAGAAGGATTTAGGGCTGATTGAAATCCCTTGTCTATGGCCAGATTCCTGGGATCCCCTCTTGCAGTAGCAGAGTCTGCCATGTGTTTTTTCTGTTTACATCACCAACCTTTGATCTCCTCACAAAGTGTGAGGGGTTCCTGAGGCTGAATTTTGGAGAGGTGCATTTAGCTCTCTAAATTCAGACTCAAAATGATTTGTTGTCCATATTTGAAATGGAGCTCTTATTCCGATTGGTCATACTACTTCATTCCTTTATTTAGATTCTCATTTGATAAAGTTATCAAGGAGATTGTCAACACTTAATCCTGATAAGTGACAGTAATTTTGCCCGCAAATCCATCTTAAACAGCAGAATCTAAGAGTTCTTTAACTTCCTGCCTACCTACCCCACCAAAAAAAATGTGCTATCTGAATAGAAGAGACTCCTTCTTACCAGTTAGACTATAGGATCAGTTTAGGTATTTTATTTCCATAAAGCTCTTTAATAGAAATATTAGAATCAAACGGGGGGAAATTAACTAGTCTTTTTTTTTTTTTGCCTCCCCGTCCCATCCACTTAGGAAGAAAAGAGACTCAGAAGTCAGACCAAAGAACCGTAAGTACAGTTAACATGCCTTTTGTACTTTGTGAAATTTACTTCCAAAAGTAAGTGTTCTCGTAAAAATTATGGATTGGACAGGGCATTAAGGTCATACGTGTAATGTGTGGGTAACTTCTGTTCTTGGAAGGTCAGGCAACCACAGTGTAGGCTGAGGTCAGCTGAGACTTACCTGACCTTGACCGCTGGCCTGTCCTTAGTGGTCTGTCCTTACTGCTGTTCATACAGGAAGCAGTTTGTTAGGTGGTGGTTAAAGAGCGTTGAGCAGCTCTGTCTCTTGCCTGTAGCTGTGAAGATGCTATGTGACAAATTGCCCCAGAGCTCAGCGGCTCAGGACAGTAGGCACTTTTTGAGCTTATATGTTTGCGGCTCAGTGGCCATTGACTGATCTTGGCCAGGCAGACCCGCTTCAGCCCTAGGACTAGGCCAGCTGGGGCGTGCGCTCAGCAGTGGCAGTGTGTGAGGGCGGCAGTGAAAAGCAGCCTCTGACATGCAATGGACTGAAGCAGGTATTGACTGGGCCTGAGTCTGGGGTGGGCAGAACTCCTGAACCAAGTGCCTGGGCCCTGGTGGAAGGAGGGGAAGACTTCTCAGATGTCACCTCAGCCCACTAGCAAACCTGCACAGGAATCTTCCACAGGCAGGATTCCCATCAGGTTATCAGGGATCAGGGGAGCCCTTTTGTCTCTTGTTTTTAAACTGCGGCGTGTCTCAGCAACACATGAAGTGTTGGTGGCACTTCTGAGATCATAAGTTCTGAAGTACCAAAGCCCTCTTGGGTTTCTTGCAATGAAAACTTACCCTTCAGATGAGAAAAATCACCCTTCAGATGAGAAAAATCATCCATGCTCTCTAACTTGGGGGAGGGAACCGTGTAAACCCTCACTGTGGCTTCTTGAAACGGTGATGGGCTCCCTTAGCTGACTGTGTGTTTTTTTCTGTGACAGGACACCTAAACACAAAGCTAAGGAGGAGCCAGACAGAGATGTGAGGCCTGGAGGAGCTCAGGCTGAAATGAATGAAGGAGAAGACAAAGTAAATACTGACTCTATCACTTATCTCTAACCGATCCTTGTGTTCCCAGTTGGTTGGGAGAAATGGCATGGGTTAGGGCTGTGCGTTGAAATCCAGCCCTACCTGCCCTGGGGTGGTTTTGGGCAGGTGACCTGCCCCTCCTTGTGGGGGTTGGCAGCTGTCGCTGCATGTTAGCACCTGATACGTAGTGAGCGTTCAGTTGTCTATTTATGGTAATGGTGCCAAGGGCCTGTGTGTGCCTGGCCTAAGACGTGTGTGGAACCAGCTTCTCTTCATAGCCTCTGGCCTGAGAAGGCTTGACGTGTCACCCCAGATACACGTGTCATCATGCTTGTGCTGCTTTATCGACCAGTCTCCTGAGTTCTGAGTCTAGCTCCTCGCGTTCCTGCCAGCTCCCACAGTTCAGCTTAGTTAACATATTTAAACCCTAAAATATTGTACACTGACCCAGGGGTGGGCCTGTATAGAAGCCTCAGATGGTGAGGTTATCCACAGGGCTGTAAACTCCAGGGGACTGGGCTACATCTGCTGGGGGCCACAGCACAGGGATCTTAGTAAGCTCCTTAGCAATTTGCTCTAAGAAAAGCCAAACCAGGATGGTCCCAAGATTGTCTCTGGTTTTCTGTGAGATCCAGGGAGCAGAGCCTGAGGTCAGACTTCCTGGGTCCTGAGTGTTCTCGCTTCCAGTGGGCACCCTTGCTTGTTCTGTGGCACGTGATCCTTTCGGTGTGTCACCTCCAGCTTGTTCTGTCTAACATCTTATTGTCTCATCTTTTCTGATTACTCGTGATCTTAATCGTCAGCACTTGCCTGGGATCCCTTCAGGTCTAGAGAGATCTCAGTGGTGGTGTCAGACCATCCGTTTTCCTCAGACAGCAGCTGGCAGGAGCTTCAGACCCCACAGCCAGCGCTCTTGTCTCATGGCAGAAAAGGACAAAAGGACCAAAAGTTTGACTTTGTCTAGTTTTTTTTTTTTTTAATTATTGACTTAATCTGTGTGTATACTTCTTTATAAAGGTCAGCAGCATATCAGAAAGATAGTCTTTGTATGTGGGCTCTGCTGTCTTTAATGAGTTGGTGACCAAGTTGGGAATCCCTACTTCTGTCTCTTTCCCATACTGGATTCCAAAGTTTAGCGTTGTCACCTACTTTCCCCACTCCTGTCCCAGTGCCTGTTTGTATGACATCTTCACTCCTGACCAAATGACAGATGCAGCTATAGACATTTGGGCTGACATAAGCAAAATGGCTCTAACAGTCCCTTTTGCTTTGAGCTATCCCAGGACAGGGGTGTGTAAATTGTGGTCCACAGGCCAAAGTTGGCCCTCTGCCTGTTTTCATAAAGTTTTATTGCAACACAGCCATGCCATTTCGCTTATGTATTGTTTCTGGCTATTCTTGTGCTGCAGTGGTACAGTTGAGGAGCTGTGACGCAAGTCTGTGGCTTGGAAACCTGAAAATGTCTGTTTTTTGGCCCTTTACAGGAAATCTACCAACTCTTGTTTGTAGGCGTTAGGGAACTGAGTTAAAATTTTTGAAGCCTCATCTCTAGCCTGTAGACCTGTCTAGATTTTCCAATTCTCTCGTCCCACGGTGCTGCAATCATTAACTGATACTTTGGGGTTTTGTCTCACTCTTGCTCAAATTAATTTTCCCCCCTTTATTTCTCTACCCACACGTTTCCCCTCTCAGGATGAAAAGAGGCACAGAAGTCAACCCAAAGATCTGTAAGTGGTTAAAATGCTTGTGCTTTTGTGCTGTGCTTTGTGTAGTTTAAATTACCAAAATAGCTATTGGAGATCTGTGATGTAGATGTTTACAGGGAATTGCTGGTGCTATTGGAAGACTGGATCAGTTTGGGTGGGGCTGGATGAGAAATCACTGTGGGCCCCATCTTGCCTGTTGCCCTTTGCCTCATGGGTA
This sequence comes from Bos javanicus, assembly GCF_032452875.1. Classification (NCBI taxonomy): domain Eukaryota; kingdom Metazoa; phylum Chordata; class Mammalia; order Artiodactyla; family Bovidae; genus Bos; species Bos javanicus. The sequence continues at coordinate 14,372,381 of NC_083874.1, read as the reverse complement.
GCACTCCCATCACTGCACTGCCACGTGTCTTAGTTCCAGTATCTCGTCAGGCCCCATGTCTGAGGGTCACATGGGGCGTCTGCAGGCCTCTTGTCAGGATCACGTGTTAGTGACGCACCTTTGGAACCACTGTGACAAGGGGACTTTCTTTTGGATGGGAAGAAAGTGTCTGTTCACCAGATCGGTTCTGAATATTTTGCTTTTCTATAGCGAGGCATTAGTTTGTCATTTTTTATGTGAATTGGCAATACAGGTTTTAAGCTGACATTTGGCTTATTTGTTTATCCAATAGAGCTAGCAAACGGAGACCAGAAGAAAAAGAACCTGAAAGAGTAAAGCCACAAGTTTCTGATGAGAAAGATGAAGATGAAAAGGTAAGCTCTTGTTTTTTCAATTCTACTGTATTTCATAACATCCCATTGGCTGGAATATCTTAAAGTGATTTATAAACAATTTTCCTCATGGAAACTTTCAAACGTACCCTAGAGTAGGCAGAAAAGGGTAGCAAACCCTCATATTCTCATCAACCTTCATCAGTTATCAACCCATGACTAGGCATGTTTTACCCAAGCCTCAGTTATTCTCCTTGCCCTCCCTCACTCTGGTAAACAGATCCCAGACATATTACTGAAATATTAACAGAAGTGCTTCTATAAGGTGCTTCCTTCTAAAAAGGAAAGGAGTCTCTTAAACATCATCACAGGGACTTCCCTGGTGGTCCAGTGGTTAAGACTTTACCTTCCAATGCAGGGGGTGCAGGTTCAGTTCCTGGTTGGGGAGCTAAGACCCCACACGCCTCGTAGCCAAAAAAACCAAAATATGGAACAGAAGCAATGTTGTAACCAATTCAATAAAGACTGTAAAAATGACCCACATCAAAAAATATTAAAAGTAAATAAACATCACTACAATACCATTTTCCTAACACCATAGTATCAAAGTCCAGTCTCTGTTCAGATTTCTCTGAGGTCTGCATTGCGTGTTTTGCTGTTTGAGTCAGAACCCCAGCTAAGTCTGTACGATATGCTTACTCGCTGTTGGTCTTCCCTGTGTCATCTATAGCGCCACCCCATCCTCTTACTTGCAGTTGGTGTAAGTAGCCAGCTGCCGCATAGCATTAGTGGGTTCTCAGGTTTGGGATCTTCCCAGAGCCCTGTCCCCTGTAGACCACTAGTTAGGCTCAGATGCTGGACCAGAGGCATGTCTCTTGTTTCCCAGAGGATTTCTAAGGTGGTGCTGTGTGCTTCCTGTTATATCACACCAGAGGCAGGGTTATCTTTGTAAGGCTTCAGGACTCATCACTGAACCCAGGTGCCCTCAGCCTGCTCCATCCATTATAAAGTTCCCCTCAGCTTTTCATCTTTTCACCTGTTTTTAACAATCATTGCTTAAATCCATTATTTCACTGGGAGTTGCAGAGTGATAGTTCTAGCATTCCTTCATTTACTCAAAATAATTCTAGAAATAAGTTTTCTCTTATTAGTCACCAGGGGTGGGGATGGTACCATAACCAAATACGACAGTCTGAGTGACTTAACCAACAGAAGTTTATTTTTCTTACAGTTCTGGAGAATACAGTTCACATATCAAAGTACCAGCAGGGTTAGTTTCTGGAGAAGTCTTTCTTCCTGACGTGTGGACGGATGCCTTCTTGCTGGTCCTTACATGACCTGTCCCTGTGCAAGCACGTAGGGAGGAGAGCGCTCTGGTGTCCTATTGGATTAGGTCTCTCCCACTTACGACCTCACGTAACCACGGTCACTTCCTTAAAAGCCTCATCTCTAAATACAGTCACATTTGAGGTTAGGGCTTCAACATAAGAATTGGGTTGGGGAGCAAGGGCAAAACTCAGTCCATAGCACCCCATATCAATTATATACTTACTGAGGTATCACTTAATACAGGAGAGCTAATTTTTGTCAGGCTTCCCTGGTGGCTCAGGGATAAAGAATCCACCTGCTAATGCGGGTTCTATACCTGGGTGGGGAAGATCCCCTAGAGGAGGAAGTGGCAACCCACTCTGGTATTCTTGCCTGGGAAATCCCATGGACAGAGAAGCCTGGTGGGCTGTAGTTCCATGGGGTCACAAAAGAATCAGACATGACTTGGTGACTAAACAACAAAAGTTTTTGTCTTTTTTTAAAAAACTAGTCTCTTATGAGTCTTTTAAGGAAGTCTGGTTATAATAATTTTGTTTATAAGACTAGACACTGGAGGTGGCTTGGGTCTCACTGGTTTTCTGACTGCCTTCCTGCCTCTGACTAGGTTTTGTGATAACCATGTACATAAAATTCTTTAACTTTGTGACATAGTCCGGATGGAAAAGACTTTTTTACCCTTCACTCTTCTGTTTTCTCTACTTAGGAGGAGAAGAGACGCAGAACTACATACAGAGAACTGTAAGAACTTATTTTTTGTCTTTCCATCAAGCAGATCGTAATACTAAACAGTTGTCTGAGAAAGAAAGAAAAAGGGGCGTTTAGTGATCCCCTGGAGAAGGAAATGGCAACCCACTCCAGTATTCTTGCCTGGAAAATCCCATGGACAGAGGAGCCTGGTGGGCTACAGTCCACCAGGTAGCAAAGGGTCCAACATGACTGAGCGACTTCACTTTGACTTTCAGTGACCTCCTGGAGCAGCCTTAGCTTTGCGTGTGATGGATAGTGAGCGCAGGACTGAGACACGCCAGTTCTGTGTGAGGCAGGTCCCCTCTGCATGGTAAAGACACACTTTCCCCTTATGCAGCAGCTGGCACTCATCTGTGTCTGGATCCGGTATAACTTTGACAGATTCTGACATGTCATGTAATGACTGAAACAAACCTTCTGCTTTGTTCCCAGAACTGAGAAGAAAATGACTCGAACCAAAATAGCCGTAGTGTCCAAGGTAAATGTACACCTGGGAATAAAAGCCGTTGTGTGACACTAAGGGACTGGCTTAGGGCTGGCTCTCTGAGCGCCGTCTGTGTTTTGTCCCCACAGACCAATCCTCCGAAGTGCACCGAGTGCTTGCAGTACCTGGACGACCCTGAGCTGAGATACGAGCAGCACCCCCCCGATGCGGTAAGTTCCAGCTCTGTCTTCAGCCGGATAGTTACTGTCTCCTGTGTCTCTGCTCACTGGTCCAATGTCTCTCAGGTGGAAGAGATACAGATACTGACCAACGAGAGGTTGTCCATCTTTGATGCCAACGAATCTGGCTTTGAGAGTTACGAGGATTTGCCTCAGCACAAACTAACCTGCTTCAGGTAACTGATAGGTTTTGTGTGTTTTTCCTTTTTTTTAAATCCTGCTGGATCTTTTTATTTACGTGGCTGTGCTGGGTCTTTGTTACTGCACGGGTTTTTCTCTGGTTGTGGCGAGCAGGGGCTGCTCTCTAGTTGCAGTGTGCAGGCTTCTCGTTTCGGTGACTTCTCTTGTTGTGGTGCACAGGCTCAGGTGCTCTGTGGCATGTGGGGTCTTCCCGGACCAGGGATCGAACCCGTGTCCCCTATATTGGCAGGGGATTCTTGACCACTAAGTCACCAAAGAAGCGCAGGTAACTAATATACTTATCATAACAAGGCATTTTCTTAAAGACACCTGAGTTCTTAATATCCTAATAAAGTTTTCAACACCTGATCTGCAACATTTCTTAAGCTGCTGACACTTCAGGGCCACCAAGCTGGTAGATGACTGGTAGGTCTTTGGTTGTGAAAGCTATTCCTGTTAGATCTTGAGTAGGTAAACATCCTTGCAAAAATCAGCTATTTTGCTGTGTCAAGTCTTAGTTGTGGCTTGAAAATCTTTAGTTCTGGCATGTGGGATCTAGTTACCTGAAGAATTGAACCTGGGCCCCCTGCATTGGGGAGCATGGAGTCTTCTTAGCCACTGGACCACCAGGGAAGGCCCTTGAGTCGGTAAATATCGTAAAGCTCATTCATTCCACTGAGGGCCAGCTATGTGCAGTGGGTATTATAGATACAGCACTTCAGGCCCCTGGTTTCATGGAAGCAGAACAAGCTGTGCCTGTGGGTAGCGACATTGTGATGGATGTGAAAAGCACGGGGAGCAGAGAGAGAGTGGGTGGGAGAAAGTTGTTCAGAATGGAGGGGAAGGGACTTGAGCAAAGACCTCAGCTTAAGAACAAGCCAAGGAGATAGTGAGGGAAAGACATCCAGGAGGAGGGAACAGCAGGTGGAGGCTGGGAGGGGGGCGTGTAGGCTGTGGAAACTAGATAAGGGGCTGTGTGGCTGGAGTGGAGGGGCCAGGGGGTGAGTGGTAGGGGATGTGGCTGGGGAACAGGGACCCAGGGCTGGGGCTGGATCCTGCGGGGCTCTTCAGGCCGAGGCAATGACGCTGGGGTCTTCTTGGTGTAGGTAGTGGAGTTTGGACTGCGTTTGGGGTTCAGACAAGCCTGTGATTGAGCAGAGTCCCCCTCCTCTCTAGCCTCCTTCGTTCTGCTCTCTCCTGCTCACTGGAGGTGCTTCCCTTTGCTTCTCTGTGTGAAATAGCTTGGCTCCAGCTCATGTATCCTTTCAGGCCTTGGCACGTGCTTTTCCTCTCCCTGGACAAGAAAAGAGTAGGGGCGGCTGGATCGCCTGTTACAAAGCGTTAGGTGGAATCATCTCGAGATGGTCTTTCTGACATTCCTGCCCCACAGTGGGCTGGGCGCTCTAGGAAATCCCAGTGTGTTTCTTCACAGTGCTCTGTATGCTTGCTGCTGTTGGGTGTGTCTCTCCCTCTCCACGAGCAGGAGCCTGATCTGTACTGGGACGCTGTCTACTCCCCGGCCACTCCCCGGCTCAAACCTCTGCCTGACAGCACGAGTGAAATGTGCTGTTAGCATTGCTGATGTTCACGGCCTTGTGCTTCCCTGTGGCGCTGCTGGGGCAGAGGCTCGCGAGAACTGGGGGCTGGGGCCACTGTAATCAGGAGTGTCAGGGCTTGGGGTCTCTGGGTGGCTCCTCAAGAACAGGTCTACCCCAGACTCCTTCCTGTGGGTTGGGAAATAAGAACACACGTCCCAGGAATGGCATGCCTTTGAGCATCAAGCCGTTGAAGCCAGACCACCTGGGTTAGCTGGGGACTCTGTTTACCTCTGGTCCTTGGGCTGAAGGTGGCAGGTGGCAACGAGCCCCTTCTGCACACTAGTGGGCCCTGCCCTGGCCTGAGACTCGGCACTTCTCCCTGATGTCACCTCTCCTGACGGAGCACGAGGACAGTCTGTCAGGCTGGGCCCTGGATCCTCCCCTTCTGTGAGTCCACCGTGTCCTGCCCTCTGTGGGTATGTGTCCATCCTTCCCACGGCTTCAGGTCCTAATGGCAGAACTGTGACCCATGTCTGTCTGCTATGCCTGGTGGAAGAGCTCCACTCAAAGTGCTCATGTGTTCATTTTTTTAATTTGGTAAGATTCCAAGATGAGAATTTCTTGGCATCCAGGGGCCTAGGCGGTGGGAATGTGGCGGGGGATACTCTCAGACCTGCATAGCAACTCTGGCCTTGAGGCCAGCACAGGCAGGTCCGTAAGCAGAACCCACCCCAGTCCCATCCTGTTTTCTCAAATTCAGCGTCCTGCTCAATGATGCACACTCTTCTAGTGTCATGGAGCGTCTCTAGGTGGTGGGTGTTCTTGAACTTGAGGCTTCACCCCCCAGAGGGAGGTGGAAGTCCCTCCTTCTCATGTCCTCAATGAGCCTCACTTCTTATGATGTGTAACACACATTATTTTAATCTTTTTGAGGTGAAAGTCATAACGCAAACTAACATATAAAATAGTGTGAAGCAGTAAATCCAGAAAAACAAAGCAGATCAGGAATTGCCGGGGTGGTGTCGGGAGGGGGGAAGGAGTGACAGGTCAGTGGGTGTGAGGTTTCATTTTCAGCAACAAGAACGTTTTGGAGCTAGAGGGAGTGGTGGCCCAAGTCTGGGTAGGATGTATTGGAGTAGCCAGTGCGTCTCCACAAGCCACTCCCCAAGGGAGGGCGCGCCAGGGGCTCCCCTGTGGGGTTTCCCGCTGTCGGTCTTGCTGACCTCTCCACATTCCCTTCTCATACTCTTACTCTTGGTACCCAGGTGGGCGAATCAGAAGGTATGGGGTGAAAGAGCACTGTACTGACCCAGGGTTCTGGCAGCCAGGGAGATAGTGGAGTCTGGGGACCACACTTCATCCCCCCATGTCTGAGCTTGACTCTGTACCCCTGCCTGCCTTGGTCTCCTGGTAAATGGCCTCTGTCCCCTGTCTAGCGTGTACTGTAAACGCGGTCACCTTTGCCCGATCGACACCGGCCTCATTGAGAAGGATGTCGAGCTCCTCTTTTCTGGTTCAGCAAAGCCGATATATGAGGATGATCCATCTCCCGAAGGTAAGGGGAATGTTCCAGATTGTCTGAAACAGTCAGTTTGTAAACCGAACAGAGTCTGGGCTGCGAGCAGCTACAAGCAGTCTCGCTCTGATGGCTCCAGTAAGGCTGCCCGGCTCACCTGATCAGAGGTGTGGGCTCGGGTGGGGACTCAGTGCCACTGAACCTGCTTGGGTTTTTGAGGCATATTCTTTTAGTCATGTCCAACTGTGCAACCCCATGGACTGTAGCCTGTCAAGGCTCCTCTGTCCATGGGATTTTCCAGGCAAGAAGACTGGAGTGAGTTGCCATTTCTTAGTCCACTTCATTTCAAGAAACCTTTTTCTCCTCTTTTAGGTGGTATTAATGGCAAAAATTTTGGCCCCATAAACGAATGGTGGATTGCTGGTTTTGATGGAGGTGAAAAGGCTCTTCTTGGCTTTAGCACCTGTAAGTATGTGGCCAACTGTGGACTGTTTTGGAATCTGAAAGATGCTTCTGTCTTCCATGGGGCTTGGTTGGGCTCTGGGAAGTCTCAGGCTCCCATGACCGGGCTTGGTTGGGCTCTGGAAAGTCTCAGGCTCTCGTGGCTGTGTGGGAAGCATGTCAGGCTTGATTGGGATGGCTTCTCGTACTAGTTACAACTGACCCTGGAACTGACCTTGCAGCTGAAACCCAGACCAAATTCCAAAAGCCAGAATCGAGCTAGAGGAAAGCCACTTGGCCAGTCTATTCTCTGGTTGGCTCCAATAGGCCCCTTCTGAATGAGTTAACCCTGACCGTGCCTCTTAGGCTTTGACGTTTGAGTGTGGAATGACTCTGCCTGCTCTGTGAGCCTCGTAGCCTCATCCCTGCCCTTTGGCTACTGCTGCTGCCGTCAGGCTCACACTGCTCTTGTCTGTCTGTCCACTCCAGCATTTGCTGAGTATATCTTGATGGATCCCAGCCCAGAGTACGCACCACTATTCAGCGTGATGCAGGAGAAGATCTATATAAGTAAGATAGTGGTTGAGTTCCTGCAGAGCAACCCTGACTCCACCTACGAAGACCTGATCAATAAGATTGAGGTAAGAGGCTTAGGTTTTTCATTATCTGGGATTCACAGATTGTTTACATGTGATGTTGTTCATTCACTGATTTGGGTCCAACTCTTGGTGACCCCATGGCCTGCAGCCCTCCAGGCTCCTCTGTCCATGAGATTTCCTGGGAAAGGATACTGGCAGGCAGGTTCTTTACCACCGAGCCATGTGGAAAGTCCCATTTACATGTGATACATATAAGCATGTTTGACGCAAACCAGTTTTGCTTAAGCCTAAGAGAAACTTCTGTTTTTGTTTTTTTTTCCCCAAAAGACCACCGTTCCTCCTTGTATGCTCAACTTGAATCGATTCACAGAGGATTCTCTCCTGCGGCATGCCCAGTTCGTGGTGGAGCAAGTAGAGAGTTATGATCGGGCTGGGGACAGTGATGAGCAGCCCATCTTCCTGAGCCCCTGCATGAGAGACCTCATCAAGCTGGCCGGGGTCACCCTGGGAAAAAGGTGAGGGTGCAGTAGGAGTGAGCCTGAAGACCTGAGACGGAGTCTGGAAGGCAGGGCACTGCGGGAGCTCTTCCTGGGCCGCTAACACCGTGGAATCTCTCTTCCAGGCGAGCCGAGAGGCGGCAGACCATCCGGCAACCCGCCAAAGAGAAGGACAAGGGCCCCACCAAGGCCACCACCACCAAGCTGGTCTACCAGATCTTTGACACTTTCTTTGCGGAGCAAATTGAAAAAGATGACAAGGAAGACAAGGAGAACGCCTTCAAGCGCCGGCGCTGTGGCGTCTGTGAGGTAACCTCGCCTATGCCGGCTCTCCTGCCCCTCATGATCTCTGAGGAGCTCGCTGTTTTCTCTTTTTGACTTGAGAGTCTTACTGCGTAGACGTGACCCCCCAAAAACAGCTCAGCGAAGGAGTTAGTTATCCAGGGGGACTTGCATGTCTTACGGGACAACTGTCAAAAGAGGCACGCTCACGCACTTTGCCATCAGTGCTGCTTCTGCTACGAAGGAGTCTGGCCACGTCCCATTGTGTCCTCAGGCCCCTGTGTGAGGGTGAGGGGGGTGAGTGCCCCGCAGAGGCCAGCACTGCTTCCTCCAAGCGGGGTCATCCTCGCAGGATCCTGTCTTGTCTCATGGTGGAACTTTCCTCAGAAACTGGGGGCTTCGTCCAGCTTAGCTTTGAGGCCTAAGACGACCTCTCTCTGAATTTTTTAGTATAATATGTATTTACTTCACCCTGGAGGAATTAATCTCTCTAATTCTATCACTGACCCAGAGATCAGATCTGTTTTGGTGTCTTATTTGACTTAATTTGGATGAAAGCTTAAAAGGGAAAATATAGCACCTGCCTTCAGAACCACCCTCTATTCACACTAGTCCCTGGATTCTGAGGGTCTCCTCTGTCTTCAGTGGTCACCCTCAATAGGAATTTGCATGTTGAACCTGTGTCCCCCAAGCAGTGGAAACACAGAGACCTAACCACTAGGCCACCAGCGAATTCCCTGTCCTCACCGTTCTTATTTTGGTTTTTATTTCATCTAGCACATGCTTATCCAAGCTTTAAATTTTCTTTTTTTTTAAATTTACATAACCTGGCATCTTTCACAGCTACTGTGTGTTGATATGAGTAGACCTAGTTACCACTTTTCTCCATAGTATTTCGTGGTGACTCTCCTAACCTATCCCTCGGTGATGGGCAGTGATATTCTAATGTGTCTTCTGTGATTCTTCACTGCTTGGAAGCAGAATTGCTGGGGTGTAGGTGACATACTTGACTTTGATCTAGAACACCGTTTTCCAGAGTGGTGTCACCAGCTTACCTCTGAGCCACCTGAGTTCCCCTTTCCCCATACCTGTGCCAGCACCATGTCTCAGGGTTAACCTTTACAAACCTTACGTCTTGTTCCTAACTCTTATTTCCCTGAGTTCTAATGAGGTTAAACTTACATATTTTAAAATTCACCAAAAACTGGTTATCAGCTGTGACTAACGGCCATTTAATTTTTTTTTTAATTATGTGTTTTAGATTTGTCAACAGCCCGAGTGTGGAAAGTGTAAGGCCTGTAAGGATATGGTTAAATTTGGTGGTAGCGGACGGAGCAAGCAGGCTTGCCAAAAGAGGAGGTAAGTTTGGCCAATGATTGTTTTTGGAATGGAGGGAAATGCCAGCTGATGGCAAATAGACTTTGTGTGGGACAGGTGGGTTGACACGTGTAGAATAGGCAAGATCCCTTTGTCTAGTGTTGTCACCAAACCTGTCCCTGTTTTCTTAGTGAAAAACCTTCAGTTGGTTTTACTTTTTTTTTCCTGGCTGCGCTGTGGGGGCTTGTGGGATCCTAGTTCCCCGACCAGGGATTGAACCTGGGTCCTTGGCAGTGAGAGCACAGAGTCCCAACCCCTGGACCACCAGGCAGTTCCCAGTTGGTCTTATTTTTTAAAGAAGACCTTGCTTATCACAAGTGACTTTGTAGGTGTCCCAACATGGCCATGAAGGAGGCAGACGATGACGAGGAAGTGGATGACAATATTCCAGAGATGCCATCACCCAAAAAGATGCATCAGGGGAAGAAAAAGAAGCAGAATAAGAATCGGATCTCTTGGGTTGGCGATGCCGTCAAGGTAATCCAGGAGTGGGCCCTCGGCTGTCCTCGTGCTGCACTGCTGAGCAGCCAGGTACCTCACTGCCAGCCGTTCTGAGAGCAGCCGGAGCCCTGGAGTGAGAAACCTGCCCACGCATCCCGCAGCCTCGAGCGGAGCAGAGCTGACTGAGAGGCTGGGGTCTGTGGCCAGGCGCCAAAAATGTGTTTTTACTTGTATGCTCAAGGACTCGATGTTCCTCGCCCTCCAAAGCTGGCATTTGATACAGTCCTGGTGTGCGAGACTAGTTCCCCTGTGAAGCTGGTTTTGAGGAGAGCCCTCACTGCCCCCTCACTAGGAGTTGGTGTTTGGGAGCACTAGCAAACCGCCTCCGGAGGTTCTGTGCTCACCTGCCTAAGAGTCAAATTCTTTACCACAGCTGGGGAGTGAATACGTTGTCCGCATTGGTCCCTTGGTGTCCATAAGCTGGAGACGGGCCAGTTCCCTCAGCAAGCCTGAGGCCTGCCCCTGCTGGGTGCTGCTCCAGGTCTGGGCGACACAAGTGCCGGCAGGCGGGTGGGGCACGGGAAGAGGGCTGGGGCCACAGAGGCTTCTTGCTGGAACGTCCTGAAGGGTTGGAGAGCAGCTGGCCACTGAAAGTCCTTGAGAGGAACCAGGGCAGAGGCCCTGTGGTGGGAACCAGCTTTCCTTGTGGGAGAGAAGGAAGGGGGTCCATGTGTCTGAGGGGGTGTGATGAGTGGGATGCAGTGCTGTTCTAATTGAAGGCTAGGATCTGACTTGCTGCTGACAAAGGAGGGCGGAGCTGGTGACAGAGGGCTGTGAGTGCCTCGGCTGCAGGCTTCCAGCCAGGGGAGGGGCTGCTCTCTGTAGTAAGTAGCCAGGCTGTTGGAGCTCACGGCTGTTTAGAGAAACCGTCATGAGCTATGCTTTTCTGTAAAGCAGCAGGAACTAGCAGGACAAGCCTTGCACGGACCTTCAGATCCATCCTCTCCTGAAACTAAGTTCTTGTTTTCAGACTGACGGGAAGAAGAGTTACTACAAGAAGGTATGCATCGACTCGGAAACCCTGGAAGTGGGGGACTGTGTTTCTGTAATTCCAGACGACTCTTCAAAACCACTGTATCTAGCAAGGTTTGTATCCTTCCTTCCGCCTGACTTCAGCCCACACTTTGAGTAAAAGCAGGAGGTGCCTGTTTTGCAAAAAGCAGCAGCTCTTTGCCCTAGACTAAAACCAAGAAATGGACTTCCCTGGTGACTCAGTAGTCAAGAGTTCTGCCAATGTAGGAGACCTGAGTTCGATCCCTGGGTTGGGAAGATCCCCTGGAGAAGGAAATGGCAACCCACACCAGTATTCTTGCCTGGGAAATCCCGTGGACAGAGGAGTCTGGTGGACTGCAGTTCATGGGGTCACAAAGAGTCAGACACGACTGAGCACACATGCAAGCGACACCAAACAATTATCTGTACTCCTGAGGAGCCTCGGGCCAGCTCCACTGGTCGAGTTAGAACCTTCTCCCTCCCCGTCTTCCGGCTCCAGGGTCACGGCGCTGTGGGAGGACAGCAGCAATGGGCAGATGTTCCATGCCCACTGGTTCTGTGCTGGGACGGACACGGTCCTCGGGGCCACATCGGACCCCCTGGAGCTGTTCCTGGTTGACGAGTGTGAGGACATGCAGCTCTCGTACATCCACAGCAAGGTGCAGGTCATTTATAAGGCGCCCTCGGAGAACTGGGCCATGGAGGTGAGTCCCCGGTGCCCTGCATGTGTCGCTGCCCCTTGCTGCGTGGGGTCATCATGGCTGACGGTGGCCCCATCCCCAGGGAGGCGTGGACCCCGAGGCCCTGATGTCAGAGGACGACGGGAAGACCTACTTCTACCAGCTGTGGTACGACCAAGACTACGCGAGATTTGAGTCCCCTCCGAAAACTCAGCCGACGGAGGACAACAAGTACAAGTGAGTGCGGGGCCTGGGCTCCCAGGCCGCCCTGTCGGTGCTCCAGGACGCTGTGTGAATGTGTGGACCCCCCCTGCTTGCCCTGTGCTTCTCTCTGCTGGGTCTGCTGTCCCCCTGTCCTCTGATTGCCCTCCCCGCCAACCAGAGACCAGCCTGACTTGGTTGCAGTGGCTGTGAGTGTGTGGACAGCCTGGCTGGGGGTCGGGGTCACGCCCATGAGAAGCTGTCCCACTCAGGGATAGGGTGTGTCTTTCTGTGTCTGTCCTACAAATCTATGTCTTTCCTCATAAGTGAGGTCTTTGATTCCATTTAACTCTAATGCTTTTAGAGAGGTTTGCTTCTTAAATGCTTAGTGCTCCTGTTTTCCTTTCTAACCTTGATACCTCACTTTTTTTAACTAAAGGTGGTGACTGGAGTCTTCCATCATGAGCAGTGTGTGGGAGTGAGGCTGGGAGGGTTTGCTGAGCTGCCTCTGGTACTTCCAGTCAGCCTGGGCTGCTTTCGGGCTTGATCTGTTTTTAAGGCACTCTAACTCTCCTCTGAAGGGTTTATTAATCAGGAACGTTGTATTTTACCAAATCCTTCTTCAGCCTTTAGAGATAATAGTGTGAGCCTCCTTTGACATGGTTTGGGTTCCTGGCTTTACCGTGGTCTGCATTATCATTCATGTTGGATTCTTAACCAGATTCTAGGCCATTTGCTAATGTCTCTGGGTTTTTATGTCAGCTACTCGGAAGTGGGGTTGACTTGACATTTTCCTGGTGTGCATATCTCTGGGCTTTGCTCCCCAATCAGTGTGAACATAAAAGTGCAGGAGAGCCAGTGCCTTCTAACATCCGTCCATACTTCCTCTTGGTACCGGAGTCTCTGGAAATACGCCAGCGGCAGCTGCTTACAGTCACCACCAGCCACTCAAGGGCCTTTGGTTTCTGTCCACCTCTCCTTCAGGTTCTGCGCAAGCTGTGCGCGTCTGGCCGAAATGAGGCAGAAGGAAATCCCCAGGGTCGTGGAGCAGCTCCAGGACCTGGAAGGCCGCGTCCTCTACAGCCTCGCCACCAAGAACGGCGTCCAGTACCGGGTGGGCGATGGCGTGTACCTCCCTCCCGAGGCCTTCACCTTCAAGTGAGTGCCCCTTGAAGCCAGCGGGGCCAGGCGCTCCGGGCCAGCAGCAGGCTGGCTCCACCATGTGCCCCCCACGTCAGCCCACTACCAGCTGCTGTCGAGCCGTCGCACTGGCGTCTGTGGTGAGCAGATGCCATCCAGCGGTCCTGTGTGGAGCCACTGTCCTTCTATGGCAGTGAGGCTATCTGTGAAGGAAGTCAGACAGAGCCAGCTGGCTAAAGGAGGATGCTGGGGTCAGTGATGGGTTCCTGCCCAGCTGGTCATGTCAGAGACCCTGCCCCCAGTTCCCGTTATCAGATGGGGAGAGGAGTATCTTGTCTTGCCTGCCAGGCCTCTAAGAATAAGTGAGTTAAAAGTGCTTATTAGGGACTTCCCTTGTGGTTGAGTGGTTAAGACTCTGCCCTTCCAGTGCAAGGGGAACAGGTTCAGTCCCTGGTCAGAAAACTAAGATCCCACATGCCCTATGGTGTGGCCAAAAAAATCTAAAATTCAAAAAAAAAAAAAAAAAGGTGCTTATTAGCACAGCGCCTGGCTTAGTGTAAAGGCTGACTGTGAGTTACTGCTTGGTAATTGGGAATTGCGTCAGAAGACTTCCACATCAAAGGACTGAGCTCTTCAGGGAAAAATCAAAGCCACAGATATTTCCCATACTTGATCCCTTCCTTGTTGGTCCTTAGAACTAGTGTGTGGTTGGATTTACAACCAGCATTTTGGCAAGCTTAGCTCAGTTTCCCGACTTATTTTCCTCGAGTCCTCATTGGAACCCATTCAACTGAATGGGTTCAACCCAATCAACCCGTGTACTGAGTTGCAGAGCCTCAGTCCTCCCAGCCCCGTGAAGTGGGTGTACATGGTGCCCTGAAACACCAGTTCTTGGCCTGGAAGGGGAGGCCGCCCTGTAGGGCTGTTGACCAGGTATTCCTGGCCCAGCCAAAAGTGAGAGCACAGGTGTTCAGAGGGTCTCTGGGGCCTGATAGACTTTGGGGGGCCTGGTGGGAACACACGGCAGATGCCCTCCTGAACTGCTTAACTTCCTGTCTTCAGAGTGTGGCCCTGTGGTCCTGGCAGCTTGGCATTTGCTGTGATGGCCTAATTCCGCCAGTACATGGCCAGGCCAGGTTCGGCTAGCCCAGACTGCCCATCTTCTCCCCCGGCCTCTCCCGCAGTGCCCCGAGGTTAGTGCCTCAGTCAGAATGTAGCTTATGCCACGGCCACAACTCTCAGATCACAGGAGTTTACCTCTTGCCTGGACTGTGTGCCCACTGTGGTTCAGGGGACTCAGACTGTTGTGTCACTCAGGGACCTGGGTTGACAGGGCCTCTGCCTTCTCAGAAGTTGCCTGTCTGAGGCAAGAGGAAGCTCACTGGCAACTCTCCTGCCAGGGCAGGGCTTGTGTATCACGGCTGCTCACACCCATGGAGCTGAACACATCACCTGCCAGGAAGTCCTGCCCTAAGGCCGGGTGCAGGGAGAATGTGAACAACCTCAGCAGTGAGACCCAGAGCACAGATGGGGAATACCTGTGTCAAAGTGTGGATGAGGTTGAATCTCTGAATCTGTGATCAGGGTACTGAGCTGCGTTAGTTCAGGCGCTGGAATTTAAACAGTGATTATCACAGGTCAGTCACGCCAAACCACTTTCTAACATTTCACGTTCAGTCACTCAGAGCATTTGCCTCTCTGCAGCATCAAGCTGTCCAGTCCTGTGAAACGCCCCCGGAAGGAGCCTGTGGACGAAGCTCTGTATCCAGAACACTACCGGAAGTACTCTGACTACATCAAGGGCAGCAACCTGGATGCCCCTGAGCCCTACCGTATTGGCCGCATAAAGGAGATCTTCTGCAGCAAGAAGAGCAACGGCCGGCCCAATGAGACAGACATCAAGATCAGGGTCAACAAGTTCTACAGGTCGGTGAGGGCTCTGCCCTCCAGGGGCCTCTGCCTGAGTCGTGGGAGGTAGTGAATCGCACACATGGTGGTCTGGGGTCGGGGGGGGGGTGGAGGTGTCCTCCCAGGTGTTCCTGATTACCTGGTGGGTGCTGAGGATCACTACAGCTGTGCAGCACAGCCCTGGATTCCTGTCTTAAAGCTGCAGAGCTTTGTCCAAAAGAAATCAGGGAGCGGAGGTCCAGAGTGTGACCAAGGCAGGCATGGAATATCCTGGGCTCTGTCTGAGGTGCCATCAAAACCCTGATATCTGTTTAAGCTGCCTTGTGTTCCGCCCCCTCCCTACTGCCAGTCCTGTCCTTTCCAGGCCTTCTTCTCCGTTTCTGGGATTTCTCTCTGTCCCAAGGTCTTGGCTTCACTGAGTTTCTGGGATCCTAATAGTACTTAGGAGCTTAAACTGAAGCTGATCCATACAGATAGGTCTACAGTTGCTCCACGTCTTAGCTAACATACAGGAAAGTTTTTCTGAAGTCTTTGAAATAACAGGTACTGAGAGAACAAGGAGTCTGGCGGGCATAGGGGGAAGAAGGCAGCTCTAGACATGCTTCTCAATAGGAGGTCAGCAACTGGTCTCAACCCAGGCCCACCCAGTCTTCTTGGAGGCATAAAGAGCAAGCAAACCCTTAGTTGAGTTCACGGTAAGAAATCCCACTTAGTTTGTGGTGTTTAGTGCCAACTAAGGGGGTTAGTAAATCAAGGTGACTTAGTGAGGCATGGGGCCTAGTCTTTACCCACTGATCCTATGAGCACATCCCCAGGAATATGCCATTTAATTCATTTTCAACTTTCGACAAACGAACTAACAAAGACTCTTGCACTCCCAGGCCGGAGAACACACACAAGTCTACCCCAGCCAGTTACCACGCAGACATCAACCTGCTTTACTGGAGCGATGAGGAGGCCGTGGTGGACTTCAAGGCCGTGCAGGGCCGCTGCACCGTGGAGTACGGAGAGGACCTGCCTCAGTGCCTCCAGGACTTCTCCGCTGGTGGCCCCGATCGCTTCTATTTTCTCGAGGTGGGGCCCTGGGCTCACTGCAGGGAGGGCCTCTGGGTCAGACACAGCACCCGAGAAGTTTACTTACCCAGAGCACGAGTCTGTGACACTCAGGTTGATCTGGAATTTAACACTTAAAGCAAAACAAAATATTTTAACATCCTAATGCAATAACTTCGGAGAAGGCAATGGCACCCCACTCCAGTACTCTTGCCTGGAAAATCCCATGGATGGAGGAGCCTCGTGGGCTGCAGTCCATGGGGTTGCTAGGAGTCGGAGCAACTTCACTTTATTTTTTTACTTTCATGCATTGGAGAAGGAAATGGCAACCCACTCCAGTGTTCTTGCCTGGAGAATCCCAGGGACGGGGGAGCCTGGTGGGCTGCCGTCTATGGGGTCACACAGAGTCGGACACAACTGAATCGACTTAGCAGCGTAGCAGCAATGCAGTAACTCAGACTTCCCTGGTGGCTCAGACGGTAAAGAATCCGCCTGGAATGCAGAAGACCTGGGTTCAATCCCTAGGTTGGGAAGAGTCCCTGAAGAAGGGAATGGCAACCCACTCTAGTATGCCTGCATGGAGAATTCCATAGACAGAGGAGTCTGACGAGCTACAGTCCATGGCATTGCAAAGAGTCAGACACAACTGAGCAACTAACACACAAACACACACACACTCACACACAAATAACAATTTTTGTAGACTGTTAGGTGGCCTCTGCTGGTCTGGTCAGTGTCTATGAGTTAGGGAGATGGACCTCTAGCCCCAGGAGATGAATCCCTGCCCCCAGTCCCTTCAGCCTCATAGCTGAGCTTGTGGCCTGGTTATTGAGAGAGAGACGAGCCAGGAGTCTGTTGATTTAAGCTGCTGCTGCTAAGTCACTTCAGTCGTGTCCGACTCTGTGCGACCCCATAGACGGCAGCCTACCAGGCTCTCCCAATCACTTTTTTTTTTTTTCTCCCAATCACTTTTAAATTGTTTGAGCATGGCTTCTTTGTGACAGGCATGTATGGTCTTAAGATAACCCGTGTCTCCCCCAGGGTCTGGTCTGTACAGCCTGATTATGACATTTGCCTATTTTTAGAATGAGTAGTCCAGGTACTTAAAATAGCAGGAATTTCTGTCAGCTACATAAAACATTTTTATTAATAGACTTTTCCCCTTTTCTCTATTAGAATCAAAGCCCTCTTGGCTTCTGGCCATACTTAGGGAGAGATGAAGTGTATTCTTATCAGATTAACTTAAAGCCTATTTGTTAGAGAGGGGAGCTGGTGTCTCTCTTGCAGACCACTGTGGTTCTTTCCCCCTCAGGCCTATAATGCCAAGAGCAAAAGCTTTGAAGATCCTCCGAACCACGCCCGGAGCACCGGAAATAAAGGGAAGGGGAAGGGGAAAGGTATGTCGTGGTGTGTCATCCCCCCAGGTTCCTCTTCAAGTGTGTGTCCTCTAGCTCGGATACTCACGAGTCAAATCAGTATGGAAGAGCAGCCTCTGACGTTACCTCCCTCAAAACGAGGTGGACTCTGAGTCACCAGGGGCTTCGAGAAGAGCCCATCAGGAACTGCTCTGACTTGGGGCCCATCTCCTGCAGGAAAAAACAGGACGAAATCTCAGACGTGTGAGCCGAGTGAACTGGAGACAGAAATCAAACTGCCGAAGCTGCGGACCCTGGACGTGTTTTCCGGCTGTGGGGGACTGTCGGAAGGCTTCCACCAAGCAGGTGCGCTCCGGGGCGGGGGGGTCTCTCCACACAACCTGTTAAAAACTCGATCAGGCAGGCTGTGTCTGGAAGACCTCTGTGGCCCTGGTCACAGCTCCGACTAGAGAGTCTCTTTCTGGGGATTTCATGACAGGTCTGTGTCCTTGTATCCCCCACCCAGGCATCTCGGAGACACTTTGGGCCATCGAGATGTGGGACCCTGCGGCCCAGGCGTTCCGGCTCAACAACCCTGGGTCCACGGTGTTCACAGAGGACTGCAACGTCCTGCTGAAGCTGGTCATGGCCGGGGAGGTGACCAACTCCCGCGGCCAGAAGCTGCCTCAGAAGGGAGACGTGGAGATGCTGTGCGGCGGGCCGCCCTGCCAGGGCTTCAGCGGCATGAACCGCTTCAACTCTCGAACCTACTCCAAATTCAAGAACTCCCTGGTGGTCTCTTTCCTCAGGTAAACAGAGCGAAAGTCCCTCTGCATTCAGTGCCACCTAAGGGCAACTAGATGGCCTGCCCCCTGCAAGGCCTGGTGCCAGGGCCAAGCAGTCACCACTTTAGCCTTTACCCCTGCAGAAGGCTGCTGCTGAGCGAGGCGCCAGTCTCAGCCTTCAGGGGTTCACGGCTCCCTCTCCACTAGGGAGAGACCCTGAGAGCCGGCAGGTGTGTCTTGACAAGCATCAAAGCAGTTGGGAGTGACTTCTGGCCAAGGAGGCCTTCTTGCTCTCTCCAGGCGTGGAGCTGACTCTCTCGGTCACTCCTGTCCTCCACAGCTACTGTGACTACTACCGGCCCCGCTACTTCCTCTTGGAGAACGTTCGGAACTTCGTCTCCTTCAAGCGCTCCATGGTCCTGAAGCTGACGCTGCGCTGCCTGGTCCGCATGGGCTACCAGTGCACCTTTGGCGTGCTGCAGGTGGGCCCAGGTTGGGGGCAGACGCAGAGGCCAGAGACGGGAGCGGCCATCCCTGAGCTGCAACAAACTGTCCCTAACCGAACACGGAGCTCCAAAGGGGACTTCCCCAGCACTTCCACTGCAGGGGGTGTGGATTCGATCCCTGGTGGGGAACTGAGATCCTACATGCTGCTGAATGTGGCCAAAAATTAAAAACAAAACCCCTCAAAGGGTCAGGCTGTATAGGGTGGTGACCTGTAGTGTGGTGGAGGCAGATGCTGGGGCCCACACTGCACTGTGGAGCCTTTGGCATTGAGATTCTGGAGGAACTCAGAGCCAGAACCCCAGTAAGTCCTGAGGGGCCGTGTGCAAGACACCTCTTTGCCTCGTCATTTCCAGCTCGTTTCCCCTGATGGGGTGTAGGGGTGCCCAGCTATGGAACTCCAGGTAGCAGTTAGAGTCCCACACAGGGTGGGTCAGGAACCACACATAGACCAAACTGTTTTATAGACTAAAGAGCCGAGTCTCTGGGTGAACGGACGTGCTTATGAACACCTAAAGGGTGTGCATGGTGACACTCCAGGGGGCTCTCAGTGGCTGTGTCTGCAGTGACAGGGCCTTGGGGTGGTCAGAGGGGTCAAGGCCTCTTCTGAAGAGCAGCTGCGCTGTGTGTGCCTGTTCAGTAACTGATGGCATCACTAAAACTGAAACGAGTGCTGAAAGAGGAGGAAGAGTGGGCTGGAAAACAGTGAGTGTGTGGAGGAGAGAGGGTGGCCACTCAGCCCCAGGCCCTCCCAGTCGGTCTGCACAGTGTCTCAGCCTCACTGAACAAGCCTCGCTGGCGGCCGTGTTCTGTCCCTGTGACTGGGGGCTGCCAGGCAGGAGGCATGGCTCCTGGTGTCTCCTCTGGCTGCTCTCCTCCCCAGGGCTAAGACCACAGCACCCGCATGTGTCTAAAGAACCGGCTGAGAGCATCTCCTGAGTTCACTCCCACCTCCTCCAGGGGCTGCCGGCCACCTCTTGGGATCTCTTGTCCTTCCCTCTGGCCTCACTCCGGTTAGGTGTAAGCCTGTGTGTTAACTTCCTGGAGAACGACATGGCAGCCCACTCCAGTATTCTTGCCTGGGGGATGTCATGAACAGGGGAGTCTGCTGGGCTGCAGTCCATGGGATTGCAAAGATTCGGACGCAACTGAAGCAACTTAGCACTAACACTGTGGTTTAACTAAGGGCTTGTCTGGGTGAGCTTCACACCGGCCAGCTGCTCCCCAAAGTCAGATGCCACGGACCCCAGCCCTTGGACCAGCGAGTCAGGGTGCCCGCTGACTGTGCATCTCTGGTCCTCCCCGCATAGGCTGGTCAGTACGGCGTGGCCCAGACTCGGAGGCGAGCCATCATCCTGGCTGCAGCCCCTGGGGAGCCACTCCCGCTGTTCCCGGAGCCGTTGCATGTGTTCGCACCCAGGGCCTGCCAGCTGAGCGTCGTGGTGGACGACAAGAAGTTTGTCAGCAACATCACCAGGTAGGAGCCCTGCCTGCCCGTGGTCGTGGTGCCGGTGAGGCTCGGGGGAGCAGGGTGGTGCCGGGGGACCTCAGTGACAAGGCCTGGGCCCGGAGAAGGTGTTAGCGAGGAGCAGTGGTGTGGGGTCCAGTGTGCCCCCAGAATGCTCTGCCCCCTGGGCTCATCCTGCCCGAGTACCCTGAGTACAGGGCCACAGCCAGAGCCCACACTCTACACAGGGTCTGAGGAGAGTGCTGCCCCGGTGACCTCGGGTAGCCCTTTGACCGCGAGTTGAGGTCCCCTTTTCTGGAGAAGATGGTGCCAGTCGTTGGGGATAGCAGCTGTAACTCAGGTGACAGTAGCTGTGTGTCCCAGAGGTGCCAACCCTCCATGCTTTGCTGCAGGTTGAGCTCGGGTCCCTTCCGAACCATCACCGTGCGGGACACCATGTCCGACCTCCCTGAGATCCGGAACGGGGCCTCGGCACTGGAGATTTCATACAACGGGGAGCCCCAGTCCTGGTTCCAGAGGCAGCTCCGGGGCTCGCAGTACCAGCCCATCCTCAGGGATCATATTTGCAAGGTGACCAGAGCAGGCCTCCCTACAGCTGCCTGTTGGTGACAGAGCTGCGGGTGGAGCCCAGCCTGGCTGGGGGAGCTGATGTCTGCACCTCCCCTTCCACTCCTTCTGCTCTTGATCCCTCACCGGTAGACCAGCGTTATCTCAGCCGGCCCCCAGCCTCACCACCTCACCTCCTCCTGCTTCTCCTCTTACTTCCCACACTCTCACCACCACCACCCTCCCCCACCACAGTACTTGGCCGTGGGAAGTGTTCATCAGAGCTTATTACTCTGAAGTAACAGGTCTAGGAAGACCTCATACTCTTTTCCTAGAATAGGTCTGGAATGGCCACTGTCTCCCACTGCGTCCCTCACCACCCCTGTTCTCTGGGAGACCGCAGGGCTCCCCTCCTCTGGCTCCACCTGTGCCACGCAAGCTCCTCCCAAACCCTCCCTGCACTTGCCGGAAGCCGCCCCTTCACCCGTGCTCCCTTATTCCACATCCCCGCTCTGGAGATGTCAATGCACGTGTATGACTCCAGGCTGTGCACTGGGGTTACTGTCAGTCTCCCCCAGTGAGATACAAGCCCCTGGGGACTCCTAGTCGCCTCCAATGTGCCCAGTGCCCACCATGACAGCACCCAGCCCCCATGGTTCCTGCTTGGGTGCTCCCCGAACTGGGCGACAGCCGGGCCTGCTGTGCTCCTCCAGGACATGAGCGCCTTGGTGGCTGCCCGCATGCGGCACATCCCCCTGGCCCCGGGCTCGGACTGGCGTGACCTGCCCAACATTGAGGTGCGGCTCTCTGACGGCACTCTGGCCCGGAAGCTGCGGTACAACTACCACGACAAGAAGAACGGCTGCAGCAGCAGCGGCGCCCTCCGTGGGGTCTGCTCCTGTGTGGAAGGTGGGGCACCCCCTCCCCGTGCCCTGGCCTCTGGGTATGGCTTCTTCCTGCTTGGTGCGAAGCTTCCGGCCCCCTTAGGGTCTGCAGCCATGCGGGGGGCTCAAGGGAAGGGGCACGGTCTCAGGCTTTCTCAGCAGGAGGTGCAGGGGCTCAGGAGCCCAGTGGCCCTGAGCTGGGTGCAGACCCACCAGACCTGGGTGTCCCTGCTCTAAATAAAGGCTGCTGAAAGCAGGGCTTATAGGGAGGCTCCGCCCGGTGGACTGTCCTCACGCCCCGCTCCCACGGCCCCATCACAGCCCTCTCTCCCTGCAGGCAAGCCCTGTGAGCCTGCGGCCCGACAGTTTAACACCCTTATCCCCTGGTGCCTGCCCCACACTGGGAACAGGCACAACCACTGGGCCGGCCTCTACGGGCGTCTCGAGTGGGACGGCTTCTTCAGCACAACTGTCACCAACCCCGAGCCCATGGGCAAGCAGGTAGGTCTGCGGGCCCCTCGGGCCTGGTGGGGATGGACTCGCTGGCCAGGGCCAGCGTGGGCTTCCGGTGGCACGGTCGTAGGTGGTCGCCTCTCACACCCTCCCCCACCATGCTTCTCGCCCCCAGGGCCGCGTGCTCCACCCCGAGCAGCACCGAGTGGTGAGCGTCCGGGAGTGCGCCCGCTCCCAGGGCTTCCCCGACACCTATCGGCTGTTCGGCAACATCCTGGACAAGCACCGGCAGGTCAGTGGACAGACGCTGAGGTGGGGCCGGCTGGCAGCTCCCACGATGCAGGCCCGTCGAGAGGGAGACCAGGGTGGGGTGGGTCCGTGGGGAGCTTGGCTCACACGGTCGCTTCTGAGGGGATGCTGAACCCCCACAGCTGGTTGACTGGCTGGCCTCAGTATTCCCAGGAGGGTGGTGGTAAGAAGCGGGTAACCCGCCATCCCTGGGGCCTTGGGTCCTCATGGGTCAGGCGGAATCAATAAGTGTGTGGTTGCTGTTGACAGCTGAAGGAGATTTAGCCCAAAGGAAACTTCCAGCACATCACACAAAGCAGGCTGAGCGTGTGGTGGTGCAAATTCACTGTTTTGTCACTAAGCATTGAAATGAACCAGTATTTCCTCCTGTTCCTCAGAGTACTAGTTTTGGCTCTTAATTAAGGTGCATCCGAGTAATGCAGGTGCATGGCTGGGGTTACAGCGAGACTTTCCCATTTCACACCACCCTCACCCCCCTCAACATGCTGTTCTCCCAGAGTATCAACTTTCAGCCAGAAGTGAGACCTGGTGGCTTTGTATCTGGATTCTAAGATTTTCTAAAGCCCTTTAAATCCCCTTTCTCTGGCTGATTCTTGACCCATCAGTGTTTGGGGTGGGAAGAGGGTCCAGTGGAAGGGCTTTGTAGGCCTCTGTGAGCCTGAGGCCAGGGACCCAGTGCCCCGGTCTGAGTGGAGGCTGGTGCTGACTCCAGCCATGCCAAACCAGGTGTCGCCCTCCTTCCCTCCTGCAGGTGGGTAATGCTGTGCCGCCGCCACTGGCCAAAGCCATCGGCTTGGAGATCAAGCGCTGCATGTTGGCCAAAGCGCGCGAGAGCGCCTCAGGTATGGTGGGGGCGGACTCGGCAAGGGTGTGATGTTCTGGGGCGACCCACCCAGTGGCCTTGCGTCTCTCTCAGGGTTGCTGTGAGACTGAGCAGGCAGGCGGGTGGGTAAGTGGACAGGCACTGGGGCCCGGTTCTGTCCTGTGGCAGAGTCTGGCTCGGCTGGGACCGTGGACGCTAACCCAGGCAGTCTTAGAAGCCTTTAGGGGACACCTGAGTAGTGCTCAGTCTCTCTGAATGTTGATACAGAGCTGCCACAGGTTCTTACCTGGTCATCCTTTAACATCGACACCTGGGTATTAACATAGCTCCTGATTGATGTACCTGTCGTACTTGTCTGTTGCTTACTGTAGCATACGTTCCCTGCAGTGACTCTCCCTTTTATTTCCCTTCAGCTAAAATCAAGGAGGAGGCTGCCAAGGACTAGTTCTCTCCTCCTATCACCCATGTTTCTGCCACCAGAGATCCCCAACGTGCACTGATATTGTTGTATTTTTCACATGTCAATCAGTCAGTTCAGATGTGTCGTATGCGGTGTTTGTGGCCTTGGCTGACATGAAGCTCTTCAGTGAGATTTGCCTATCGGCTAATTTGACTTAGTGATCAAACTGTGCAGTACTTTGTCCATTCTGGATTTTAAAAGTTTTTTATTACGCATTATATAAAATTTACCACTGTATGAAGTGGAAATTAAGACTTTATGTAGTTTTTATATGTTGTAATATTTCTTCAAATAAATCTCTCCTATAAATCACCCTGGGTGGCGACTCACAATTTACGAGGGACTTCTGGCTGCCTCTCCACTGAGGCAGGATGAGAGTGGGGTCCTTAGTGCCAAGTGTGACCCCACAGAGGTGTTGGTCTGAAGTTAGATCGCTCCATGTGTATTTGGGGTAGAGATTGTGATTCGGTGCTGGCCAATAACATGCAAGTAGAACTTGCTGGTGGTGTTTTTAGGAAAGCCTTTTATTTATTTATTTTTTGGCTACACTGTGAAGCATGCAGGGTCTTAATTCGCCAGCCAGGAATCGAACCTGCATTGGGAGCATGGAGTCTTAACCACTGGACCACTGGGGAAGTCCCCAGGAAGCCTTAGTTGGCCTTCCTCGTGGCCTTGTATCTCTTTGGTCTGGAGTGGGCTGTGATGCCTGGCAGTGTAGTGACTGTCTTGTGACCACGAGGCCAGAAGCCCCACACAACAGATGGTGGCACAAGAAGAGAATCATCAGTTGGAGCCCTGGCCTGCCACCCCCAGACAGACCCTGTATTTACTTAAGAATCTGTTAGGTGGACTTTCCATGTTTTCAGCCTGACTGAATTCTAAGAGGAACAAACCTTTTCTTTGGCTCATCTTTGGGAAAGACCTGTATAAAATGACAATGAAGCAGAAGCAGACAAACAAGTGTCACTCACCAGCACAAACCCCAGAGGGCCACTGTTAAGACGTCAAGTAGCACGTGCCCCACCTCTATGTATTCAGGAGGGTACTTGGTGGCGCCTCTACTGGAACATGCCCTGCAAGTCACAGGTGCCTTAATCACAAGACTAAAGGACTAGAGAGCGTTCAAATGTGAGATCCATTCAGCTCCTTCATAAGTAGTCTGGCTTCCCTGGTGGCTCAGTCAGTAAAGAATCTGCCTGCCAATGCAGGAGGCTCAGGTTTGACCCCTGGGTGAGGAAGATCCCCTCAAGAAGGAAATAGCAACCCACTCTGGTGTTCTTGCATGGAGAATCCCCATGGACAGAAGAGCCTGGTAGACTACAGTCCATGGGGTTGCAAGAGTTGGACACGACTTCACGACTTAGCAACTAATCTACCACATAGTAAGTAATTAAATGTTTTATCTTCCTGCTGTTGTAAACGGCACCATCCTTGGATAGACTCTTCCATTGTGTCACAAAGGTCCGTCTAGTCAAAGCTATGGTTTTTTCCAGTAGTCATATAGCTGTGAGAGTTGGACCATAAAGAAGGCTGAGCGCCAAAGAATTGATGCTTTCGAACTGTCGTTCTGGAGAAGACTTGAGACTTGCAGACCTGGGACTGCAAGGAGATCAAACCAGTCAATCCTAAAGGAAATCAACCCTGAGTATGTATTGGAAGGATTGATGCTGAAGCTGAAGCTCCAATACTTTGGCCACTTGATGTGAAGAGCCCACCTCATTAGAAAAAACCCTGATGGTGGGACAGATTGAAGGCAGGAGGAAAAGGGGACGACAGAGGATGAGATGGTTGGATGGCATCACTGACTCAATGGACATGTGTTTGAGCAAGCTCCGGGAGACAATGAAGGACAGGGAAGCCCGGTGTGCTGTAATCCATGGGGTCACAGTCGGAAATGACTTAATGACTGAAAATTTAATTCTGTCAAAGCTCATGACAGACTTGAGGGATTTTAAGCCTTTTTTTGTGTTTGTGTACAGTTCAATGGCATCCAATACAATCACTCTGTTGTAGGACCATCACCACTGTGTATTTCCAGAACATTTTTATCATCCCAAACAAACTTCATAACCACTAAATAACAACCCCTCATTCCCATCTCCCCCCGCCCAGCCCCTGGTAACCTCTACCCTATACTTTCTGAGTTTCCCCATTCTAGGCATCTCATAGAAATGGGATCATAGTTAGCCTTCTGCGTCTGACTTCTTTCACTCAGCAGAACTCTCTCTGGGTTCATCCGTGTTATAGCGCTGGTCAGAACTTCCTTTTTAAGGGTGAATGACATTCCCTCGTATGTATACACGTTTTGTCCATCAGTCTGTCAATGGACATTTGCACTGCTTCCACCTTCTGGCTATTGTGAATAATGCTGGAGTAAACGCTGATGTACAAGTATCTCTCTGAGGTCCCGCTTTCAAGTCTCTGGAGTATATACCTTGGAACAGAATTGTTGGATCACAGGCTACTTCTATGTTTAACTTGTTGAGGAACCAGCAAAAACTTTTTTATAGCAACTGTACCATTTTACATTTGTGCTAGCAACACACAGATGTTCAAATCTCTTTACATCTTTGCCCACACTTGTTACTTTTTGTTTCATAAATGCCATCCTAGTAGTGTCTCGCTGTGGTTTTTACTGGTTTCAGGTTTATGGTGTGTGTGTGCGTACATGTTCATTTTAATTTTTTAAAATTGTGAAATACATATGATGTAATTTTCCACCTTAACCATTTTTAAGTGTGCAGTTCAACGGCACTAAGTAATTTCACACTGCAGTTACATCAGTACCATCCATCTCTAGAACTCTCTTCATCTTGTGAAACTGAAACTCTGTCCCCATTAAACACCAATTCTGAAGGCTGGGGGAAGGATGGATTGGGAGTCTGGGGTCAGCAGATGCAAATGATCATATATAGGATGGATAAACAAGGTCCTACTATGTAGCACAGGGAACTATATTCAAAAGCCTGTGATAAACCACAGTGGAAAAGAATATGAAAAAGAATATATACATGTATAATTGACTCAGTTTACTGTACAATAGAAATTAACAATACTGTAAATCAACTACATCTCACGTCTTCTGTTTGTTTTGGTTTTTTGGCCATGCCCTGTGGCTTGCAGAATCTTTTCTTAAATTTTAATTTTTATTGTAGTATTGTGAAAGTTGCTTAGTCGTGTCCAACTCTTTGCCACCCCGTGGACTCTCGCCTGCCAGGCTCCTCTGTCCATGGGATTCTCCGGGCCAGAATAGTGGAGTGGGTTCCCTTCTCCATGGGATCTTCCCAAACAAGGGATTGAACCCAGGTCTCCCGAATTGCAGGCAGATTCTTTATCATCTGAGACACCAGGGAAGCCCAAGAAAACTCAAGTGGGCAGGTGGCTTATCCCGTCTCCAGGAGATCTTCCCAACCCACGGGTCAAACCCCCGTCTCTTATGTCTCCTGCATTGGTAGATGGGCTCTTTACCAGTAGCACCTCCTGGGAGGCCCTCAGGTCACCACAGAACATTGAATAGTTCCCTGTGCTGTATAGTAGGCTGTCATTAGTTATCTGTTATACACAGTAATGTATATATGTCAATTCCAGTCTCCCATTTCATCCCACCCTCTTCTCCCCTTGCTATCCGTAAGTTATCCTCTATATCTGTATCTCTATTTCTGCTCAACAAATAAATTCATCTACCATTTTTCTAGATTCCACATAGAAGCATTATGTACAATATTTATTTTTCTCTTTCTGACTTACTTCACCCTGTATGACAGTCTAGGTCCATCCACATCTCTGCAAATAGCACTATTTCATTCCTTTTTATGGCTGAGTAATATTCCATTGCATACATGTACCACATCTTCTTTATTCCTCTGTTGATGGACATTTAGCTTTCTTCCATGTCCTGGCTGTTGTAAATAGTGTTGCATTGAACACTGTGGTGCATGTATCTTTTTGAGTTATGTTTCTCTCTGGGTGTATGCCCATGACAGCTTGCAGAATTTTAGTTTCCTGACCAGGGACTGAATAAACCTGGGCCCTCAGCAGTGGACCACCAGGGAATTCCCAGAAGCTCCTTCCTTTTAAAACTGAATAATATTCCACTGTATGGATGGACCACATTTTGTTCATTCATTCATCCATCAATGGACACTAGGGTTGCTTCCACCTTCAGGCTAGTGTGAATCATGCTGCTATGAATTCGGATGTACAAACATCTGTTCAAGGCCATACTTTCAGTTCCTTTCTGTATATACCCGGAAATGCTGGGTCATATTTCTATTCTGTAGTCATTCTATTTCTACAGTTTTGAGGACCCATCATACTGTTTTCCACAACAGCCAAGTTGTGTTTTTGTTTTTTTATTTTTTGACTTCACCCCACGGCATGTGGGATCCTAATTCCCTGATCAGGAATTGAACCCACATCCCCTGCATTGAAAGATGGAGTCTTAACCACTGGACCGCTGGGGAAGTCCAGATTGTTTTGTTTTTAATGAAATGCTTATTCAAAGCACAGATGAAGACTCTTTGTCTTTCCCGCCTGCTACTTCCTCAGACACAACCATGATGAAAGTGTTGCTGTGTTTCCTTCCTGTCTAGGTTTTTCCACTGTTACCACATGTTCCTAAACTCAGTTATTTTCTGCATCTTTAAAAAACATTAGGTTCATCTATTCTACGCCTATCTATCGGCAACCTGTTTTTCTCAAGCACGTTTGCAATTTTCAAACAAAAGCAAGCTATAGAAAAAAAGATGACACTGAATCCCACAATGGCCAAAACGAATGGTCAGTACTTGTTTCCCTTTTTGTGTCACAAGGAAGCTTTTCTAACACCGCATCATCGCCACAATGACCACGATCACGCACATATGTAATGTGTCCACACTGACGTGCCATCATTTGCAACTACTAATTGAAAACTAACACAAACAATCACACAACCACTGATCTACCACTGACTATTCCAGCACTGGTTCCAGTGCTGGGCAAGCATGCAGCAATCACACAGACCAACATCATCCCCAGCAGTCTCAAGAACAAAGTGAGCAGACAAACTCCACAAAGAATAAGGGGATTTTGAAAAGCAAGAAATACTACAATCAAAATAAAGCAGAGAACATGGGGACTTCTCTGGTGGCCCAGTACCTAAGACTCCATGCTCCCAATGCAGGGGGCTCGGGTTTGATCCCTGGTCAGGGAACTAGATCCTGCATGCTACAACTCGAGATCCCACATGCCACGACAAAGATAGAAAATTCCACTTGGCCAAATATGTAATTTTTTTTAAAAAACAATCAATTGGGATGGTCTGACTCTGACTCTGATCCTTAATTTGTTCCTTTCCAGATTTTATTATTAAAATGCACACATGTATGTGCAGCTGGACTTTTTTCTAAAGATCTGGCTCTTTTTTTTTTTTCCAAGGATAGCTGGACTTTCTACTTGTATATTTGCCTATGTCATCAACTGCCCAGATCAAGATGCAGAAAATTCCCTTCACCTGCCTGGCACTGCAAGCTGGTTCCATCTCCATTAAGAGATGATCACAGATGATTTGTTACTATGGGTTAGTTTCGCCTGTTAGAGAATTTCACACCAGTGGAATCCTACGGTGTCTCTTCATTTGTGTCTGAGACGTGCATCCGTGTCACTATCAGTCATTTGCTTCCCTTTATTGCTACATGGTCCTCCATTGTAGAGATGGAACAGTTTATCCATGCCTCTGCTGATGGAGTTCTGAATTCTGTTATGACCTGCATTGTGTCTCCCACAAAATTCATATGTTGAATAACCCTAGTACCTCAGAATGCGAATATATTTGAGGATAGAATCTTAAAAAAATGTTTTAAAGATAAATAAAATGAGGTCATTAGGGTGGGCCCTAAGCCAACAGGCCTGGTGTCCTTATAAGGACCATGTGAAGACACAGGGAGAAGACAGCCATCCACAAGCCAGGGAGATAGGACTCAGAGGACATTTTGATCTCAGACTCCCAGCCTCCAGAACTGTGAGAAAAGAAATGTTCATTGTTTATGAGCTCTTCAGTCTGGTATTTTGTTATGGCAGAAACAAATTCAAATGATTCCCAATTTGGGCCATTGTGAATAAGTCTGCTGTGAATGTTCATGTGCATGTCCTAATATGTGACCTTTTGTGGATGTGTGTTTCTGGTGCTTTTGAAGAATACCAAGAAGTGGAATTCCACCTATGAGCACCAGTGAGTCCCTTGAAACTGCTGCCAAATTTCTGAGTGGTGCCACACCCTGAGTGTCCACACTCCCCTCCTGACGCCCTCTGTAGAGTTCCTTCCACTCTTGTCTTTTTTTTTTTTTTTTTTAATTATTTTTATTTTGGGCTGCACTGGGTCTTCACTGCTGTGTTCGGGCTTTTCTCTAGTTGTGGTGAGCAGGGGGCTCCTCTGCAGTGGCTTCTTTCGTGGGGCACAGGCTCCAGGCATGTGAGGGCTTCAGCGGTTGCGGCTCCCAAGCTCCAGGTGCGCAGGCTCAGTAGGAGCACAGGAGTTTAGTGTTCCACGGCATGTGGGATCTTCCCAGACCAGGGATCAAACCCCTGTCCCTTGCATTGGCAGGCAGATTCTTTCCCACTGGACCACCAGGGAAGTCCTGCTCTTATCTTGGCTGCTGTCCTGTGGAGTCTCTGGGTGTGGACAGAATGTTGGTGTGGTGATAAAGGACCACAAGAATGGCTCAGGGACTTCTTTTCCATCCAGCCTTGGACTCAGGCTTCTCCCCACTGTCCTATGCTTCCCTTGGCCCCCTTTTATTATCCCTTAGAAAATACCTGATTTGAAAAAAAAATACATGTTCAATGTTTAAGAAAAAGTTTTCCAGGGATTTCCCTGGCAGTCCAGTGGTTAAAACTCTGTGCTTCCACTGAAGCGGGTGCAGGTTCGATTCTTAATCAGGGAACTAAAGTCTCATATGATGTGTGGTGTAGCCACCACATAAATAAATAGAGAACTAAAAAGAAAATTGTATTCCATACAGAAAGAATACTGCGATGGAAGTACAAGCAAACCTCAGAGATGTTGCAGGTCTAGTTGTAAACCACTGCAGTAAAGCAAATACCGAAATTAATCGATAAAGAAAATATGAGTCACAATTTTTTTTTGTTTGTTTTCTAGGGCATATAAAAGTCATGTTTGGGGGATTCCTTGATGGCTTAGTGGTAAAGAATCTGCCTGCCAGTGCAGGAGACACGGATTCAATCCCTGATCCAGGAAGATCCCACATGCTGCAGAGCAACTAAGCCCGTGTGCCGCAACAATTAAGTTTGTGCCCTAGAGCCTGGGGGCCACAACTGCTGAAGCCATGGAGCCCTAGAGCTTGAACTCCGAAACAGGAGAAGCCGCTGCAATAAGAAGCTTGGGCACTGCAACTAAGGAGTAATCCCTGCTGTCCACAACTAGAGAAAAGCCCAAGCAGCAACAAAGACCCAACACAGTCAAAAAGAAATACATTTTAAAAATAAATAAGAGTCATGTTTGGACTTCCTGGCGGTCCAGTGGTTAAGGGTCTGCCTGCCAGTGCAGGGAAGTGAAGTGAAAGTCACTCACTCATGTCTGACTCTTTGAGACTCCAGTACAGTCCATGGAGTTCTCCAGGCCAGAATACTGGACTGGGTAGCCTTTCCCTTCTCCAGGGGATCTTCCCAACCCAGGGACTGAACCCAGGTCTCCCACATTGTAGACAGATTCTTTACCAGCTGAGCCACAAGGGAAGACTGCCAGTGCAGAGAACAGGGGTTCAATCCCTGGTCCAAGAAGATTCCACATGCCGTGAGGCAACTAAGCCTGTGAGCCACCACTACTGAGCCTGTGCTCCAAAGATCCTGCTGTGCAACAGGGGGAGCCACCACAGGAGAAACCCCTTTGGCCGCAGCTAGAGAAAGCCCTCACAGTAATGAAGACCCAGCGCAGCCCAAAGTAAATAAAATAATTTTTTAAAGTCATGTTTACACTATGTGTATACGTGTGTATGTGCTCAGTGGCGTCCAGCTCTTTGTGACCCCAGTGGGACTGTAGCCCACTAGGCTCCTCTGTCCAGGGCATCCTACAGGCAAGAATACTGGAGCGGGTTGCCGTTTTCTTCTCCAGGGAATCTTACCAACTCAGGGATCAAACCCACAGCTCTTACATCTCCTGCATTGGCAGTTGGATTCTTTACCACAAGCGACACCTGGGAAGCCCTATGTAGTCTATTTAAAGTGCACAATAGTATTATGTCTAGAAAAAAAAAAACTTTTAATTTAATAATACTTTACTGCTGCTGCTGCTGCTAAGTCCCTTCAGTCGTGTCCGACTCTGTGTGACCCCATGGACTACAGCCTACCAGGCTCCTCCATCCATGGGATTTTCCAGGCAAGAGTACTGGAGTGGGGTGCCATTGCCTTCTCCGAATACTTTACTGCTAAAAATGCTAAATAAACATCATCTGACCATGCAGGGTTCCCACCAACCTTCAATTGGTAGGAAATCTATCAAGTGCAATGAAACAAACTATGCCTATAAAGATGAGGCCAAATCGAAACACCCAGAAGCATCAGTGTTTAGTGGTTAAGGTCCTTCTGGGTAGCCAGAAATGGGCACAGTTTTCTCTAACAGGGGTGAAGCTCGTTGGGCAATATTTAGCTAATCCCTTAGTCATGACAGTTGTGCTGTTTTCAGTTCCAACCCTTTAAACCACATTGCACTGGGCGCCTTCTTATAGCCAGTTTAGGGCACTTGGATGTATATTTCCTTAGGCCCCTTCTAGAAGAGGACATGCAAATTTGTGAATATGAAAAACATGTTAAAAGGACTTCCCTGATGGTCCATGGCTAAGACTTCAAGTTACCAATGCAGGGGGTGGGGGATGGGGCCGGTTCGATCCCTGGTCAGGGAACCAGACCCCACAAGCGGCAACTAACAGTTTGCATGCTGCAACTAAAGATCCCACATGCAACTAAGACAGGCTGCAGCCAAGTAAGGAAATACAAAAAAAGAAGAGATTTAAAAAACATATTGTATATACATTACATCTCGCATATGTAACATAGGGTGTGTGCTATATATTAACATGAAAAATATAATTTTATAGTTTATGTATATGTTTACATTTAAACCAAAAAAAAATCAGATGGTAAAAATTTTAATTAAAACAGCATTTAAAAAATAACCTTCTCTTTCCCGATGGCTTCCTCTCAAAGCATTCTCTCAGCAACAGTTTGATAATTCTGTTCCTAAAATAGCTTGAATGTATCTACATATCTATTATTAAAGATATACAAAAATTGGTTCCTATAGCATATGCCATTTTATACCTTGCTTCATGTTCTTTTCTTGGATGTATTTTTAACATGAACTCAAGTAGATCTACTTCCTTAAGGACTGAATAGCATTTAATAGATTACAGCATAGCATGTCTTTTTTTCTTTTAATATTTATTTATTTGGCTACACCAGGTCTTAGTTGCAGCATGCCAGATCTTCCCTGACCAGGGATCAAACCCAGGCCCCCTGCATCGGGAGCTCTGAGTCGTAGCCACTGGAGCACCGGGGAAGTCCCAGCAGCATAACACGTCTTAATCTATTTAACCAGCCGCTGTTAAGGGACAGATAGGAATTTCCAGTTTTTGCTGTCATGAACAGTACTGTTTGGATAGCTTGTTCTCACATCTTTACATACATTCCCAGGTTTTTCTCACAGGTTGAATTGTCAACTGATTCAAAGGAAAACACGTATGTGTACTTAAGTTTTAGTAGATATCATCAGTATGCCATCTGAAGAGTTTGCATAATCTCACTAACAAAGTACAGGAGTGTCTTTTTCTCTGTATCTTTGCTACCACTGAGTAATATCAAATTTTTACAGTTTTGCCCAACTGCAACTTTCATTGTTTGGATTTTGCATTTCTTGAAGTAAACTTTAGTGAGTTTGCACAAATGTTTCTTGACCCTTTGTACAAACTTTATAATAGATTCATCTGTTGTCAGACTGCCCTCTTTTTTTTTTTTTTTTGGTGGTGCCTCACAGCTTGCAGTCCTAGTTTCCTGACCAGGAGTTGAACCCGTGACCCCTACAATAGAAGTCTGAAGTCCTAACCACTGATTGTTACTGTTGTTCAGTTGCTAAGTCTTGGCCGACTCTTTGTAACCCCATGGACTGCAGCACGCCAAGCTTCCCTGTCCTTCATTATCTCTCAGAGTTTGCTCAAAGTCATGTCTACTGAGTCAGTGATGCTATCTAACCATCTCATCGTCTGCTGCCCTCTGGACCACCAGGAACTCCCAACCACTCTCTTTATTTACTTATTTTCCCAGCCTCCTTCCTGGTCTCCTGCTAATTTATTCCTTTCCACCCTATCCTCTACAGGCTTCTAGAATAATCTTTCTCACAAGAAAATCTGGTCACATTGGGTGACCATTCAGAACATGTCAGTGCCTCACCCACACCCCACATCCTGCAGGATAGAGAGCCTATGCTGGGAATTCCATGGTGGTCCAGTGGCTAAAACTCTGTGCCCAAGATACAGGGGGGCTGGGTTTGATCCCTGGTCAGGGAACTAGTTCCCACGTGCCACAGCTAAGACTCTATGCAGCCAAATAAATAAAAATAAATATTTTTAAAACCTTATATATATATATATATATATATATATATATATATATATATATAAAAGAGACTACGATCTTTAGTCTAGTTTTTAAAGTCCTTTATAATCTGGTTCCTATCGGTTCCAAATACCCACAAATTGAGCGCTTATCAAGTGTAGACACCCTGAGGGTGCTGGGGACCCAGAAGTGAACGAAGCAGGCAAATGTCTTCCTGCAGCAGTCTACAGCAGTTTTTACCATTTTTTTCAT
Organism: Bos javanicus; assembly: GCF_032452875.1. Classification (NCBI taxonomy): domain Eukaryota; kingdom Metazoa; phylum Chordata; class Mammalia; order Artiodactyla; family Bovidae; genus Bos; species Bos javanicus. The sequence goes on along the minus strand of NC_083874.1, from coordinate 14,337,960 downwards.
TATCGTCCCTCTAAAAGAGAAAAATGGAATTATCTTCAATTTAAATCAGTGTTAATCTAATTACATTTAATTTCTCCCTAACAATAGAAATTAAATGTTTAGTAATAAGATTTTGTCTGGGAGGGTTGGCTTTGGAGGGCCACAAGTCATTGTCATCTCCAAGTTGGTTTTTTTGTTTTTTTGCCACAGAACAATTAATTTTGGTCCCCTTGGGAGTCATATCACTCCCACTGAGAATGCATGCGGTAGAGGGAAAGCTGGACAATAAGCAATAAATTAAAGAAAATGGAAAAGATTATATCAGGGAGCCAAGAATGTTACTAGGAATTCCCTGGTGGTCCAGTGGTTAAAACTCTGCACTTCCACTGCAGGGCCCAGGTCTGATACCTGGTTAGGGAATTAAGATCCTGCAAGCTTTACCGTTCGGAGGGGAAAGAAAGAAAAAAGTTACTCAAAGAGGGAGAATAGTAAGGGGGTGACTTGATATCTTGGTCATTTGAATCAGGAAAGTTCTTTCCAGACAAGGAAGACCAGTTTTGGTTTCTTCAGCTGAAAAATGGAAACGATAATTTCCTCCTCACAGTTCCTGCAAACAGTAAGAGCTATATAATTGAGCTTATTGTCATTATTTTTAATTTTTTAAAAAAGGTAAATGAAAAGGTCCGGTGGTTAAGACTCAGTGATCCCAATGCAGGCGCTCCTGGTCCAGGAACTAGATCCCACATGCCGCAACTAAGACCCAGCGCAGCCAAATAAATAAATAAACAAGATTTTAAGGTAAATGAGCCGAGCCTCTATTCAGCTATTAATAGGAAGATACCAGGGCCCAGCCTCTCACACAGCCGGCACCTCTACCTCCGTCCGTAGGGGGCGCTGTGGAGTGCTACGGCTGCTCTAGGCAGCGGAACCGGAAGTCTCTGTCACCTCTTACTTCCGGTCTTTGGCCCAGGCTTGGGCTGCGTGGGGATTTTGTAATGCCGACCGGAGACTTTGAGTGAGTCTGGGGCCGTGGAGGGGGTTTGGGAGGCAGATTAGGTGTGGGGGGCGGTCCTAGAAGTTAATATGGAGCCTAGGTACGTCGAGGCCACGGGAGCCGTGCCTCGCCTCACTCATCCCTCCTTTTGACAAACTTGTCCCCGCAGTTCGAAGCCCAGTTGGGCGGACCAGGTGGAAGAGGAAGGAGAGGACGGTGAGTCTACCTTGTCGCCTCGGGTCACCGCAGCCCGGCCTCCCCCCGCCGCTCCCAGGCCGTCACTGCTGCCTGCTCTGATCCTCCACCCTGGCACCGCCGTCAGACCCTGCATCTCCCCTCACGGCCAGCCCCTGCCCCGCGCCACTCTCATCTGGGCCAGCCTATCTCCAGCTCCATATGTTCACCAGCCAGCCCATCTTCTAACGTGCCACCGCACAAGTCCTTGATGCCAGCACTTCCGCTTCCCTACTCTGGGGAGGAAATTTTAACAGCCACACTCCTGTCTTTGTATTAATACTATTGCCCGGAGGCCTATGGCCCTCCCCTGCCCTCAGGCCAGGGATCCCCTGTGCTTCTCATTGCTGGAAGTTACTACGTGCCACCTCCGTGTCCCTGGATGGCTATCCCAAGACACTTCCTGGCCAGTCCTCTGCCCTTGGTCCCGCCTTTCTCAACTCCTGGTGCAGGCATCATCCCAAAGGTCCCTTGATTTCAGCTTGGGAATTCCTGTCCCTGCCCACCCCTACCCCACCCCCCCCCCTCCCGCCCACAGCTGACCCCTGCTCCCTCCACTCCCTGTCACAGACAAATGTGTCACCAGCGAGCTCCTCAAGGGGATCCCCCTGGCCACTGGGGATACCAGTCCAGAGCCTGAGCTACTGCCGGGAGGTGAGTGACCGACTTCACTCCAGCCCTGGGCCGTCTCTCTCCCCAGCCTCCTTCCTTCTGGTCCCTCTTACCCAGGGCTCAGTTCCTTTGTCTCTTCCCCTCTCCCAGCTCCACTACCGCCTCCCAAGGAGGTCATCAATGGAAACATCAAGACAGTGACGGAGTATAAGATAGATGAGGATGGCAAGAAGTTCAAGGTGAGGCTGGGGAAGAGGTGGGAGCCCTTTGCTTGAGGGGCACTTGGACTAGGAGAGAGTGATGTGTTGGATGTCTTGATGAGGAAGATCTGCTGGCTCTAGGAACCTTGAGGAGCAGAACGCCCAAACCTTTCCCCTCCTGTCCACAGATTGTCCGCACCTTCAGAATTGAGACCCGGAAGGCCTCAAAGGCTGTGGCAAGGAGGAAGGTAAGACCCTTCTCCCCCTGTCTTGGGGGCTCCTCCAGGGCTGACTCAGAGTAAAAATAGGAGTTCTTTTCCCCATTGCCTTCATTTTTAGAAGTGGGGTTTAACTGTTTGTTAAACAGTTCCCTGGTGGCTCAGTGGTAAAGAATATGCCTGCAGTGCAGGAGATGCTGGTTTATCCCTGGGTCGGGACGATACCTTGGAGAAGGGGATGACTACCTACTTCAGTTTTCTTGCCTGGAGAATTCCATGGACAGAGGAGTCTGGTGGGCTACAGTCCATAGGGTCACAAAAAGTTGGACATGATTCAGAGACTAGTGCTTTTTTGTTTTTTTCTAATGTTTTGGTTGCACCACACAACATGTGGGATCTTAGTTCCCTGAGCAAGGCTTGAACCCACGCCTCAGGCATTGGGAGTGCGGAGTCTTAACCACTGGGCCACCGGGGAAGTCCCCTGTGTGTACCTGTTTTGTTGGAGCAGAACTGAGGCCTGTGTGCAGTCCGTGGGGGGGCCCTGAAAAGTCCAGCAGGTGCAGGAGTGGGAGCGGAGGGGTTGGTTCTTACTTCTCCTGGCTTGTCGCCTGGGAGGAACAGAGCCAAGCCCTCCTGTGAGGTGGTCGTAGCAGCAGGAGTGATGGCAGTAAATACATTTTGTATGGTTACCTACATACTCTGTGTTAGACCCAGGTGCTTTGTGGGGAGTATTTTCTCGTTCAGTCCCCCTAGCATTCCAGGAAGGTGTGGGGGGAGCATTGTGGTCCCTTATAGGGGAGGATGCCGAGGTGCAGGTTGTTTAAGGAGCTCAAGGCCCCTGGAAATCTGGGTGATCCTGCACACCCCTGAGTATCACTCAGTGGGAGCTGGTCTGTTACCTGCACAGCCCCTGCCAGGGGTTGTTGGCTCTGGGCCTGTTTACCCCTGAGCTTCAATTCTCTCATCTGTAACATGAGGCTGAGAGCTGCCCCTACTCCTGGAGCTGGCATGAAGCTGGGGCCTGACATGCCCTCAGGGAACAGAAACTGTCGTCATCACTTCTCCAAGGAGCATTTGAGGAGGGCGGTGAATAGGGTTCAAGACCCACCCACCCTCAAGGTGGCTCTTGTTAAGTCTAGGGTGCAAATGGAGGGGGTCCCGCTTGTCCTTGCCCTGACCTGTCCCCCATCCTGCCTTGAGCTCAGAACTGGAAGAAGTTTGGGAACTCAGAATTTGACCCACCGGGGCCCAACGTAGCTACCACCACAGTCAGCGATGATGTATCCATGACATTCATCACCAGCAAAGAGGTAAGTGGGGTGGCTGGCAGGGGGAGCCAGTGGCCAGGGTGTTACTGGAGGCACCGGGGGAGCGGCTGCCCCTTCTGAACTGCCCCCACCTGCCCTGCCAGGATCTGAACTGCCAGGAAGAGGAGGATCCAATGAACAAGCTCAAGGGCCAGAAGATAGTGTCCTGCCGAATCTGCAAGGGCGACCACTGGACTACCCGCTGCCCCTACAAGGACACGCTGGGGCCCATGCAGAAGGAGCTGGCCGAACAGCTGGGCCTGTCCACTGGCGAGAAGGAGAAGCTCCCCGGAGGTGCCAGGACCTTGGGATACGGCTGGCAGGCTTGGCGGTTGGGGGGAGGAGTGGGAGTGGAGCGCAGGAATTGCGTGCGTCTCTGGGAGTCGCGGGTCCTCACCTGGGGTCTGGACAGGACCACCGCCGTTGGTGGTTATTGCCTCCCACGCAGCAGCAAGGCTGTGGCCACAGCCCACGTTGGTCTGTGGGAGAGACTGCAGGTGGGCGCTCTGCTGGTGACGCCACCCGTCTCTTGCCGTTGGGGTTTGTGAGAGCCTCTAGTGAGCACGGCTGCAGGCGTAAGGACGTGAGTAGTTAGGGGAGAAGGCTGTTCTCTCAATGTGTCTGTCCTGACTGGAGCTTGCTGTGTGTGTGCACACACACACACTGGAGTTCTATACTTGTGACTCGTGTGCGCAGCCACTTGTCACCTGTCCCCGGGACGGGAACCTGGGGGCTGTTGCTACCCTGTGTACTGTCTTGCTGTGTGTGAGGCTGGGCGTTTTCTCATGGTGCGTTCTCTCACTCTTCCTGTGCTGCTAGGAGGCAGGGCATGTGGGTGGGTCAATTTCCTGGACGTGACCTTTAAGTCCTTTTAGTCCTTTTAAGACCTTTAGCCCTTGAGAGATCCCCCGGATGCCTGTGGTTTGAGAGAGAGGGTGCTTGGGGCTGGATCATGGCCACAGCGGCTAACATCCTGGGCCAGGCCTGTGCCGGGGGAGGCTTGACCTAACCTTGCTTCTGGTCCCCAGAGCTGGAGCCTGTGCAGGCCACTCAAAACAAGACTGGGAAGTACGTGCCTCCGAGCCTGCGCGACGGGGCCAGCCGCCGTGGGGAGTCCATGCAGCCCAACCGCAGAGGTGAGGCGGGGAGGGCATCCCAGCGCCGGGCTGATGCGTGGGCGGGCACCCCTTGTACCCTATGATTATCCCATGGGTGGGGCCGGCCCCTCACTGACGCCTCTCCTTGCCTGCCCAGCTGATGACAATGCCACCATCCGTGTCACCAACCTGTCTGAGGACACTCGTGAGACCGACCTGCAGGAGCTCTTCCGGCCCTTTGGCTCCATCTCCCGAATCTACCTGGCAAAGGACAAGACCACCGGCCAGTCCAAGGTGGGCCAGCGGCCGTGGGGCGGGGTGGGGTCCTGACTCCCAACTGTGCCCCGAGCGTTGTCCCTGACCCCCACTCCCTCCCCCAGGGCTTTGCCTTCATCAGCTTCCACCGCCGCGAGGACGCTGCGCGTGCCATCGCTGGGGTGTCCGGCTTTGGCTACGACCACCTCATCCTCAACGTCGAGTGGGCCAAGTAAGACCTCTGCCCTCCACCGCCCCTCGTGGCATCGTAGCTGATGCTTGGGCTGACTGTGGGCCTCGCCAGGGCTGTCCCGGGGCGTGGGTCTTTGGCTGTCCTTTGCTTCTCGTGGAGGGCCCCACACCCCAAGGCCTGTCTGGCCCCTGGTGTGCTCCGTGCCCCGTCCCCCTCCTCCCCGTTGAGTTCATGTTGTGTATGTAAGATGAGTGGTGGTCCTGGGACTCCCTAAAGGGTCTAGAGCTCCCCCACTTGCCATCCTCACCCACCTCATGCTTCCCTTTCTAGGCCATCAACCAATTAAGCCAGCTGCTGCTGTTGCTGCTCAGCCCCTGGCCCCGGGACCCTTCAGTGACAGAAGTCAGCCTCCTGGAGCAGGGGATTTCAGGGCAATAAAAAGTCTTTAGTCTCTAGCCTTGTGCTGTTACATTTATTCCCTGATGTCAATCACACTGTTGTGGGTGGGGCCAGCTCCCCCCCCCCCGCCCAGTCCCCCCCATCTTGGGTTTGCTCCATGGCCCTCCCCAGGGTGGGTGCTGTGAGTGGAAGCTCCTGCAGCTCTGGCATGGGTGCCCCCTAGTCCCACTGGAGGCCTTTCTGTGGGGAGGAAGTAGGGGCTCCTGGCCTGTCTGGGGGCTCGGGGCCGGAGGCCTGCTCTCTGCCTCCATTCTGCTGCCGGGTTCCAGCATCTTGTGACGAGGAGGGGGCTGAAGACGGGCCAGGTCACGGGCTCAGCTCGTGGGACTGGAGCCCTGAGGTTTGGGGGGTGGCTGTGACGTTGAGGGGCAGGGCTTGGCTGGAGCACGTGGTGCTCTTTGGGGTCTGTCCCTGCCCGCAGCATTGGTGGCAGCAGTCCAGGCTGGGCACCACAGCCATGTAGAGTAGCGGGTGGATGCAGATGGCTAGGGGCACAAGGCCTCGTGTCACCTGGTGGGCCAAGTACGTCCTTTGGGCCAGTGCCTTCTCAGCCGCGGCCTCACTCGTAAAACCTGGGCAGAGGGCTAGCCAGCGCAGCTGGGCATACACGTTGAGCACTGCCGTGATATAGTAGGGCACGTAGGAACTGCCATAGAGCACCGTCACCTGCAGCTTGTCGGCTGCCGTCATGCCGTGGCTGTGCTGCACGGCCCGCCCCAGGGCGCCGTAGGCTGCCAGGGTGAGCAGTAGCGGCAGGCCACAGCCCAGGGTTGCCAGCGCCAGGCTGTAGACCCGGTAGGCCTCAAGCTGGCTGTCACCTGCTGTCCCCAGGCACTTGGTACAGGCCCCCGGGTTGGCCACAGAGCACTGGCCTGGGCGCTGGGACTCGCTCAGGTGAGAGAAACTGAGTGTGGGGGCAGCGAGCAGGACCGCCAGCACCCAGCCAGCGGCGCTGACAGCCCAGGCGTGCTTGGGCCGCAGTTGGCTGTGGGTGAAGAAGGGGTGGACGATGCCCATGTAGCGGTTGAGGCTGATGCAGGTGAAGATGACGCTACCCAGCAGGTTGCAGGTGAAGAGGAAGCGCTCCAGGCGGCAGGCAGCCTCCCCGTAGCGCCAGTGCTTGGGCGGGTAGATGTAGGCAGCCGGGGGGGCAGCGTCAGGGCCTAGAGCAGGTCGCTGACCGCCAGCTGGGCCGAGAAGATCATAGCTGGGGGCCAGGGGTGCTGCTCCCGGCTGCAGAAGCGGTAGAGGGCCAGGCTGTTGCCGGCCAAGGCCACCAGAAACTCAACTACCAGCATGGGCCACAGAAAGCCACCTTGGAGGCCACTGAGGACGCCATCTGCAGCCTCCGAGAAGTTGACTGGGCACTGCGTGTCACCTGTGAGCAGAGGGTGTGGCACATCAACCCTGTCCCTCACTGTGGCTCCCGCTGTGACACCTTTACCTATCGTGTGCCAGGAGCCCCTTGTGGGATGTTTCCAGAGTGCTTTTCCACACCCAGGAAGGCGGGTGCCAGCCACAGGACCTTTGTACAGAGGGACTCAGAGGCCAAGGAAGGTTAGAAGCCCAGAGTCCATTAGGCGTGTCCTGGGGCAAGAACCAGGGATGCACACAATCTGGCATTGACCACCAGAGCCATCAGGGCCTGGGGCGGGGAAGCAGGAGCCCCCCCACATCCCTCTACAACTCGGTCCCACATGTCAGAGTCTGTCCCCCCAAGTGTCACCATCTACCTGGATCAGGAGTCTGGTCCACCTTGCTGTCCCTGCTCCCACCCTCATCATCCATCTGTCCTCACAGCCTCCAGAGTCAGGTCACAGCCATACACTCCCAGACTCTCTCCCTACCTACCTGGAAGAAAAACCAGTGCTCATCTCTTCCTACTATGCCTTGAGGGAGCTACTCCTCCCACCCCCACTCACTCATTTCCAGCTCTCACCAACCATGGTGTTCTGGCTGTTCCTTAAGGCAGAACCTACCTCACGACCTTTGCATTGGCTGATGCACCAGGCATCCCTGGAGGTAGTCCCCCTCACCTCCTCCTCGTCTCAAGTCCTGAGATGACCCTAACCTGGCGACTGCTCCCCGTAGTCCCCTACCCTGCTTATTTTCCTCCACAGCTCTATCCCCATCCATATGACCACTGTAAGGAAAAGCCCCAGAACTTTCCCTCCTGAGGGTAGAAGTGCCCTGCTCCTGGCCTCCCATGCCAGCACCCGGGATGCAGCAGTGTAGGGGGGCTGAGCTCTGTAATCTATTCTTCACACACCCCACTCAGCCTCAGCTTTCTTAGGAATGTCCTGGACTCCTGGCCATGAGCTCTGTGCATGGATCCCTTCCATGACTCAGATGGCTCCTCCACTTTCACTTCTGCCTTCCTATCCCATCCCTCTGGTCTGGGAGGAAGTGGGTCCAGCAGTGATTTTTCACCCATCTCCCCACCACCCTCTAGGAGCCGGCCACCTCCACCCCCAAGGCCCTCGATGTGCCCGGCTTCACTAGCCCGGCTGTGCTGGCCCCTCACCTGAGCTGTTGCTGGCTGAGGCCTGCATGGCCTGCCTCTGGGTCTGCAGCTGCACTGTGGCCTGTGCGGTGTGCTCCCTTCTGAGACACAAGCCGCTGGCCCCTCCCCTTCCCAGCAGTACCACCCTCAGCCCGCCAAGCGGGTCTGAGCACAAGCCTCACTACCACTTCCTGCTTCCTTCCTTCTGAGAGCACCCAACCTCCAGAGCTGGTTCATCTGCTATGGGGGCACTGGGTAGGCTGGGGAGGGGTCCAGGGCCCCAGGGCACCACAGGAGGGTCACACCTGTGTCACCCTGGCATATGAAATAAGGCCTTGCACATCCACTGCCCAGGTGCAGACAGAGGCCCAGGTGTGGAGCAAAAAGCAGGCCCGCCATTTCAAACGTAGACTCAGCCTCACGAGAAATAAATTTATTAGAGGGGAAAGTGGGAAAGCAGCTCTCCTTTATGAAAGGAAACCGAGGGCTGCGCCTGGAGGCCCAGGAGGGGAGCCCAGCACAGTGTCTCTCGGGCCCCAATCTGGGGCGTTCCATCTGCCACCCAGGCTTGGCCTCAGGCTGCTCTCTTCAGTGGCCGAGGTCGGCCTTGTCCACGGTTCCTGGCAGCCCCCCTGGGTCCCACCTTGGCCTGGGCCCCTGGGCCCTTGCCCTTGGCCTTGGCCTTTTGAGGCCTCCGATCACTGCCTCGGTCCGGCTTCCGTTCCTTCAGCCGCTGCTTCTTGCCTGGGGGCCCAGTGGGCCGCCTCCTCTTGGCTGCCTTTGGAAACATGTCTGTAGGAAGAAACAGTGTCAGGGCCACCAGGGTGCAGGGGCAGACAGGCCCGTGATACCCAGGTGCCCTGAGCCCTGTCTGCCACACACCTTCATCAGGTTCCTCGCCCACAGCCTGGCGGAAATACTCAGCCTCATCCTCTTCTTCCTCTTGCTGGCTGGTCCTCTCTGCCTCTGGCGGGGCCCCGGGGTCCTCTGCATCGCTGTCCCCATCGGCCTCTGCCCGCGCCCGCTTCATGCCTGCCAGGCTCTTCTTCCTGGAGGAGGGACATCGGTCAACGTGGCAGCCTGCACCTGGGACCCTGCCCCACCTGCCTGGTGACCACACACTTGTGAGCCTCTCGCTGCTCCCGCTTGCGCCGAACATTCTGGGCCTGCTGGTCCTGTCTCTGGGCCTTGAGCCGCAGCTTCTCCTCCTTGGCAGCCAGGATAGCCTGGAGCTCCTCCTCTGTTTTGTGCACTGAGCAGGAAGAGGTGGCCACTGAGCTCTTCATCCCCAAGGTCCAGGTGAGCCTGCCCATGACCAGACTGCAGGCCCCACTGTGCCCCTGGCCCCGTCCTCACCGAGCCTGTGGAACAGCACATTGCCCTCTCCGACCCCCTCTTGGATCTTGATGAGCTCCAGCGTCATCCGAGGCCCAATCTGGAGGGACGGTAGAGGAGGGGATGGGGTGTCAGTGCTTCCTCGGGGATGGGGGGAGCCACCAGGCCTGCTCCGCACTGGGCCTCACCTCTGTGAGCCGCACAGCGCTCTGCTGGGCCCGCATGTTGCCGCGCCCTGCCACAGCCTGCGGCAGTTCTGTGATGTTGTGCTCGCCGTCGGGCTCTGCCTCACTCTCCGACAGCCCTGCGCCCCTGCGTGGGGCACACAAGGGGCTCAGCAGGGGCTCCCTGGCTCCAAGGACAGCTTTGGGGTCCCCTGGAGTGTGGTGCCCCCCACTCCCCACCTCCAGCCCTCCTCACGTGGCCAGCAGTTCACTGATGTCCTGCAGGCGACTCATGTTGGGGAACTTCTCCTGGAGAAGCTTCTTCATCCCACGACTGGCACCCACAGGGACCACCTTGATGCTGCTGCAGGGGTTGGAGGGAGGCGAGGATGGGGGTCAGGAGCCAAGGGTCACAGGTCAGCTCCACCCTGCCAACCCTTTCCACAGTGCGTCATTTACTTTGAGACTGAGCAATCATAGAGTCTCAGCAGCTGTGCTGTCATCAGCTGCACATGGGGCCAGGCAACCCCTCCAATTCCCACTGAGAACTCACTAGTGACGGAAATCCAGCTCCTGGGAGTCAGGGTTGTAGTTGATGAGAAGGCAGCGCTTGATGGTGTTCAGGTTCACCTGGGAGAGAAAAGAGGGCATAGCACCTGGTGAGTGTTCCATGGGCCTCCCTGTGTGCTGGAGCCCCTGCTGAGCCCTGGCTATGGCCACACTCCAGAAGGGCAGCCTGGGTGCTGCCAGCACCGCAGGGACAGATGGGGTTGCAACTGGTGTCCACCGGCTACCCAGGGCTAGAAATCCAGCTTCCAAGGCCCGTTGAGGTTACCCACACTGGACTCCCTGATGACTAGCATCTAATAAGCCTAATTTGAGACCCACTGATGCCAGGGATCAGGAACCAGGGTTCTGGAGCCAGACGGATTTAAAGAATCCAGTCCTGCCTTCTTGTCCTTAGTATCTAACCTCAGACTAGTATCTTCACCTCTGGGAGCCTCAGTTTCCCTCTCTGTAAAATGGAACACACTACTTAACTTAGATCAGCATTCAATGAATGCACGCTTAGGAAATAAAATACCACGGACATTATTTTCCACCTGCCAGATGGGAGAGCATGAGTGGGTTTAGAACTCAGGACCCAGAACTCTCAGCCTTGGGGCTGGGAGGTGAAGAATGAGCCTGAGTGTGGTCCTTGCTGCCTGCTTCACCTACACTCACCTTCACCACACGTGAGCTGGCTCACCTTATGCACGTTGATGGAGGGGAACAGGTTCTGGAACATGGTGGCCATGAGCTTCACATGCATGCCATGGGGGCCAAAGCTGTTGAGCACCAGGAGGGGTGGGTGGGCAAACTGCTGCTCATGCATGCGGTGCCGGCGCAGCGAGGAGACCACATCACGCACCAACGTGTACTGTAGGGCGAGGTGAGGAGTGGGTGACCACCCGTCCAGCACACACAGCTGGTGCAATCCCCAAACCCAGCTCCTGCCCCTCGGAGACCTCACGTCACCTCTTGTGTTGTTGTGAAAATCACTCAGTCGTGTCTGACTTTTTGTGACCCCATAGACTATACACACAGTCCATGGGATTTTCCAGGCCAAAATATTGCAGTGGGTTCCCTTCTCCAGGGGATTTTCCCAACCCAGAGATCAAACCCAGGTCTTCTGGGTTTGCAGGCTGATTCTTTACCAGTTGAGCCCCATGTCACCTTGAGTCCTTACCTTGTTGATCCGGAAGGTTAGGGTGGGGCCTCCTGGGAGACGCATCAGTTTCTGCAGAAAAAAAGATCTGTGAGGGCTGAGGTGTATAATTCAGGAGCGGGGTTGGAGGGGGTGGGAAATGGAGACCACTGCCTATCTCTTCAGAGCGTTTACTTTGAAGCCAGAATCATGGCAGCTCAGAGGCACAAGGGTCATCATGAGAGCTGGCAGCGGAGGAGGGTGTGGGGAGTGAAAGCATCCACTCACAAAGTAGACGTTGGTCTCTGTTTTGCTCACAATCAGGAAGTGTGTGACCCCAAGGGGCCCAGCCACTGCTACACAATCTTTCAGAGAGTTTTTCTTCCGTATCTGGAAACAATGAAAAGAAAAATGGACAATCACAGATAACCTCTTATTAAGCAAAGCCTTTAAGCCTAACCTGTTATGCCATTTCTTGCATTTAACCCTTTAGAGAACTAGGGGGAGAGGGGAATGGAATGCTCTTGGTCTCTAGAGCCAATCAGACTTTAACCGAAGCTTCTGTCTCTTGACACTGCATCACCACATTTTTCAGAGGGCCCGTCTGAGGCTCAGCGAGGTTAAGTAACTTGGCTCGGGCCTTTGAGAGAAGCCAGCTTTGCTAACTCGAGTCCCCCTCTTAACCATCAGCCTTAGGCACTCAGCCAAGCTCCAGGCTGGGTGCATTCATCTGCTCGCCCTCGCTGCTGCCCCTCAAAGCCCTGAGAGGCAGGCACGATGGTGCCCATAAAGGTCCCTTTCTCCAGCCTGGGAAACTGAGGCCTCCAGCAGTTTCGAGGATGAAGCCACCCCCGCAGCTGAGAAGACGAGGCCCAGTGCGGGTGAAGGTGGGCTGGGTGATGCTGACCTGCAGGCGGGTGGCGGTGAGCGGCTCCATGACCCGCCTCAAGTCCATACTAAGCTGCTGGACGCTGCGACCCACGCGGCCCCGAGCAAACACGAACGAGTGCGGCTGCGCGGCATAGGCTTCGAGGTTCCGGAGATGGGCCTGGGCGCGCGCGCGCTTCTGGTGCCGGGACTGTGGGGACGAGAAACAAGAGGTTAGCCCCGCGGCCGCCGGCGGAACCCCGCCCGCGCTGCCCGCTGTCCTGGCCGCCGGGACTCACCCTCCCCGACTGTCCCATGCCGCCGTCCTTTCCACGAGGTCTCGTCTGCCGGCTGCTTCCGGCGCCGCTCCGCTCACTTCCGGCTCTGGCGAGTCGACTATGTGAGGCGCCGCGATGACGTCACCAATAGTGCATGCGCACCAGGTGGCGGGGGGAAAAAAAAAGTCCGCGGAGGGGTTGCTATGGAGACACAGAGGGCCTGTTTCTACGGAAACCAGGGCGGGGCCATGGTTCGAACCGAGCCGCTGGTTCGAATCCCGCCTCTGCCATTTCCACCAGCTGTGCGATTTTGAGAGCCAAGTTCTCCACTCTGAGGCTCCTAAAATATCCTAAATGACCATCATTTCCTCTCTGACCTGCGAATTAAGAGAGATGATGTGTACACAATATTTGGCACCCTGGAGCCTGGCACTTGGGAGCCTGAGAAGGGGGTAGCTCCTTGGCAATTACTCGCTTGGGCTCCCAGCTCCTGAGGATCAGCTGTCCCTCGCAGAGGCCCTGTCTGTGGACTGGCTGGGGGATGGAAACTCCACATCACCTTCTGGAAATTCAGGGCAAGGCGGGCGCTTGGTCAATAATTTCCCCCCTCCCAGTTTCCGCTCAAAGCCCCAGTCTTGGCCTCAGGCCTCTGGCTTCTTCCCCAGAACCTTCGGGTGGGGGAAGAGATTTCCCCCAACATCTCTCTCCCTGTTCCATCTGTTTCCTTCCCCTGTCTCCCCTCTCCACTTTACTCCCCTGCCTCATTTGTCTCCCCACCATTTGCTTCCCCTCTCCTGTCTCCCCACTCCAATTTTTCTCCTCTCCCCACTTCTGTCTCCCCCTCCCCATCCCTGTCTTCTCCCTGTCTGCCTCCCTCTCCCCAGCCTTGCTCCTGCCATCAATTGTCTCGTTCATCATCTATAAGTTTCCGTCTTTCTCCTCTGCCGCTTTTCCCATTTCTCTCTTCTCATCTCTCTCTCTATCACCCACCTTTCTCCCCACCTTCCCTACGTCTCTCTTCTGTCTCCTGGACACTCCATTCCACTAGCCCGTCTCCTTGACTTCTGAGGTTTCTTTCTCTGCGGCCAAAAGGGGGAGCCGGAGGAGACTACCAGTGGGGGGCGGAGGGGCCCCAGCCCAGGCCCAGAGCCCAGCCTGGCAGCGTCTCTCAGATCTGGGACGACCATTTCCTCCTTCAGCCCGGGAGGCCACTCGGGTTACGAGCTCAGGACAGTAGCAACCGGGAGAGAGTGTCTGCTGGTCGGGGAGGCCTTCTTACAAGGAGACCCTAGGCCGGTGGGGGCTCTACGTGAGTCGCTTTGTACTTCTGAGAGATGAGTGTGTGGATACTGCTGCCTGTTTTCGTCCTTGCAGGACTTGACCTGTGTGAGGATGTGAGAGTGTGTGGGAGATAAATGGAAACTTGCACTGGGTGGCAGGCGGGTATCAGGGGCTTGTCTCTGCGCTTTCCAGTTGGTTTGTGTCTCTGCCCTTGCCAGTGTGTGACTGAGTATACTTGAGTGTGTATGTGCCTCACGTGCAGATACAGACACACTCAGCCCACAGGATATTTTCTTTTGTTGTGATGTATATGTGTATGTGACCACGCTTTGAAAAGTCACTGCCCAAATCTGTGCTGTGTTTCCAGCTGTCTTTTTTTCTTTTTTTGCCACACCACAAGGCTTGTGGGATCCTAGTTCCCTGATCAGGGATGGAACCTGGCCCCTGGCAGTGAAAGAGCAGAATCCTAACCATTGGGCAACCAGGGAATTCCCTCCAGTTGTGTCTTTATAATTGGGTGTGCCAGGCAAATCCATGGACACACACACATACACATAGATTCCATCTATCTTTGCTGCTTTGTGCAATGGTTTACATGTCTTATTGGGGCATCTGTATGTGTCTTTGTGCTGCAGTGTTACACAGGAGTGTGTGACTGTCGTGGTTATGTGTGTGAGTTCTGGAGCCATGTTACCTGGGCTGAATCCCACTGCTGCTTTTTCCTTTGGCTGTGACCCACAGGCCAGTTGCTCACCCTCCCTGAGGCTCAGTTCTCTGCTGTAAAATGTGGCTGCTTAAGGAGACCAGCTCAGGTGGCCAGGATTAAATGAGATACAAAATGTTGAGTTTAGAGTCACCCCCGCCACGCAGCAGGTGCTGCTGGTATTTGCCCTTGTGGTTCTCTGTGATGTGTGTCTGCGTGTCTGTGTCTGAGGCTGGGATCCGCCCCAGCCTCCTGGGCCTGCAGCCTCCCACGCTCTGTGCTCCGCTGTTGGGGGAACGTTCAGGGCACTGAACTGTGTTATCAGGCTCTGGTGGCCTGAGCAGGAGGGTCTGGCAATTCTGCCTCTGTTCTCACGTGGGAAATGCTAAATATTTACAGTTGGAACTCCCCGGCTTAGCATTTCACAGCTCCAGTTCGAGGCTCTGGGTGGCTGGGGGTGGTTACCACGCCTCCTTCCTCCTTGCTCTCCCACTAGCCTCTCCCCTTCTCCAGTTCAGAGGCCCTGCTGGACCCTCGGCTCCTTCTCGGACTCCTTGTGTCTGCTGTGGGCCTTGTGGAACTCAGGGTCTTGGTCGTGAGAGGTGAGAGCGTGGGAGGGTGGGAGGGTAGGTGGAGGCTGAATCTGTCTGTTGGGAAACCTGGGCCTCGGTTTGGCTGGGGGGCTCCCCAGGCCTCCTCTTTACCACAGGCTGAGATCCCAAAAGGCAGCAGATGTTACACACACTCTAGTTCCAAGGGGTTTGTGTGTATGCATGTCCAGTTGTGTCCAACTCTTTGCGATCTCATGGACTGTAGCCCATCAGGCTCCTCTGGCCATGGGATTTCCCAGGCAAAAATAGTGGCATGGGTTGCCATTTCCTACTCCAGGGGATCTTGCAGACGCGGGATTGAACCCGCGTCTGCCGTGTCTCCTGCATTGGCAGTCAGATTCTTTACCACTGTGCCACCTGGGAAAGCCTCCAAGGGGTTTGGTCCATCCCTATTATGTAGGGCCTGATGTCTTCCAGGGTTGGGGGCAAGGAGAGGACCCTGCTCTGCCCTGGGGACCTAGTGCTTGGTGTTTGAGTACCGTTGTGAATATGCCTTTCTGCAACTCAGAACCCTCCACTGCTCCCACAGGACTTGGAGTAAAACTCCAGATCCTCCTCTGGTCCCTGCACACTGTGCCTCCATCACCTCCTTGTCCTCTCTGCCTCCTGCTCTCCCCCTCTCTCATTCTGTTCCAGCCTCACAGGCCTCCCTGTTATTCGCTGGGCATATCAAGTTAGGTTCCACCTCAGGGCCTTTGCATTGCTGTTCCCTCTGCCTGAATGATTTTCCCTTTATCTTTCTTCCTTCAGGTCTTCACTCAAGTGTCATTTTCTCAGTGAGCTCTGACTCCTCTACTTATTTATTCATTTTTTTTGGCCTCGCCACATGGCTTATGGGATCTTAGTTCCCTGACCAGGGATAGAACCCAGACCCCTGGCAGTGAAAGCGAATTCTGACTCCTTTATTTAAAGTGCCCCCCAGCCTAGGTCTCTCACATCCTTCCATATTTTTTCTCCTAAGACTTATCACTCTAAGACGTACCTACTGTTTTTTTCCCAGTCTGCTCTGTGAGGGCAGGGGTTTTGTTTGTGTTGGTCACAGCTGTGTCCCCATCTCCTGGCACACAATAGGTGCTCAAGGAATGCTTGTTGAATGTGTGAACGAGGTAATGTGCGTGACGATGAAGCCCACAGGACACATGCTTGTGTGGCTACCAGGATGCGCGGGTTTGGACAAAGTGGATGTTGGTGCAGACAGGGCTGACATGTGGACCATTTTCTGAATGTGGGCAAATGTACATGGGAGGAACGTGTTTCCCCATCTGAGAGGCTGCAAGTGTGTGAACCCCAGGAATGAAGACAGTGCGGGCCTGGGTGTGGATCCTGCAGGGCAGAGGGTTAGTGGCCACAACTATACGTCCTTGAGTGAAGACACCTATATGAGCTCACCTGTGGGAGTCAGGGAACACCTGGGGGGGAAGCATGTGGGTGTTGCGGGGCCTGTGTGGCACCAAGCACTGTTTTAGGAGCTGGGGACAGAGCAGTGAACAAAACCCAGACTCAGCCTCTGGGAGCTGCTATTTTGGTGGAGGAATTCAGAGCGCAAACAGTGGCAAATCAATGAGGCAAATGCAGAATGACAAATGCTAAAATGACAAAGACCATGGGGACTTCCCAGGTGGTCACTGGCTGAGGTTCTACGCCCTCAATGCAGGGGGCCTGGGTTAAATCCCTGGTCAGGAAACTAGATCCCACATGCCGCAAGTAAGACCAGTGCAGCCAAATAAATAAATATTAAAAAAAGAAAAAGAAAAGAAAAAAAGAAAGAAAAAGTCCGTATAGGGTGTGCCCAGGAGGGGCGACTCTAAATGGGATAGTCAAGGAGGGCTTCTAAGGAGACAGCTGAGACCTGAATAAGGAGAGGGAGGCATGATAAATTCAGGGACGCATATTCCAGGCTGAGAAAACAGCAAGTGCAAATGCCTTAAGGCTGAAGGATGCCTTGTGTGTTTGAGGAATAGTCAGGAAGCCAGGGTGGCTGGAGCAGAGTGAGTGGGGTGAACAGGAGGAGGTGAGGAAGGGAGGGGACTGGGCAGAGCTTATAGAACTTTCTGCGCTGCAAGAGGACTTGAGTTTTTCCTTTAAGTGAGGGGACATGACCTGACTTGGGTGTTCACAGGCATTCTCTGGCTGCTGTTGGAAAAACAGAGCAGAACCTGAGCACAGAAGCCTGGAGACCTGGGAGGTAGCTGCTGTTAAGGAAAGCCAGATGGTGTCTTGAGCTTGGATCATGGGATGGGGTTAGTTTGTGGCCGGGGGGGATGTGGAGGAATTCAGGGTCTAAACACCAGAGCTGACATGCCTGGCTGATGAGTTCCATCTGCCATTGAGAAAGAGATGCGGACAACCCTGGGGTTTTGAGCTGGGTATATGGGAAATGTGGTGTCCACTACTAGATTGAGTTAGGGGGACTTTTCCCTCATCCCCTCTCCCCCCGTTTCCCCATGGCTTCTGCTTCCACCTCCTCCAGGTCCTTTAATACATCAGGCATGATTCACCCTCAAGTTTCAGTTCCCCCAGCCAGGGACCTCTTCTCCCCTAGAAACCCCCATGGTTTCCTCCCTCAGGTTTTTCTATAAAAATGTCCCGTCCTCCAGGTCTTCCCTCCTCTCAAATCTCAGTCTTTTTACTGGTGTCTTTTTTTTTTTTTTACCTCTTGTGGGATCTTAGCTCCTGGACCAAGCAGGGACGGAATCCAAGTCCCGAGCAGCGAAAGCGCAGTTAAACCACTGACGGCCAGGGTATTCCCCTCTGTCTTTTCCTGTTATCTTTAATACAAACTAGGGCAGTCTAATACTCTATGAATTCTAACTTAATTTTGTTCCTTGCTCACCAGGGCAGGGATTTTTTGGTGTGTGCTGCCCCCGACTGTATTCCCAAGCGCCTAGAACTGAGGCCCGTAAACAGTCAGCTCTCAGTGAAGCCTTGCAGAGTGAATGCACGAGGCATAATGACCTGTAGGGCGCCTGGAACTCAGTGGTGAGGCCAGGGATGGGTTCTACTGCAGCATCTCCAACCTCGGGGCTGGGAAGGGGATGTATCCGGCGTGTGCGACCCCTGATACACGTAGGTGTAGACATGTGCGTTCCCGTGTGGGAGAGGACAAGGTTTGGTCTGACTTGATAGTCGGGGGTCCAGCCCCGCTCCTTCCCGTTCATTCTCTGCCCGCAGGTCCGCCATGTCGGCACCCCGGCTGCTCACGTTGCAGCTGCTGCTCCTGTTGGGCGCGTGGTGGACGCGCGCGGCCGCCCCGCGCTGCACCTACACCTTCGTGCTGCCCCCGCAGAAGTTCACAGGCGCCGTGTGCTGGAGCGGGCCAGCGGCCGCGCGGCCGACGCCGGAGGCCGTGAACGCCAGCGAGGTGGCGGCGCTGCGCGTGCGCGTGAGCCGCCACGAGGAATTGCTGCGCGAACTTCAGCGGCTGGCAACTGCCGACGGCGCCGTAGCCGGCGAAGTGCGTGCGCTGCGCAAGGAGAGCCGTGGTTTGAGCGCGCGCCTGGGCCAGCTGCGCGCGCAGCTGCAGCACGAGGCGGGCCCAGGGGCGGCGCCTAGCCCGGGGGCGGAGCCCGCCTCCGCGCTGGCGCTGCTCGGGGATCGCGTGCTGAACGCCTCGGCCGAGGCTCAGCGCGCCGCCGCCCGCTTCCACCAGCTGGACGTCAAGTTCCGCGAGCTGGCACAGCTAGTCAGCCAGCAGAGTGGCCTCATCGCCCGCCTGGAGCGCTTGTGCCCGGGGAGTGCGGGCGGGCAGCAGCAGGTAACTCCGAAACTATCACCCTCCCCAAATCGCAGCCACTTCTTGTGGGCATTGTAAGGTGGGGCCTCTTGAAACCCCACGATCTCTTATCTGCAGTTCTGAAGTAAAAAAGCTCCATAAACCGGATCCCTGCCTCTCCTCCAACAACTCATTTGGGTCAAAACGCTACTGGTAGCTACTTAAAGTCTTTATCTACCTGATATGAATACTCATAGTGGTGGTGGTTTAGTCGCTAAGTCGTGTCCGATTCTTGCGACCCCCACGGACTGTAGCCTGCCAGGCTCCTCTGTCCATGGGATTCTCCAGGCAAGAATACTGGGGTGGGTTGTCATTTCCTTTTTCAGGGGTTCTTCCTGACCCAGGAATTGAACCCAGCTCTCCTGCATTGCAGGCAGATTCCTGTAATCAGGTATATTATTAATATGTGCATGAAGACCAAAGACCTCATTGGGGATGCTAGGGAATATATGTAGACCCTGTGTTACTGTTTCTTGTTGTCCTTTAGTCTAAGTCGTGTCTGACTCTCTGCAACCCCATGGACTGTAGCCTGCCAGGCTCCTCTGTCCATGGGGTTTCCCAGGCAAGAATATTGGGAGTGGGTTGCCATTTCCTTCTCCAGTTATTGTTTCTAACTCCTGCTGTATTATTCAGAATTCTGGACTATGTCTGGCCTTGGGTTTTGAATAAGAGATTATTGCTCTGACATTAGCTACCTTACAGCTTTGGGAGGCTTCAGTAAGTTAATACTCAAGTGTTGGATTGCCTCATATTATCCCTGCTTTACAGAAAAGTTTGGAGGCACAGATTGGTTAAGCTATGGGCACCAGAGCAAGTTTAAGCCCAGCTCTGTCTCTTGTTAAAATTTTTGGCCACACCTTGAGGCATGGGGGATCTTAGTTCTCCGACCAGGGACCGAAACCTTCCCCTTGCAGTAGAAGCAAAGTCCCAACTGCTGGACCACCAGGAAGTCCAACTCTGTCTCTTCTTGACTGCTGGAGTTAGGCGTGGGAGGATCAAGCCATGCTCCTGCTTGATCGCCTTCCCATCTGGGTGCTGGGAGATGTAGGAGCCCAGAGCCTCCAGGGCTAATGTATCTGACTTTCTTGGTTACCCCAGGTCCTGCCCCCACCCCTGGTACCTGTGGTTCCTGTAAGTTTGGTGGGTGGCACTGACGACACTGGCAGGAGGTTAAACTCAGCTGCAGAACCCCAGAGAGATCAGACCCTGAGACAGCCAGGACCCCTGGCCTCTCCTCTGCCCTTGGGGCACCCTGCTGTTCCTCCTAAGCCAGCAGGTAAGTCAAGGGCGTGGCTGTTGGGGGTGTGAGGAGCCAGGGGATTCCCAGTGCAGCATGAATAGAGGGAAATAGGAGTCAGGACCTTAATGTGAGATTCCTCTTATGGTGAGGGGACTGGGGGGAAATGATGCATTTGTATTCTGTTGATGGAACAGGGAGATACTGCTCTTACTCTGATAAGGAACAAAACTCTTACTATGGTGTGAAACTAGGAGAGGTACTCTTATTTTGGTGAGAGGGCAGCAGATTTAAGAATGCTACTTTGGTGAGAATTGGAGGAAGTTCAGAGAGCCATGTTCAGGACCTCTCTTCTGGTGAAACCCTAGAAGGAGGATTTAAGAATCCCAGGCTCCACATTTGCTCTACTGAGAGAAGAGTGACTTAGAGTCTAATTTAGGTAAGAAAAGGGGTATTGGGGCTTTTATCCTGGAGAGGGAATAAGAGAAGCAGTACTTCTATTCTGGTGAGGGGACCAGTGAGAATCAAGACTCTTACTCAAGTAAGGGGTTGACTGGTTCAGCTTGTGCCTCCCCCATGTCCCTGTGCCCATAGGCCCATGGCAGGATTGTGCAGAGGCCCGCCAGGCAGGCCATGGACAGAGTGGAGTGTATGAGTTACGAGTGGGCCGGCACGTGGTGTCAGCATGGTGCGAGCAACAGCTGGAGGGAGGAGGCTGGACTGTGATTCAGAGGCGGCAAGATGGCTCGGTCAACTTCTTCACTACCTGGCAGCACTACAAGGTGGGCACAGGTGGGTGGGGCAGGGCTGGGCAGGGGAAGGGGACCAGCTCCTGCCTTTCTGACTTTCTTGCCCTGCTAGGTGGGCTTCGGGCAGCCTGATGGGGAATACTGGCTGGGCCTTGAACCTGTGCATCAGCTTACCAGCCGTGGGGACCATGAGCTACTGGTGCTCCTTGAAGACTGGGGAGGCCGTGGGGCACGTGCCCACTATGATGGTTTTTCCCTGGAGCCTGAGAGTGACCACTATCGCCTGCGGCTTGGCCAGTACCATGGAGATGCTGGAGACTCTCTTTCCTGGCACAATGACAAGCCTTTCAGCACCGTGGATAGAGACCGAGACTCCTATTCTGGTAAAGGGCTCTTATTTTGGTGGTGTGTCGGGGCAGGATAGAAGACTCTTAATGAGGAAATGAAAGAGGGTGGGGTAAGACTTTCCTCTGGTAGGGATCAGGGCAAACAAGAGAATGGAGGACAGGACTCTTATTCTGGTGAGGGAGTCTACATTCATTCTCTAATGAGTCAATAAGTCAGGCCCCAGCCTTTGTGAAAGGTGGTGGGGGAAAGGGGGAGCTGTGAGAGCTAGGACTTTTAACTGTTGTAGAAAGAAAGTAGAGGTTGTTTTTTCTGGTAAAGGGATGAGAGGTAAAGCTCCTTGTTTGCAGAAAGGATGGAGGAAAATATGACTTGTACTTTGGTAAGGGGATAAGGAAGAAACTAAGGCTATTACTTTGAAGTAGGGGGACAGAGTATGCCTGGCAAAAGCCTTGTGTTAGTGAGGTGCTGGTAGAGGCTTTTATTCTGGTGAGAAGAATAAAATAAGGCTTTTTTTTCCCCTCTCCCCTCAGGTAACTGTGCCCTGTACCAGCGGGGAGGCTGGTGGTACCACGCCTGTGCCCACTCCAACCTCAATGGTGTGTGGCATCGTGGTGGCCACTACCGTAGCCGCTACCAGGATGGGGTCTACTGGGCCGAGTTTCGTGGTGGGGCTTACTCTCTCAAGAAGGCTGCCATGCTGATTAGGCCCCTGAGGCCGTGACCCTCTGTCCATCTGTCCCTCAGGTCCCAGGGGATGTGTGTCAGCAGGAGCCCAAGTTGTTCTGGCCACCCCTCCTTCGTGGCTCCATGCAGACCACGCCCACAGACCTCCTCCCCGTTGTGGATCTGCAGGGCTTCCCCAGGGCTGTGCAGACAGTGCCCAGGAATCCCCCTGCCAATATCTTGGACCCACATGGCTCCCCAAGGGCATTGAGATCTCAGTTTGAGCTCATATTTTATAACAACACAAAATAGCCACAGACCGTGTCTGGTTTGCATCTGCATCTGGCAGGGGTCACTCCCCGTGCCCGCCCTCCTCCTCCTCCTCCTCTTCCTCCTCCTCCTCCTTCAGGTCCTCCAGAATGAGGTTGTCCAGGTCTTCCAGGAGTCCTCCCTGGCTCAGGCAGGTGGCCACAGTGGAGCCACTGCTGATGTGGAGGTTGCTGGGGTGCAGGACTTTGGGCAGGTGGTTCTGCTTTCGGCTCTTGGGGTGCGCACAGGACGTCCCAGGCACATGGGGCTCTGGGGAGGGAGAGGTTCTGAGCCCCTCCTGGGCTGGAGGCCACAGGGTGCTTTGGGGGAGGGGAGGGGCTGAGGCCACAGGCTCTAGGGCAGCGGTGGAAGTCATAGATGTTAAAGCCACAGGAGACCCAGGGTCATGGACATCACCTGAGACTACAGAGGACAAAACGAGCCAAGAACACAGAGAGACTGCAAGGGCTGAGTCCACAGGACACTGGGATGTGGGCCATCAGGGTGAAACCACAAAGCCATATGGGTGAAAACACGGAGGGTGGCTGATGCCATGGGAGGTGAGTGTGAGGAGGGATCCCCCTCCAGGAGAGACCTGGAGGCAAGGAGGTGGAGGACGGTGGAAGATGTGGAAGGAGGGGCTGATGTGGTAAGAGATGAAATGGCCTCCAGAACTAGGACCTTAGGAGTTAGGTGGAAGAAGCAGGCAGACACCTTGGTACTTAAAGCCCCAGAGGTGGAAGTCCCAGCAGTCCAGGCCACATAGACTGCCCGGAATAGGGGGAGGCCATGCGGACGCGCCAGGCGCTCACCTCTCCGATTGTAGCAGTCCTCAGCGGAGCAGGAGTGGGTGTGGGTGCTGCGGCGATCCGGGTCGCGATCCCAGCGCGGAGGGAGGATCCGGGTCGGATACACAGGGAAGCCGCACCCGTAGCAGGGGGACCGGGACCCCATCTGTGCCCAGCCCCTGGGGGCGGGCAGGGCCGTGAGGGTCCAAAGGCCAGCTGGGCCAGGATGGGGCCAGGGCAGGGAGGGGCGGGGCTGGGCTGGGGCCGAGGGCGAGGGCGAGGGGGTGGGGTCAGCTCCCTCTCGGGAAGTTGTGCCCTCACCGGAAGTTGTGTCGACATTTCGGGCAGTGGAATTCAGCCACGCCCCACATCTTGTCACTGGGCACGGGATCATAGCGCTTCCGGCATTTCCTGCATCTGGACACCTGGGCGTACAGAAGAGCGGAGCAGATGGGCACCGATAGCCTGATGGTGGTCACGTTGGGATTTACACCATCGAAATTGGCGAACACATCGAAATTGGCGAAATCTGGGGGCACTTCCTACAAGGGCTGGTTGTTAGGCGTTTACCAGAAGCACACCACTGGTCAGGGGTTTCAGAAGCCAGATTTGGGGTTCAGGTTTTATTTCTGTGGTAGTGGTCAAACTCCGTAGTCAGAGTTCAGGGGTAAGTTGAGTTTCTCCAGTTGAATGTTAAGTTGAAAGTCCAGCTCAGTGGGTCAGAGTTGGGGCTGAGATTGGGGTTGATCTCTGAGGCTGCAGGTGTCTGGAGTTGGGTTCTCAGAGGCTGATGTTCTTAGGTCAATTGGTTTGGACACAGAATGGGGGTTGGGAGCAGAGCCGGGACAGAACCAAGGTCAGGGGTTGGGTTATCACCTCTTTGCGCTGGGGCACGCGGCGCCACCAGACATGGTCACAGGAGGAGCAGGCAAACTGCCGGTCCACGGCAGGGATGAGGTCTTCCTGGGCACGCTGGAACATGCGTAGGTTGTCTTCTGTCAGTGGCAGGAGGGATGTCGCCACCGCCTGCAGAATGGGGTGGGCAGGGCCAAGAGGGTGGTCAGTCCTCTTCCAGCCCCTGAAGTGTCCCTCCTCCTCACGTATGGACACCTCCAGGGGTGTGCTCACCGCTCCACCTCCCCGTCCCACACCCTGGACTCACCTGGATGTCCCGGTCCTGCTTCATGTCCTCTGGGGGGTCCTGGGTGGAAACACCAGGGGTAGAAACTGGGGAGGTGGCTCATGCTTCTTTTCTGGGGGCAGGGCTTCTGGATGGGGAGGCAGGGTTCTGGCCCCATATGAGTAAGGTGGCCCCAACTCAAGAGGAGTTAACTGAGCAGCTTCCACTTCCTGAGGGCAAGGGTGTGTGACCTCAGTTGTCCTCATAGCAACCCTGAGGGGTGGGGATGCCTGTGATCCCCCTTGTTCAGATGGGGAAACTGAGGCCCAGAGCCCTGAGAGGGCTTGCCTGAGATTACCCTGAGTGAGTGTGGGGCAACAGGCCTGGGGCCTGTGCTCCCTTCATGCTGGCAAATGCCACACACTTGCTGGCATTGTGACAGGTCACCTCATTGAGGCTACGCTGCTTTAGGCTAAGTGCTTGAGTTCTAGATTTAGAGAGCCACGGGTTGGAATCCTGGCCTCATCACTTCCAGCTGTGGGGTTGTGGCCAAGCCACTCTCCCTAATGAAGGACATCTAGGAGTCCAGGTTCTGACTCTAGGTGACCTGGGTTCAAATCCCAGTCACCACCTGCATTCAGCATGAACCTGGTGAGTGACTTCATCACCCTGTATCTCAGCTTCCTCATCTGTCAAGTGGATATGATAAATAATAGGACTTGTCTTACAGGACCTGTGGCAATAAGTCAACAGGTAGAATTCCTGGAGTCCTGCTGCAGGGAAAGTGTTCAATCAATGATACTCTTTGCTAGTTTTATTATACTCATTACATGTATAACTGTAAATATATAAATGTTACAAGTATAAAACACTTTATTATACTCTTTAAAAACTCTGTGCTGGGCCCTTTCAGACAGGCAAACCAGTGCACCAGCTACCAAGGCCATCTAAAGGGCAAAGTGGCCATACAAAGGCTTTCATTCATTCATTGTTTTAGTCATTCATTCACATGGGCTTCCCTGCCCCTCTTTTCTCCCCCATCTCCTACTCGTCCCAGCCTGTCTGCAAGTTCCTCTGCTCAGGTCACCCTCCCTTCCAGGAAGATCTCCAACCCCTCCCCTTCCCAGGGATCACTCCTCCCTAGGCTTGAAGAATGTGGTACCACCTCCTCCAGGAAGCCTTCCCCGACCTCTTTGGCTCCTCTGTAATGATGATAATCGGATTCTTTTCACTGCCTAGTTTCTTGTATCTCTCCTCCATTTCATACAATCAGGATGTAATGAGCACCTACGGTTTGCAGGCTCCTTGGTCAGATCCATGAGTGAGAGTTGAGTAAGTGAATAAGGCTAGACCATGAGTTGTGGATGGACAGTGCACAGAAGGAGCTCTGCCTGACCCTTCCATTCTTCCTCCCCTTACCATGTGTTTTGAGGGGAGGGGGACAGTTTACCTGGGTATCCAGATCATTACTCAGTTCCTGTCCATCCTTCTGCTTTACTCCTAGTGGGGAGAGTAAGTGTAAGTGAAGGCCCCTTGAAAGGTTTTGTGGGAATTTCAGGGCCCCCAGAACCCCGATCCAGACCGCCCCCCAAAGAGATGATCTCATCGCCTCTTCCAGCCCCCAGCACAGACCACACCCCCTCCCTGCTCCCCAGCTTACTCTCACCAGGCAGGACCCCCACCTGCTCACCATACACGATGGAGCGCCCCACTCCAGTGTGGTCGCTGCCAAATTTCCTCATCAGAGTCCCTGCCTTCTTGGAGGATACCTTTCCATGAAACTTCTCCCGGAGGCGCCGGACGCTTTTCTCCAGCTGGGGTGGGGACCGGTGGGGGAAGGAGAAGCGCAATTGCCCTTCCTCCATCCCTAGGCTTCCTTTTTTCACGGCCTAAACTTGACCCTGGGTTTTGGCCTCCGCACCCGCACCCCCCCCCCCACTCCATCCCTCTACTGCATTTCCTGGAAAAAGCCAAAGTCCCCACAGGGCACTGGGGGAGGGAGCAGACTAAGGCGAGCGTCCTAGGCTAAGGGAAGAGGCCGGCCAGATGACCCCTGGCCTCTGACCCTTGACCCAGCAGCCCCCGCTTTTCCTCGAGGAGGCCGCATTTTGCTCCGGGGCATGTGGCGGTCTCTCTCCTTTCCGAGGGAGACGAGAGCCAGCCTTGGGGGGAAGGTCTGGGCTTGGATGGAGTCCCCAGCAACTGCGAAGCCCGCTCCGTGCCCCTAGCTCCTCCTCAGCATCTCTCGCGGGCCACCGGCCCAGTTGTAGCCATCTCCTACCTCCACACCTTCTTGAGACATGGTGGCGGCGTAGGTCCCCGCGAGGGTCCGCACTGCGCGCTCAGCGGCCCCCTACCTGGGCGCGCCCGTCGGTCCGGCCGCGCAGGGCAGGGGGCGGGGCCTCCAGGCCGGCTCCGCCCTTCCTTTCCTGCGCTCCGTTTCGCTTTCGTTTGGGAACGGGGTGGGTGGACGGGGAGCGCTGGCTCCGCCCTGGCTCCGCCTCTGCTCTTGCGCCCCAAACCCAGGCGGGCGCCCCGGATCTGCACCCTGCGGCGGAGCGCGCAGAACTCGAGCGGGGGAAGCGGCGCGGCCTCTGCAGTCGGTCACATGTCCCCACGCTGCGCGGGGTCCGCGTCTTCACGTCCCTCGTGGGGGCGGGGCCGCATCTGAAGGCCGCGGCGAGTCTCGGTGCCCCCGCCTGTTCGCGCTCCCCAGTTCATCGCTCGGTCCCCTCCCTCCCCCGGGAATCAGGCGCTAATGAGGATCTAGACCCCTGACTCGCTTTGAGTGTCTTACCCGGCTATGTCTCCTCTCTGAACCTCAGTTTACTTCTCTGTAAAATGGGGATGATGATAGTGGCTACATCCTGGGGGCGGGTGTGTGTGCTCGCGCGCGCTCATGCCTGTGC
Organism: Bos javanicus; assembly: GCF_032452875.1. NCBI lineage: Eukaryota > Metazoa > Chordata > Mammalia > Artiodactyla > Bovidae > Bos > Bos javanicus. The sequence continues at coordinate 14,311,088 of NC_083874.1, read as the reverse complement.
GCGCGCGCGCGCGCACGTGCCAGGATTCGAGATCCCCAGGTCGAGTATTTAGTAGCGCCTGGCACGCTGTAGACATTCAACTAGTCACTGGGCCACCTACTATGTGCAAGATATTGGGAAGCAGGCAGTTGTGGTGGGGAGAAGGTGCTCGTTAAAAATACGGATTCCTGGTCCCTCGCAGTCTTGCAGAATCGGTCTGTCTAGGGGTTCCAGGGAATTTGCGCTGAAAAACGGAAGATTGAGAACCCCGGGGGATCAGGACGATTTTAACCCAGCCTGGGGGGTGGGCGAGGGGGCTGGAGGAGCCCTGCCTGGCGGCATCAGAAATGGTTTCTTTAAAAAAAAGAAAAAAATGGCTTCTTGGAGGAGTCCGGAAGAGCGAGGTCTCAAGCAGTCAGAAGATAGGAGTGTGGGATGGAACAGCTTTGGGTGCAAAGACCCCAGAAAAAAGTGACTAGCGCTTTAAGCCAGGGCTTCTCAACCTCAACACTATTGGCGCTTAGGGCTGGGTGATTCTGGGGGCCTGCCCTGTGCATTGTAGGATATTTAGCAGCATCCCTGGCTTCAACCCACTAGGTGCCTGTGGCACCCTTGCCCCAGTCGTGGTAACTGAAAATGTCTCCAGACGTTGCCAAATGTTCTCTGGGGGTGGCAAAATTGTGTTAGGATAAATGACACCCCTCAAATTGTTTAACCTCCATCAGTAAAAATGTGGAAGCTCAATTCCCCAAAGAGTGTTTGCTTATGAATTATATACAAATACAGTTATACTCAGATTCTGTGGTGGTGGTTTAGTCGCTAAGTCGTGTCCGATTCTTGTGACCCCATGGACTGCCAGGCTCCTCTGTCCATGAGATTTTCCAGGCAAGAATACTGGAGTGGGTTGCCATTTCCTTCTCCATGGGATCTTCCCGACCCAGGAATCGAACCCAGGTCTCCTGCACTGCAGGCAGATTCTTTCCCAACTGAGCTACAAGAGAAAGATCAGATTCTGTAGATCATTTTATAATAATGTATTTATTACATAATGATATTCCTTGGGCTTCCCAGGTGGCACTAGTAGGAAAGAATCCGCCTGCCAGTGCAGGAGACTCCAGAGATGGGGGTTCAATTCCTGGGTGGGGAAGATCCCCAGTGATTAAAAATATAAATGTTCTAATGTTTTCTACTCGAACTCCAAAGTTCTGTTTGTGGGGTCTAGGCACTCCTCCCTGGAGCCTACTCTATTAGTGAATGTAAACAGTTCATGGTTCTTTGTGGCTGAGTGGTGGGGTTTCAGGTAGGAATGGGGGACTGTAGGCATCGCAGATGGAGAAGGCAATGGCAACCCACTCCAGTAGTCTTCCTGGAAAATCCCATGGACAGAGGAGCCTGGTAGGCTGCAGTCCATGGGGTCGCTAAGAGTTGGACACGACTGAGCGACTTCACTTTCACTTTTCACTTTCATGCATTGGAGAAGGAAATGGCAACCCACTCCAGTGTGTTTGCCAGGAGAATCCCAGGGACGGGGGAGCCTGGTAGGCTACCGTCTATGGGGTCGCACAGAGTGGGACACAACTGAAGCGACTTAGCAGCAGCAGGCATCACAGAGCAGTGGTTCCTAACCTCTGGGATCTGATGCCTGATGATTTGAGGTGGAGCTGATACAATAATAATTGAAATAGATTGTACACTAAATGTTATGCACTTGAATCATCCCGAAACCATCCCCACACCCCCCACTCCGTCTGTGGAAAAGTTGTCTTCCAGGAAAATGGTCTCTGGTGCAGAAAAGGTTGAAGACTGCTGAGAGGACCTGGGATTTTATCCCAGGGAAGCAGGGAGGCATGGAGGGGCTCTCTTGTTATAGTTCCCAACTACTACTTACCCAGTGGAGAGGGAGGTCACAGCTATGTTCTATCCCTGGTCATGGTGAGCACAGAACAGGCAGGAAACAGGTGGGAATCTGATCAAGCCCCAACACAACTCACGTCTGTTAGCTTCTCATCCTAATGATCACCATAGTGAGAGCTTGCTCTGTGCCAGGCACTGCTCCATGCACCATGGACACAGCATCACAGAAAACAAAGATCCCTGCCCTATAGAGCTAGCATTCTAGTGGGGGAGGTAGAAGAAACAAATATGTGATGGGTAGGCAGCTTCCCTGGTGGCTCAGACAGTACAGAATCTGCCTGCAGTGCGGGAGACCTCGGTTCGATCCCTGGGTCAGGAAGATCCCCTGGAGAAGGGAATGGCTACCCACTCCAGTATTCTGGCCTGGAGAATCCCATGGACAGAGGAGCCCGGTGGGCTACACTCCATGGAGTTGTAGTCGGACACAACTGAGTGACTAACACTCTTACTGCTTTCAGGAGATAATACACGCCAGGATGAAAAATAAACCGCCACAGGGGGATGGATAAAGAGAGCTTAGGGAAGATGAGAAGTAACATCTGAGTGGAGACCTGAAGGATGTAGAGGAAGAGGGTTCCAGGAAGAATGGGAACTCGGGACTCTTCTTACCAGGTGTAGTTCTCTGTTGCTGTGCAACAAATTATCTTCCCAAATGTAATGGCTTAAGGGCTTCCCAGGTGGCGCTAGTGGTAAAGAACCCGCCTGCCAATGCAGGAGATGGGAGTTCAATCCCTGGGTTAGGAAGATCCCTTGGAAGAGAGCATGGCAACCCACTCCAGTATTCCTGCCTGGAGAATCCTCATGGACTGACATGGGGTGACCTGGGGTGACATGGACTGACATGGGGTGACAGAGTTGGACATGACTGAAGTGACTTAGCACGCACACACGTAGTGACTTAAAACAAGAAACACTTATTAGCTCACACAGTTTTTGTGGGTCAGGAATCCAGGGACGGCTTTAGTAGGCTTTCTGGCTCAGAGTCTCCATAAGGTTGTAGTCGACATGTTGACTGGGGCTGCGTTCCTCTGAAGGTTTGGGGCTGAAGGCTCTTGCTTCCGAGGAGGCTCACTCATATGTGACTGGCAGGTGAGTGCTGGTTGTTGGCGGGATGCCTCAGTTCCTCACTACCTAGGTTGACTTGAGTTTGATACGCCCAACCTGTCAGCTGGCCTCGCCAGGGCAGGCAACCCAAGAGAAGGAAAGCCAGGTGGAAGTTGTATCATTTCATGACCTAGCCTTCAAAGTCCCAGAGCATCACTTCAGCCGCCACATCCTGTGTGATAATTGAGTTGCCAGATCCAGCCTGTGTTTAGGAAGAAGGATAAAGACCCTGTCCTCTTTCCCTTCCTCCCTCCCCATCTCCTACTGCAGTCTCTCGCTTCCAGCGCCAGAAGGTAAGGAAGGAAAGGGAGCCGGTCAGGCAGTCAGCCTGTCAGGGCACAGAGCAGGAGGCGAGGGCGAGAGCAGTCTGGAGGGACAGAGATACAGCCTGTGAGTACTGAATTTGGGCATTTATAGATGAACAGTGGCTTGTCAATTTCCGCCTGCCAGTACAGAAGACTCAGTTTGATCCCTGAGCTGGGAAGATGCCCTGGAGAAGGAAATGGCACGGGAAATCCCATGGACAGAGGAGCCTGGCGGGCCACTGTCCATGGGGTCGCAAAAGTCTCTGACATGACTTAGCGACTAAACATGATGAACAGAAAAACAAAGATTCCCAGCGATCACATGGAGGCGCTGCCTACCTCAAAGTTTAGTTTGAGCTCTGTAACCATCTTGGTCTGTCTGGACAGATAAAGATAGCTTTGTTGTCCCATGATGTGAACACTTTCTGAAACACTGTGTCAAGTGTTTTGAATTATGTATCTCATTTGATCCAGATAGAAATCATATAAAGGGGGTAATATTATCACAAAAGGGAAAACAAGAACCTCCTGGGGGTGGGGGGTGGGGGGTCTCTCCAAAGGATAAATAGGGAATAGGAACTACCTAGGGAAAACATGGAAACAGTGACAAACTTTACTTCTTGGGCTCCAAAATCACTGAAGATGGTGACAGCAGCCGTGAAATTAAAAGACACTTGCTCTTTGGAAGAAAAGCTGTGAGAAAGCTAGACAGTATATTAAAAAGCAGAGATACCACTTTGCTGACAAAAGTCTGTCCAGTCAAAGCTATGGCTTTTCCAGTAGTCAGGTATGGATGTGAGAGTTGGACAGTAAAGAAAGCTGAGTGCTGAAAAATTGATGCTTTCGAACTGTGGTGCTAGAGAAGACTCTTGAGAGTCTCTTGGGCAGCAAGGAGATCAAACCAGTCAATCCTAAAGGAAATCAACCCTGAGTACTCATTGGAAGGACTGATGCTGAAGCTGAAGCTTCAATACTTTGGCCACCTGATGTGAAAAGCCAATTCACTGGAAAAGACCCTGATGTTGGGAAAGATTGAAGGCAGGAGAAGGGGGCAACAGGGGATGAGATGGTTGGATGGCATCACTGACTCAATGGACATCAGTTTGGGCAAACTGTGGGAGATGGTGAAGGACAGGGAGGCCTGGGGTGCTGCAGTCCATGGGGTCACAAGGAGTCAGACATGACTGAGCAACTGAATAACAATAACGTGACAAGGTGCAGGTAGAGAGAGCAGCATGTGCAAAGGTCCTGAGGTGGGAGGGGGCTGGGTATATTGCAGGAATCTATAGGCCACCTTTGCTGGGCTTTAGTGAGCAGGGTGGAGGGTGAACAGAGGGGAAACTCAGACCCAAATCTTGACCTTCAATTTGACCTTCAGAGGCACATGCTGAGTGAAAGTACATTTAGTTGTGGAGGAAATGGACATGATTGGAGGATATGTGTGCTTTTCAAAACCTAGTCAATTTCTCCCTCAGCTTAATTAATTAGATCAGGATGAGCAGCACGCAGCATCTTAGTTCCCTGACCAGGGGTTGAACCTGTGCCCCCTGCAGTGGAAACAGAGAATCTTAACTATTGGACCACTGGCTAAGTCCCTCCCTCAGTTTAACCAAATGAAGAAATTTGGGAATGCCTAGAACTGGAGATGTTGGGTATGGGAAATCTCCATATTGTTGGTTGGAAAGGGTGTCCCTTGGTAAAATCGTTGGAGAGAGCAACTCTGCAACACCTACTAAAGCATGGTGTGTTATTTTTTTTAATAACAAAGTGTTTTTATTAATTAACTGTCAAGCATGCCTCTCCAAACGTCCCCCTACATTTTATGGCTATATACTGTTTAACCAGGGCTTCCCAGATGGTATAGTGGTAAAGAATCTGCCTGCAATTCAGGGAACTCAGGTTTGATCCCTGGGCCAGGAAGATCCCCTGGAGAATGAACTGGCTACCCACTCCAGTATTCTTACCTGGGAAATCTCATGGACAGAGGAGCCTGGCAGGCTATAGTCCATGGGGTCACAAAGAATCAGTCATGACTTAGTGGCTAAATAACAACAAACTCTTTAACCGACTCTTCATATGACAATGATTTATAATATTTTCTTCAGATTGACTACAAAGATAATTTATTTTTTCTCTAGCATGATTGATCAGTATTTGTTTTTTATTATTTATGGCTCAGAAAAAAATTTCATCCACATAGTTCATTATGTGTGTGTGTGTATGTATGTGTGAAATTTCAGAACATTGTGTGTTATTTTAATTGTCTCTTTCAACCTCTGTATTCTGATGCTTTGCCAGCTGGGGCCTTGCTGACACTCCCTTGGCTCACACACCCCATCCCTGTGCACTTCTGCATATGTGGATCCCCACACCACCTTTACTCTCAATATGACATATTTCTCGAAGTATCAAAAATTTTTTTTATTTGCAATAAGTATCCATCACTTTTGTAATGAGAATCAAGAAAATACACAATAAGACAAATCCAATTATTTTTTAAAATACCATGTACGAGACCCTGGGAATCTGTCTTTGACAATGACACCTAAGAGGTGAGAAGTAATTTGGAATTTCATAATTTGTGTAGTCCTTTGTAAATGGAGTGCCCTTGACAGCACAGCAATCTATTGTTCGAGTTGTGCAAAATCGGCTTCAAATACATTTTCAAGAATGTGTTATGTGCAAAGCTGGGCAGCCCAAATGAATTCAGTGAACGGAGAAATCGCAGTGGTAGAAAGAGCCCGAGTGTACCCAGGGGTCAGCAGGGTGCCGGCTCTCTGTGCAGTGTCCTCCAGTCCTCCAGACTAGCAAGTGATCCCTCAGCCTTCTGGTTTAGGTACTACTGGCCCTTTTTCAGATGAAGAATATGAAATTTCAGAGGAATTAAGCAAATCATGCAGTGATCTGGCTTGTAAGTGGCACAGTCAGGACTTGAACCCAGGACAGCTGAGTGCATTGCTCCTTCCAGATGGAATTGAGGAAAATCCCATGGACAGAGGAGCCTGGTGGGCTGCAGTCCATGGGGTCGTGAAGAGTCAGACACGACTAAGTGACTTCACTTTCACTTTTCACTTTCATGCATTGGAGAAGGAAATGGCAACCCACTCCAGTGTTCTTGCCTGGAGAATCCCAGGGACAGGAGAGCCTGGTGGGCTGTCGTCTATGGGGTCACACAGAGTCGGACACGACTGAAGCGACTTAGCAGCAGAAGCAGCAGCATAGAGGCCAAGGGGGTACACCTTGGAACCAGACAATCTGGGTTTGAGTCCATTGCTAGCTCTCTGAGCAGTTTCTTCTATTAAATTTCGGAGCCTAAATTTCCACATCTATAAAATGGGAATAGAGTTCTTGTAAAGATTCTGTGAGTTAATATAGATAAACCATTAAGAACTGGGCTGTCTGATAGGGTAGCCACTGGTCACATGTAGCATTTGAGCCCTCGAAATATGGTAGCTCCTTATTCAGACGTGTTGTCAGTGTCAAATTGCACGTTGGATTTTGAAGATTTATGTGAAATAACACATTTTTAACTTTTTGTACTGATTACATTTTGACATGATAATATTTTAGATATATTGGGCTAAATAAAATTGTTATAATTAATTTCACTAGTTTTGTCTTTTTAATACGATGACTAGAATATTTAAAATTATATGTATGGGGGCTCCTCTGGTGGTCCAGTGGTTAAGAATCCGCCTGCCAATGCAGGGGACACAGATTCGATTCCTGCTCAGGGAAGACTCCACATGCGGAGGGGCAGCTAAGCCTGTGTGCCACAACTACAGAAGCCCACAGCCTAGAGCCCCTACTCCGCGATAAGAGAAGCCACCTCAATAAGAAGCCTGGGCAATGCAACAAAGAATAGCCCCCTCTCGCCACAACTAGAGAAAGCCTGTGAACAGCAATGAAGACCCAGTGCAGCCAAAAAATTTTTTAATATTTTACAAAAAATTACATGTGACTTTCATTATATTCTTATGGGATTGTGTTGATTTAGAGGATACAAAGCATAGTAATCCTTCAAGGACCATGTAGCTATTTTTATGATCCTACCACCTTGGTTTATGGGCTTCCCAGGTGGTTCAGCAGTAAAGAATGCACCCGCCAAGGCAGGAGGCACAGGTTTGACCCCTGAATCAGGAAGATCCCCTGGAGGAGGAAATGGCAGCCCACTCCAGTATTCTTGCCTGGAGAATCCCATGGACAGAGGAGCCTGGCAGGCTACAGTCCATGGGGTCGCAAAGAGTCGGACAGAACTGAGCAACTGAGCGTGCAAGCACCTTGGTTTCTATCGCTTTTCCTAAAGGTGTCAACTGTGGGAAAACAGTTCTGTGCTCCAGCCCTGGGCCTGGTAGCTTTGTGTCTGCTCCTGGCAGCAGAAGCATTCACAGTTAATCATTGATCCCACATTCTGGAAAGCTCACAGGAAAAGTTTCAGGAAAGTGCGTGAGGTAACTCAGCTCTGGGAGCTTGGGTGGCCAGATGACTTCATCTCTTTCTATGTCACAGTTTGAAATTTCAAATCTGTGGAAAGCCCCCCTTGAAAAAAACAAAGACTCTGCCTTTTTTTTTTCCTGATTGCAAAAATTGTGTGTTTGTTCTTAAAAAGAAAAAAGTTAAACATTAAGAAATGTTTGATTTAGAAAGAGGAGGTCTTTATATACATAGGAAAATAAAACCTTAAGTTATAGTTTTGCCTGTGGTCATCAGAGTGTCCACAAACAGCAGGAAATAGAACACAGGGTATGCAAGCAAGCCATGGACAGTTCTGGTTCCTTTGGGGAGGGAACAGGGACCCTCACATTTTTCCCCTTAATGTCTGCGTTTTGGGGAATCTTTTTTGCTAGAAGGTCTTCATGTATGATTAAAAATAACAAGAGGAAGAAGAAGAATACAAGAAGGGGTGGTAACTCCTCATTGCCCTGGTCCCAGGATAAGTCCCACTAAATTAAAAAAAATTACTTATTTGGCTGTGCCAGTTTTTAGCCGCAGCATTCAGTATCTAATTCTCTGACCAGGTATCAAACCTGGGTCCTCCGAATTGGAAGCGTGAAGTCTTAGCCATTGGACCACCAGGGAAGTCTCACCTGGGTTGGGGGGGTTGAGCAGGGATTGCTGATATCTGATTTTCTTTGACTGTGTGAATTCCAGCAGTTTCACTCCCTCCCCAAGGCCTCTTATCTGGCTCACTGATAATAAGGCCGATGAAGGTTTATTGAATACTTAGATCGCTGGACACTCACAGTAACTCTCTGATGGGAATAAGGTTAGAGATGAGGAAACCAAGGCACAAAGATGTGAATAACTGGGTTAAGGTCACACACAGCCATGGAGAGGTGGAGGCAGTTAGACACAATTCATGTAGCTGCTGCCATGCTATCCAGTGGGCCCACAACCCCCAGCCTCCTCTTCCGCTTTCTTGCCATCAACTCACTTTCTGCCCATCAATCAACTAGGCCATTCCACCTCAGAGTTGGTCAATTCCTCTTCCTGCTCAAACACCTTCCATGGCTCCCCACTGCCCTTCATAATGATCAAACCCTTTAGCCTGGTGTTCAAAACTCCATCTTTCTTTTTCTCCCTCACTTTCAGCCCCTCCTTGACACTGAGTTCAAGCCATCCTGCATGACTTGCAATCCCTCCAGAACTCCTTGAGGGGGGTGGTCCCTTGACCCCCTTGGGCTACTGCCTTGGCTTGCCAGTCCCCTACTCCCATTCCAGGCCACACTGATGAAACTCAGTCATCCTACCCTGCCCCTTTTTTCAATTCTCCAGTTTCCTAGGATTCCTGGTCAAAGCTTCCATCAAGACCAAGTGCAGAGTGTATGCTAAATTCATTCATTCAACAGTCATTTCCTGAGCACCTTCTGTATACCAGCCCCTGCTACTGGAGCTGGGAATTCCACAATGAACCAGACAGGCATGCGGTCTCAAGGAGCTGATATTGTGGGGCAGGAGAAATACCTGATTAGCTGACAATCAAATTAATAAATGTCACATACTATGTATTTTAAGTGTTATTGAGAGTGATGGGAGGAGGCCTATTTTACTTGTTTATTAAAATATATTTACTTATTTATTTTTGGCCGCATCAGGTCTTAGTTATGGCACAAGGGGTCTCTTGTGACTTGTGGGCTTAGTTGCTCTGCAGCATGTGGGATCACTGCTGGCAGAGATGGTAAGAAATCTGCCTGAAGTGCAGGAGACCTAAGTTCGATCCCTGGGTCAGGAAGATCCCCTGGAGGAGGAAATGGCAACCCACTCCAGTATCCTTGCCTGGAGAATTTCATGGACAACGGAGCCTGGCTGGCTACAGTCCATGGGGTCACAAAGAGTCAGACACGGCTTAGCGACTAACACTCTCACTCTCTCTCATGTGGGATCTTAGTTCCCTGACCAGGGATTGAACTTACATCTCCTGCATTGGGAGGCAGATTCTTAACCACTGGACCACTAGGGAAGTCTCAAGGGAGGGGGTCTATTTTAGATATGTTATTAAAGCACGTATCTTTGAGGAAGTGACATTAAAACAGAGTCCAGAGATTTTCCTGGTGGCCCAGTGGTTAAGAATCTGCCTGTCAATGCAGGGGACACAGGTTCAATCCCTAGTCCTGGAAGATCCCAAATGCCACGGAGCAACTAAGCCCATGCGCCACAACTATTGAAGCCCATGAGCCCGTGCTCTGCAACAAGAGAAGCCACAGCAATGAGTAGCCCCTGCTGTCTGCAACTAGAGAAAGCCTGCATGAAGCAACGAAGACGCAGCACAGCCATAAATTAACTAATTAAATTAAACAACCAAAGCAAACAACTTCCTCTGCCAGATTGCAAATAAGGTAAGTGTTCAACCCATAAAGAAATCTGGAGGAAGGGTGTACCTGACGGAGGGGACAGGGCCCTGTGCAAAGGCCCTGTGGTGGGAATCAACTTGGGTGTTGGAAAGTCACAAAGAAGGCCAGTGTGACTGGAATGGAATAGGAGTGAGAAAGAGGAGGCAGGTTAATGATAGAGCGGGTTCCGTGGGGTCCTTGCTTAATTCTCCGGGTCAGGAACACATGTCTGGAGTTTGGGTACAATATTCTATGCTTTTTATTTGAGGTTAAGCCCAGGGGTTCAGGTGTGCTTGGAGACACCCTCCTGTGAGCAGCAGAAACCCTTAGGGTCTCAGGACTCGCAGCCATGGGTGTGCATATAGTCTGAAAACCCTGCCAGTTGGTCCAGCAATTCCTTCTTGCCCACTGTCCCATTCGCTGGCCAGTGCATGAGAAACGTCTCCTTGCCCAGGACATGGATGTATCTGTGGGTGAGAGGAGGCAAGGACAGTAAGGAGAGCCTGCTGCTTTGGAAGTGTGGAGACCTTTCTGATTTGCCCCTCTGCCCTGCTTGACGGAGTCGCAGAACCACAACCTATAATGTCCTCCACAGGGCTGTCTCGCTGTCTCCCAGCCCCACCCCAGCCCATACTACTGGGGATTAGAAAAGCTTCCCTTTGCTCTGACTCTTTCCTGCCCTCTGTTGGAAAACCACCATCCCCTAATGAACAGTGTTGCCAGGAGCTGTGCAGTACACAGCCTACACCTTCATTCAGGGTAGCCCTGAAACCCAAGACTCCTGTTGACGGGTGCAGTAGAAATTTTGACACCAAGGACTGGCCTGGGGTAGGGAAAGGGGCCCAGGCCTGAGTCCCCAGGGTAGCAGGAGCCCCCCAGCCACGCACTCAGACTTGACTCTCCACAGGTCTGAAATCTGGCCCATTATAAGGTATGTTTCGTGTTCCTGCAGCCCCAGGGAGTCTTGGCAGGTGGTGTGAGTGACGAATTTCTTTACGGCGAGGGGTTTGGCAGAGTCCGTGCCTGAAGGAGATGAGAGCCAGTGCGTGTTCACCTGCATGGGCCTGGCCTGCCCCCACTTTGGGACCCCCGGTGTAGGCTCCCACACCATCTCCTCTGCCACCTTGGACATACCACTCTTGATGATGGCTTGGAGCTTCATGTTGAAGTAGATGTAGGGGTTGGAGTCAGAGGTCTCCACAGACTCCAGACTGGCCTTGTACACTGGGGAAGGGGGCCAAGGGTGTGTCGTGTTGCTGTCCAGTCTGCAGGTGTCTGCCCCTACCCCCCCTGCCAAGCCCCACACTCACCAAAGTCCACTCCAGCCTCACAGGCTGCTGTCTGGAGCTCCTCCTGACTCAGGTGGTTACTGTCCTTCTTTGGGGATGGGCACTGCTCTGGAAGGTTGGGGGAGGGGCAGGGTGCTCTGGCTGCGCTAGGAGTGGGGCCCTCCTCCACTCTGACCCCCATCCGGCCCCAGGTTCAACCCCCGGGGGAGGGACGGGTCTGGCCTTTCTGGTCTGTAGTGTGCTCTCTCCTCCTCTGTCTCTTTTTGTCTTTCTCTCTCTCTCTCCCTCTCGCGGTCTAAACTCAACCCAGAAGGCACCCAGGAGGTGATAAAAAGCTCTTGAATCCCTAGCCTGGCAACCCCAGCCCTCCGTCTCCATGGCCTCACCCTCCGCGCATCTGCACACGTCTTTGTCGCAGATCTTCCGCAGGGAAGCGTGCTCTGTGGGCAGGTTGTAGAAGGAAGTGCACCTTCGGGCTGCGAGAGGGGGCGAGTAAGTCGGGTTGGCTTGGGCCTCTGGTCCTGGAGGGCTGGGTGCCGGTCTGGCCCCGCCCCCAGAAGGCCCCTGCCTATCATTTTAACATTCTTCACGCTTCAGCCGTGTTCGACTTTTTGCGACCCCTTGGGCTGTATAGCCCACGTCTCCTCTGTCCATGGGATTCTCCAGGTGAGAATACTGGAGTGGGTTGGGAATCTTCCCGACCCAGGGATCGAACCCACGTTTCTTAACGTCTCCTGAAGTCGCAGGAGGGTTCTTTACCACTAGCGGGCACCTGGGTGCGCAGCCACGCCCTTAACAAGTCCCTCCTCTTTGAAGACCCTGCCTGCTTTTTGCCCATCCTGACCCAGCAGGCCACGCCCAGTCCCTTCTCCGCTCGGCCACACCCTCTTCCAGGCAACCTACTGCCCCACCTCCCCGCCCCTTTAACCACCAACGAAGGACACGCCCCTCAGCACCACGCCCCTTAAGTTCCTTCCCTCTGGCCAGCCCTCCCACGGAGCCAAAGAAGACCCTCTCTGCCACGCCCCATTTCGTTTTTTGGCTCCGTGCGCCTCACCCTTCTGTTTTGTTTTCTGACCCTATCCTTCTCAGGCCTTGTACGCTCTGAGGATCCCCTCCATTCCCAGGCCCTGCTCACAAGGCTCGTAGTAGTCGTAGACTGTGACCTGGGCAGCCTGCAGGAACTCGGCCTTCAGCATCCTGTGGACCCGGAAGCCGAGCACGGTGTCTTCTTTGTGGGAGAGCTGGAGGAGGGGCGTACTGTCTGAGGCACGCAGGGCCACCGAGCACGGGGATACCGATTACAGGGCCTTGGTCATGACCACTGACCACGTGGTCTTGAATACTGAAGAGCCGACCTCAGGGCATGACTCTCCAGCATCACTGACCAGGGTGCTGACCGTCGTTTCTTGGCCTACCCTGCGGCCCGCACAGCCTTGGCAGAGGACACCTGGCTTGCCTTACCCTCTCCAGGTAGAGGACAACGGTGCTGTCACTGGAGTTCATCTTGGTCTCGTACTGGAAGGCGTACCTCTCCACCTCGCTCGTGAGCTGGGGCAGAAGGTGAGACCTGCCAGTTGGCAGAGATCCACAGAGGCACCCAGCCCTGAGAGCTCCACTCTTAGAGGTCCCAACCTTTGTCCAATTAGCTCCAGTGTTGGGGAAACTGAGGCACAATCAGGGCAGAGGTTAAGCTAAAGTTGACCATGGCCACTGACCTTGGGGCACAGACGGTGGGGGCATTAACCTGGGGGCCTTGACCCACAGACAGGCGCTCTGCACCCACTTGGGGGGTGTGGGAGGTTTCCAGGACATCCCCGCCCTGCTCATTACCTGTTTGAGGTCATCCTGGTTGGGGTAGAAGCCAGTGAGCAGGGAGATCTCCATGATGGTCATTGTGGCATCTCGATGACCCTGGAACCTGGGGATTTCACAGAGCGAGTCTCTTCCCACTGTCCTCTTGCCCCTCCCCCACACTCCCATTGCTGTCACCTCTTGCCTGGACAAGGGCAGTAACCTCCTCCTGTGACTCCCTGTCACTCTTCTGCCCCCAGACAGCATATAGCTTTAGCAAACAGAAATCTGATACATTGCCTCCTGGTTTACCCTCCTTGCTTTACAAAATGCCTGGTCTCATCCTTCCAGTTCACTTCCTCCCACTCCAGCCTCCAATTTGATTGCTCTGAAGTGTTGGTCTCTCTCCTGCCACTGGACCTTGGCTCATGCTGTTCTCTCAGCCTAGAATTCTCCTTCCTCCCTCTTTGCCCTGAAAAACCCTTTCATCTTTGCAATCTCACCTGATGCATCCCTTCACCAACCATGCCCCCCACCCCCGCCCAGAAGCCTTCCTCAGCCCTCACAACTGATAATTCTCTAATTTGCCCTCCCGCGGCTCTGTGGACCTCTCCTTCACCACATTTAATCACAGTGGTCATTTTGCATTGATTTTGGGTGATTATTCAGTTATTGTTTATCTCTCCTGAGAGGCTGTGGGCTTCAGCAGGCAGGGAGGAGCTGTCTTGCTCACAACTGTCTCCGTAGCTCCTAGAACAGAGCCTGACACCCAGGAAGCACTCAGTACATGTTTTGTTACCTAGACTTGGGCACGGGTATTTGGGAGACAGAGCCAGACTGGAATGGGAGCTGGAATGTCTGGAGAAAATGAAGCCAGGGGAGAGCCACCACGCTTGGAGCAGGCTCTGGGCATCTGGGTCATGGTGCATGTCCACCATTCAGGAGCCTGCCATTCTGGACATGGCAGGATGGAGGACAGGATTGGGGCAGTGGGATGGTAGACAAGCAGGGGAGGGCAGGATGAGAGGTAGCGATGATGGAGCAGGCATGGAGAGGTGGGTTTGGCTGGTTCCCAGCCTCCACTCAGTACACAGGGAGAGCTGCTAAGGACTCTGGACTCCAGGAGGTGCATCCTTCCTCCTGCCTAGGTGAAGATCTGTTCTCTGACCTTGTTTCCATCCGGAGCTGAAAGGTTGCTTCCCCCTTTTTATTCTCTGCAGAAAGAAAGCAGGAATTTAGAGGCTGGTAACATAGTCTCTGGAGCTGGCTTCCTGGGCTCAAATCCTGGCTCTGCTGTGTGACTTTGAGCAAGTTGTTTAACCTCTCTGTGCTTTGGTTTCTTAATCTGGAAAAGGGGATCATGATATTCCCAATCAAGTTGGTTACTTTTAAGTGAGTAAATACAAGTAAAGCATTTAATATAGTGCTGGATCAGGGCTTTCTAATGGTGAGTTATTATTACTATCATTTTACTACTACTATTAAGAAATATGACACCAACCAAAGTCCTGGTCACTTTTATTTTCATTTATTTATTTGTTGACTGCACAGTGTGTGGGATCTTAGTCCCTTGACCAGGGATTGAACAAATGTTCTGTGCATTTGGGCATGGAGTCTTAACCACTGGACCACCAGGGAAGTCCCCTCTTGGTCACTTTTAGTCCCCAAAAGTCTTGGGACTGGTGAGGCTTGTTTTCCCCCACTACTCTGACAGTGAGTTCCCAGTGGCAGAGCCTTGGCTCTTCCTTCTTGGTACTCAGGACTGGAAATTCTAGAATCCATTTCTTCCTCTTTTAAAAATTTTATTTTTTGGCCACACCATATGACATGTGGGATCTTAGTTTCCTGACCAGGGATTGAACCCATACCCCCTGCATTGAAAGTGCAGTTTTAACCACTGGACCATCAGGCAAGTTCATTTCTGATCATCTCCAACACCCCTTCCCTGGTCCAGTCCATCATCTCCTGCAGGAACAGCGCAGTTGCTCCCTCCTTGTTGTCCCAACTCCCGCCTGTGCCCTCTATAGTCTGTTCCCCCCAGAAGGAGCCTGTGCAAGCCTGTTGTATATCACGTCCCTCCTCTGCTCAGAACCCTCTCTGGCTCCTACTTCCCTCCAAGCCAAACCCAAAGTCCTCACCATGGTCTGCAAGTCCCTGCCTCATCATCTCTCCGACTCTTCCACCTAAAACTACCCCTTCCTTCTCTGGGGGCTTCTCTGGTGGTTCAGACAGTTAAGAATCTGCCCGTAATGCAAGAGAGCTGGGGTTGATCCCTGGGTCAGGAAGATCCCCTGGAGAAGGGAATGGCTACCCACTCCAGTGTTCTTGCCTGGAGAATCCCATGCACAGAGGAGCCTGGCGGGCTACAGTTCATGGAGTCACAAAGAGTTGGACACAACTGAGCGACTTTCACCTTTGCTCCTCTGTAGCCACACTGGCCTCCCTGCTGTTACTCAAGCCAGGTGACCTCATTCTTGTCTCGGGGCCTTTGCACCTGCTGTTTTGCCTGCCTGGAGTGCTCTTCCCTCAGATCCTCCACAACTCACTCTCTCACATCTTCCGTATCTCAGTTGAAAGCAGGCTGGGGAGAGCTTCCCCTGGACCTCCTTCAAGTCTGTAGCACCTCTTCCTACTTTATTTTAGGTGACACTTAGTCATCACCTGCTACTATGCTACGTATTACATTTTACAATGCAGATTCTGCTAGAATCTGCTAGAGTGTGATTTCCCAGAGGAGAAGGACTGTTTTTCTTGTTCATGCTTATGTTCTCAGGGCTGAGAAACTGAGTGAAGTACATGGTAAATGCTCACAGATTCTTTGTTGAGTGGCTGAATAAAGCAATAGATGTGATTACTGAATGGTAGCTAAAATAAAATAATAAAAAAGAAGAGATAGGGACTTCTCTGGTGATGACAGTGTATAAGAAATTGCTTGTCAATGCAGGGGACTTGAGTTCGATCGCTGGTCTGGGAAGATTCTACATGTTGCAGAGCAACTAAACCCATGACTTGCAGCTACTGAAGTCTGAGCTCTAGAGCCTGGGCTCTGCAGCAAGAGAAGCCACCGCAGCGAGAAGCTGGGGCACCGCAACGTGCTTGCTGCAAACAGAGCAAGCCCGTAGCACAGCAATGAAGACCCAGCACAACCAAAAATAAATAAATAAACACAATTATATTTAAAAAAAGAAGAAGAGCATCTCTGGGTCCAGGCTCACCTTTCTGGTTCTCATTTAGAGTCACATTCAGGTGATACTGCTTGCAAGTGTTCTCCAGGAACTCTGGGGACCTGTGGTACACGGTCAGGATCTGTCGGGCAGGGGAGAGGTCAGAGCTCACTCACGCATACTCCTTTCCTCCTTGCTTCAATTCTTGCCTGCCCAGCTCTCTGCTCCATGGGGGATTCACAGCAAGGTCTTTCCTCCTCGATCCAGTGCATTCAGTGGCCAGAACAGCCTATGGAGTCTACGCCATCTCTGTGCAGTAGAACTTCCTGCATTGATGGCAAAATAGCCTCTATCTGTGCTTTCCATGTGGCAGCCACTGGACACATGTGGCTATTTTTGGTTGTGCCATACAAGATCTTAGTTCCCTGACTAGGGATTGAACCCATGCCCTTTGCAGTGGAAGTGCAGAGTCTTAACCACTGGATTTCCAGGGAAGTCCACACGTGTGGCTAACCAAGCACTTGAAATGTGGCCAGTTCCACTGAGGAACTGAATTTTTAATTTTATTTATTTTAAAATTGACTGAAGCTGAAGACGGAGTGTGACTTGCCTGAGGTCACACAACAAAGGCAGGGACTCAACTGTGACTCCAGCGCCTGACACATGAGAGCGGGCTACCTTGAATTCAGTCACCAAGAGGGCTGTCCTCCTGGATCACAGGGCAGAGGGTCAGATGATGTAATGGAGCCCCCAGATATTGGGGGAAGGATGCAGTTGTTCTCTGGGCCTTGGGAGGCACCCTGGAGGGAGAGTCTTCCTTTGGTGGGGCAAGGAAAGAGACATCTTTTCAGGGACTCAACGTAGCAAGGACTCAATATCCAAAAATCTTTGCCCTTGAGACTGCCCTGGGGGTCCAGTGGTTAGGACTCTGTGCTTCCACTTCAGGGGATGTGGGTTCCATCCCTGGTGGGGAAACTAAGATCATACATGCTGCATGGTGTGGCCTAAACAAAACAAAACAAACCAAAACCCCAAGTATCTCTGGCCTTTACCCCAACTCTTGACTTACTGCAAGTGAAAACCTTATTTCTCCACCTGTCAAATGGAGCCCATATTTTTACCTACTTCTCAGGGTGTTTTTGAGGTGTCCTTAGCTTGATTCCCATATTTGTGCTCTAAATGATAGCTAAGCTTATTGGTGATATCAACCTTGTTTTGGAGTCTATATTTGCCTCTCTTCCCATGAACAGAGAGAGCCCTGGGCTCTAGCTAAGGAACACAAGACCTACCGAGATGGTGCCTCTTCCAGTGCCACTGGCTTTGATCTGTAGCTCTTCCTCAGCAGAGAACTGAAATGAAGGGGGAGGAGGATTTGAGGGCAGAGGAAGCAGCAAAACATGGCTCACATGCAATGAGGATGAAGAGGGAAGCATCCATGGGCACTGGGAACTCAATTATTTCCCTAACTTGGGGTCTAGTGACTCTCCTGTCCCTCTCCATGAAGATGGCTTGACTTTTCCTTCTTGACTGAGCATTTGTGGTATCTACACTGTCACAGATCAGCTACAACTGCTGACTCAGTCCTAATATAGATCTGTCCGCACCATCAACTTTGCAGTGTCTCTGAAGTTCCAAATGTGTGAAGCCCCACCAAGACTCTTTTCTTTGGCTTCTCTGCACCTAGTCTTGTTCCCCTCATACATTCTTCCCTCATTTGCTTGAGCAAAATCTTATGCATTCACATCCAATCACATCACCCCTGCTTAAATCCCACTGGTATTCTTACAACACTGTGGCCTCAGGGCCTTTGCACTTGCTGTTTCTTCTGCCTAGATCTCCAGAAGGATCACACCTCCCTTTCCTTAAGATCTTTGCTCAAGTGTAACCTTCTTGGTGAGACCTTCCCTGCCCAACCTACTTAAAACGACAACTGCTTGTTCCTACCTCTCTCCCTGTTTCATTCTTTCCCGTAGGTAGCACTTGTCATCACTTAACACATTACGCATCTTACTTATTCACATCTCTTTATCGTCTGTTCTCATTAAAATATAGAATTCTACAGGGACAAGGACTTTTTTTCCTGTCTCATTTATGGCCATATTCCCAGAACCTAGAACAGTGCCTGGCACACAGTAAGTGCCCAGTAAAGATAACTGAGTGATTGAAGGTAAGTATCACCTCCTCCATGAGGTAAGGTCATGGAGATTACCTTTTCTACCATACCCAGGTTATTTTTTTCCTTTATATACTTATTTCCTTCCCCTGTGTTCAGAAGCTTAAAACAGAATATAGAATTAAGTTTATTGTCTTAGTTTCTTTCTAGATTGTAAGTTCATTGAGAGCAGGGAACACAGATGCTTCATAATGTACTCCAGGAGAATGTTTGGCACACAGTAGGTGCTCAGGAAGAATAAGTGAACCAATACATTGACAGTGTTGCCTATGGTGGCTAGATACTATTGATGAGGGAGACTGTCAGGGACATGACTCTTGGCCTCATCTCCAGTGCCACTTCCGTGTGGACTTCCTGTCTGCCCCTGAGCTCCATACCTTTGCTGACCGTAGCTGGTAGGCATTCTTTTCATCAATGACCCATTCCACATGCAAGGCTTTCTTGGAACTTTTGATCTGGATGTGGAGATCCTGGACACCTTCGAAGGGGACAGCCTCGCGAAAGCGGGTGAGGGCTTCGATGGCCACGACCGTGGTCTGGGTGTTGGGACAGGGTGGGTGCGTGGGTGTGTGTTGGATCAGCACCAGAGACAGCACATTGGGACCCCTCTCCCAACCCTGTGGGTACCAGCACCGTGGACAGCTCCACCCAAAGGGCCAGTCGTGTCAGCACCTTGGCTAGCAACCCAACCCTCCACCCTTGACCCCTCCACCCCTAGTTTCCATTTGGTCACCTGGGTGGACTGGAAGCCTCCTCCCAGCTGCCGTTTCTTCAATAGCCAGTTGGCGATGGCATGCGTTTCATTGCGCCGACCCAGCTCCAATTTCTGCATCAGTGCATAGGCTGTGGCCTCAATGGTGTACAGGGAGTCGTCTAGGTCCAGGTCATCCAAACCCACTGGCCAGTGGGTTTTGTCTAGAAGATAGGTGTCCCCCTGGTCATGTAGATCTGGAACCACCTCCCTAAACCTGTCCTCTCCTTGTGTCATTGTTGTTGTTCAGCTGCCAAGTCATGTCTGACTCTTTGCGACCCCATGGACTGCAGCACGCCAGGCTTTCCTGTCCCCCACCACCTCCTGAGGTTTGCCCAAGTTCATGTCCATTGAATCAGTGATGTCATCCCACCATCTCATCCTCTGTCACCCTCATGGCTATTTTATTGAGCACCTACTTTATGTGAAAACCTTTGCTGAGGAGACATATGGACACTGAATTTTTCAGAACCACTCTAGGGGACAGGGACACTATTTAGAGTTGAGGAAACTGAGGTTCAAAGGAGCTCCTCCACATCCTTCCCAGACCCACCACAAGTGAGTTTCTCTAACTCCACTCCTCTTGACTTGGGGGATGGAGAGGATGAGATAAGGACCCTCAGGGATGGGATAGGGCAAGACCATGGGAAGCAGACCCCTCTCAGTTACCTGTGTCTAATGACCTTCTTTCTAGCCTCAAACATACCAAGCACTTGCCCGCTTCAGGGCATTTGCATGAGCCAGCCCCTCTGCTTGGAATAACCTTCTCATGAAGGTGAGCCTTCTCGTCTTTCATTTCAGCTGAGGGGGTCGCCTTTTCACAGAGGCCCTTCCCAGTTCTGCGGTCTATACTTCCCTCCCCTCATCATCATCGCTCCCACCCACCTTGTAGGTTACTATCTCAGCACCAGTCTCAATTTGTCATTCTCTATTGACCTGTTTGTCTTCTGCCAGCCTCCCCTAACAACAGTGGTAGTTTTGAGGGGAGGGGCCACGTCAGTCTTGTTCACCTTGGTTTCTCAGGGCCTGAGCCCAAGGGTTGGCACACAATAGGTGCTCAGTAAATGATGAATCACACCTTGCTGGATTTGAGATCATGCACTCTCCCTCACTCTGCCTCCATGGCTATGGTGAACACATAGCTGGTTAAAAAGTGGCCCACACCCACTCTTGCTGGCAAAGCTGTCCAGGTAGTCATTGGCTCGGGGGCTCCTGATGAGGGCCAGAGCATAGGAGGTTATGGCCATGGCAAAAGTTGTCCGAATATGAGGGAGTTTTTTCTCCAGGAAGTCACCGGCACGCTTCATGCTGTCAGCCAAACTCTAGAAAGTCAAGAGAAGAGGCTAGAGGGAGGTGACGGGTGGAAGGGGTCTGGGAGTTAGAAGAGAGGGATGCATTGAGAAGGACATGATGGCAAGGGAGCATCCTGGGTGCAGGGGTTAGGGCACCTTGCAGACCCTTCCCTTCTCTTTGAGGCCTACCGGTATCTTCTGGCTGCACAACTCCTTCCCCTCATTCAGGGCGATCAGGACAAGAGCTGTGAGTGATATGTCTGCCTCAGAGCCATGGTAGCCACCCTGCAAATGCAGAACCATACCCATGATCCCTTTACCATCTTGGAGGCACCTTCCCCAGTCTCTCCTCCCTGACCTTGAACAGCTCCTGGGTGCTCAGCTCTGGGCTGGATGATGTTGAAAGCAGGATGTGGAGACAGGGAGAGGAGGAGGAGCTATCTTGAGACTTGCCTGTGTGGGGTCTCTTACTAACAAAAGCTGACGGCCATGGAGGATGCTGTGCTAAATTCTCTAAGCTAGCTCAAAACATTCTTGCGGCAGCTCCATTTTCTTGACAATGAACCTTAGGGTTGGAGACATGTCTCCATTGCTAGTAAATGACCAACTTAAGGTTCAAACTCTTCTCCAGTCTCCCGGGTTCCACCCTCAATCCCTGTGCTGGGTTGAATAATGTCCAGCCCTCCCCCCCAGTCTTGTCCACCCAGAACCTTGGAATGTGATCTTATTAGGAAATAGGGTCTTTGTAGATGTAACTCACTAAGTGAAGAACAGGTTATACTGGGACTTCCCTGGTAACTCAGTGGTGAGGAATCTGCTTGCTAATGCAGGAGACTAGTGTTCGATCCCTGGTCTGGAAAGATCCCACATGCCGTGGAACAACTAAGCCCCTGTGCCACAACTACTGATCTTGTGCTCTAGAGCCCAGGAACCACAACTACCAAACCCATGTGCTGCAATTACTGAAGCCTGAGAGCTCTAGAGCTCGTGCTTTGCAACAGGAGAAGCTACGGCAATGAGAAGTCTACTCATTGCAACTAGAGAGTAGCCCCCACTCGCCACAACTAGAGAAAGTCCATGTGCAGCAGTGAAGACCCAGTGCAGCCAAAAATAAATAAATAAAATTTAAAACTTAAAAAAAAATTAGAAAATAACAGGTTCTACTACTTCCCTTGGTGGCTCAGACGGTAAAGAATCTGCCTGCAATGAAAGAGACTTGGGTTCAATTTCTGGGTTGGGAAGATCCCCTGGAGGAGGAAATGGCAACCCATTCCAGCATTCTTGCCTGGAGAATTTCATGGCAGAGGGGCCTGGTGGTCCATAGGTCACAAAGAGTCAGACACGACTGAGTGACTAGTACAGGTTCTACTGGGTTAGGGTGGGCCCAATATACAATAACTGGTGTACATATAAGAAAGCGTACACAGAAGGAAGAAAGGCATGTGATGTTGGATGTAGAGATT
Source organism: Bos javanicus (assembly GCF_032452875.1). Lineage (NCBI taxonomy): Eukaryota > Metazoa > Chordata > Mammalia > Artiodactyla > Bovidae > Bos > Bos javanicus. The sequence continues at coordinate 14,289,030 of NC_083874.1, read as the reverse complement.
GGAGTGATGAGGCTACAAACCAAAGGATGCCAAGGATTGCCAGGAACCACTAAGCTTGAAGAGACAAAGCAGGATTCTCCCCTCCCCATCCCTGCCCTCCAGTTCAGTTCAGTTCAGTCGCTCAGTCATGTCCGACTTTTGCGACCCCATGAATCACAGCATGTCAGACCTCCCTGTCCATCACCAACTCCCAGAGTTCACTCAGACTCATGTCCATCGCGTCAGTGATGCCATCCAGCCATCTCATCCTCTGCCGTCCCCTTCTCCTGCCCCCAATCCCTCCCAGCATCAGAGTCTTTTCCAATGAGTCAACTCTTCGCATGAGGTGGCCAAAGTACTGGAGTTTCAGCTTTAGCATCATTCCTTCCAAAGAAATCCCAGGGCTGATCCCCACCCTCCAGAGCCTTCCAAAGGAGCATGGCCCTGCCAAAACTTTAATCTTGGACTTTAAGTCTCCAGAACTGTGACAAAATAAATACATTTCTGTTGTTTTAAGTCACCTAGTTGGACTGCTTTGTTCTGGCCGTCTTAGGAAGCTAATACATAGCCCACAGCTCCTTCTTCCCAGAGTGGCCAATGAAGCCTATGAACTCTTGGATCAGTTTGCATCCATCCTCTGCTCAGAATCTTCTGTGGCTCCTACCTTCACTCAGGGGAAAAACTCAAGTCCTCCCTTTGGCCCAGAAGGCCCTGCACAATCTGTTCCACCACCTCCCTCCTCTCACCTTCTCCCCCTCTCCCCTTGCTCACTCTGTTCCAGACACACTGGCCTCCTCACTGTTCCTCAAACATGTTGGACACATTGCAGCCTCAGGACCTTTGCACATTGCTGCTTCCTCTGCTTGGAACACTCTGGCCTTAGTTATCCACTGGGACTTGTTCCCTAACCTCCCCAGGTCTGTATAAATATCAGAGTGCATGCACTTGGTCACTCAGTCATGTCCGACTCTTTGCAACCCCATAAATTGTAGCCCACCAGGTTCCTCTGTCCATGGGATTCTGGAGGCAAGAATACTGGAGTCGGTTGCCATTTCCTCCTCCAGGGGATCTTCCCAAACCAGGGATGAAACCCACATCTCTGATATCCCCTGCATTGGCAGGTGAATTCTTTATCACTGAGCCACCTGGGAAGCCCATCCTCTCCTCATGAAGCCTTCCAGAATTTCACACCTCCCACTTTAAAAGCTGTTTCTGGAGGCTGGTATGGAGGTATACTTGGTAGGGGATGGGTGTATTGACTGGGGGAACAGGGAGGACTCAGACGCAGAGAAAGGTGGGCCAGGACTGGCAACTCGTTGAAGTAGGGTTGAGGTGGGGATGGGTCCTGGATGTACCCTACCTCCCCACATTGTAATAGAGTCCAGGATAGTCCAGAGCAGGGAGATGTGATGCTGGGTGCTGGGCCTCAGCCCTTTCCTATTCTCATTCTACCTGTGAACACCCCAGGGGGCTGACATGCCCTCCCTGTATGCAGAGCCCTGGGGTTTTATTTGAACGGCTCAGCTAGGGGGATGGTGGGTACCTGCATAGACCACATGACCACAGGGCTTTCCTCCACAAAGTTCCCATGCGTCCGCTGTCTGTGGGTGATGATCCAGTTGGCGATGTTGCAGACAGAATCAAGACTGAGCGCGCTGATTGTCATGGTGGGGTAGGCCAAGGCATAGACCCGGAATACGTAACTCGTGAGCCTGTTGGGAGGGAGACGGGTGGGTGATGGCTGGCAACGTTGACCAAGGCATTCTAGGAGAGGGGCTTCTACTCTGTGGAGAAGTCTATGCCAGACACCATAGCAACTTGGAACACCACTGGCCCCACAGCCTGCCTGCCCCAAGATCCCACAGTGGGGGTGCTCCTGGGGTCCCCAAGCCCCAGGCTGGCCCCTCCTACCAGTGTCCTCATCCTTACCAGGTGCTTCCTGGGTTTCCCTTGCTGGTGTGGTAGCTGCCATCTTCACTCCGGTGGGTCAACATCCGGCTGTACCCTGGGGAAATAGGTGGATGGGAAATTTACAGGGAGAGTTGGTGTTTGGGTGTGGTTGTCAAGGGAGGGGTCAGTTACCAGGCCGAATCTGGGGAGCAGGGTGTGGGTGAGACTTAGGGGTGCTTTGCATATTGATGGAACCCAGAGGCGGTGACTTGTGCAGGTGCAGAACGGAGGGGCCTGAAGGGCCCAGGTGTAAATGATGGTCATGGCCAAGTGTGACCGTGGGATCCAGGGGACAGTTGTATATGGGAATAAACTGGAAGTGCTGTTGGGTCCTCTGGGGAAGGGTGTGATGGGGAATTACTGCTACCAAGGATCGTGGAAGGTAAAACTCAGAAAAGGGCATATTCTGAGGGGCCATTATTATTTAGCCGCTTAGTCATGTCTGACTCTTCTGGGACCCCATGGACTGCAGCCTGCCAGGCTCCTCCATCCATGGGATTCTCCCGGCAAAAATACTGGAGTGGGTTGCCATTCCCTTCCCCAGGGGATCTTTCTGACCCAGGGATGAACCAGCATCTCCTGCATTGCAGGCAGATTCTTTACCACTGAGCCAGCAGGAAACCCTGAGGGGCCATGACCTAGGTGTTTTCTCGGGGGCTGTTTCTTGGCTGTAATCTAAAGGTGTCAGTAGTAGTCAGAAGGGGTCACTCCAGGGTGTAGTCTGGGTGTAGTCTCTGTTGGATTCTGAGCATTGCTGCTTGGGTATTATTTGAAGGTTATCTGGAGGTTTTCTCTCTCTGTGTGTGTGTGTGTGTGTTTAATTATTTACTTGGCTGCACTGGGTCTTAATCTTAGCATGTGGGATCTTCAGTCCTTATTGTAGGCAAGCAGGATCTTTCATCGTGGCATGAAGAATCTAGTTCCCTGACTAGGGATGGAACCTGGACCCCTGCATCAGGAGCGTAGAGTCTTAGCCACTGGGTCCACAGGGAAGTTCAGGTTTACTGTTTGGGTTTAACATGGGATGATAGCGTCTGGGTGTTAGCTGGATGGAGCACCATCCAGAGCATGTGGATGGAGGGTTGGTGTCTGAGTGTAACCAGGGAGAGGAGGGGTAAGTGTCCAAACTAACTTGAGGGTTTCTGTCTGGGGAAGTAGAAACTTGAGTCTGGTGCCTTAGACCACTTGGCCATCCTGACATGCTTGAGGGTCTCTGTCTGGGTGTAAGCAGGGCGTGTATCTCTGGTTGTTACCTGGGGGGTTTGGATGTAACTTGGGAAAGTGTTATCATTCAGGTGTAACCAGGAAGCCACCACCTGGGATTATTCTGGAGTTTTCTACCTGGGAGTTCCCTGGGAATGTAGCCCAGGACGTGGAACTGACTGGCTAAAGCCTGGGACAGTGTCTAAATATAACATAACCTGGGAAGTTGCTGCTTTAGGGTAAATCATGGTGTCTGTTATGAGACGTGTAGCCTGGGAGAGGGGTCAGGGTGAAGGAATAACCTGGGGGTCAGTCATAGTTGGAGGCCACCTGGGGAACTTGGTATCAATCAGGCTGTCAACTGGGAGAGAAGTCAGAGTTTGAGAATTTTATTTTTTGGCTGTGCCACAGGGCATGCAAAATCTTAGTTCCCTATCCAGGGATCCAGGGCTTCCCAGGTAGCTCAGTGGTAAAGAAGTTGCCTGCCAGGGCAGGAGATGCAAGAGATGCAGTTTTGAACCCTGGGTTAGGAAGATCCCCTGGAGGAGGCCGTGGCAACCCACTCCGGTATTCTTGTCTGGAGAATCCCATGGACAGAGGAGGCTGGCAGACTATAGTCCATAGGGTTGCAAAAGAGTCGGACATGACTGAACGACTGAGCATGCACACCACACACACACTTGTAATCAAGGAGCCAACCCATGCCCCCTGCACTGGAAGTGTGGAGTCTTAACTACTGGTGCACCAGGGAAGTCCCCTGGGAGTCAGAATTTGGATGCTATTGTCTGGGAGGGTCGAGTGGGGGCCTCCTTCAGCTCCAAGGGTACCTTGGCACTCTGCCTGAGAGACTCAGACACCCTCATCAAGGTCCCAGGAGGAGACCCGCTCTCACCTCTGGCAAGGTTCTTCATCACCTGCTCCCTGAGCTCCACCCCAACCTTGTTCCACTGGCCTGTGGAATCCAGGTAACGCGTCAGTATGACCACGGGTGTCAGGGAGCTCAGCGTCTGCTCGGGGCAGCCAGACGGGATCCTCAGCAGCCGCCATGTTTCACTGGGTGTCAGGGTCCCCAGGATGGTCTCGCCAAGGATGTCACCTGTCAGGTGGGCAGAGTCTAAGCACCAGGTCTCCCCCATCACTCTGTGCCCAGGCGGACTCTGGAGGAGCCGGCACACACCCCCACCCCCTACCCCAGCCCCCACAGGAGCCAGCTCTGTTTCCTAGGTACCTTGGACGCTGACAAACACGTCCGCCTCTGTGTTGGGGATCTTGTTCAAGAATTCTTGTTTTGGCACCAGCTGCGTCTTGGTCTGACCTGAGCAGGCACAGCCTTGTGTGATGAGTGGGCTCTGGGACTGGGGAGGTCAGGGTGTGTAGACTTTGGGAGAAGCTCAGACTGCCCACTTAGCCAGACCCCCTCATTTCAGACCTTCCCTACACCAGAGCATGGCCCCAGGATCCCACAAGCCTCATGAAAACCCCACAAACCTTGGGGGTTCAGGAGGAAGCTTTGGGATATTTGCTCAATCTGACCCCCTGCCTGTAGGATGCAATGAAGAAGCAGGTTAAAAACAATAGTCATAATGACATTCATAATGACGGTAAGAGGAAGTCTTGCTTAGCCATAAAGAGCAGACTCAGTCTTTCCTGGTGGTCCAATGGTTAAGACTCCTCCTGCTAATGCAGGGGACATGGGTTCAATCCCTGGTCTGGGAAAATTCCATATGCTTTGAGGCAACTAAGTCTATGGACCACAACTACTGAGCCTAGAGCTGGACCCTAGAGTGCTGGCACTGAACCCTAGAGCCAGTGCTCTGCACCAGGAGAAGCCACCACAATGAGAAGGCCATGCACCACAAATAGAGTAACCCTACTTGCTTCAACTAGAGAAAGCCGACCAGCAGCAACAAAGATCCAGCACAGCCCAAACAAACAAACAAACAAAAAAGACCAGAGACTCTGGAGCCCAGATAACTAGGTTCAAATCCCAGCTCTTTTGCTGCACGACTTTGGACAAAATACTTCTTCCCCCTGTGCCTCACTTTTCTCATCCATAAAAGGGAGAGGATAATAATTCCTACCTCACAGAGTTGTTCTGAAGGCTCAATGAGTTAATATTTTCAAAGTGCTATATCCTAAGTATTAAACACGTGTTTGTCAAGTAAATAAAATATTATTACTGATGGGTCAGGCACTGGTTGTGTGTAATGTTCACAGCTCTCTGATCACTCATGGCTATGAGGATTATTCTTCCTGCAAATGAGGCTCAGAGAAGTTAAGTAAGTTGCCCAAGGTCACACAGCAGACACAAGTTTTGAACCCAAGCCTGACTCCAAAGTCCCAAAGTGGGGGGCTTTGTGATTGAACTTTTAAATCATTGTCATGCCCCTCACTTCTGCCTGTTTGTTGATCTTGGAACCACCACCCCCTCCCACGATCACACAGCCTGGAGCCCCACGTGTAGACACCCCACTGTCTACATGGGCAGGAAGGGCTGGGGAGTGCCCATTACCTGGACCAGGAGTGTCTTCCTCACGTGGTCCTGGACCACAGAGCCTCTGGCCTTGACCTCCACATCCACTTTGCCTATTTCAAGTGGAAGGAGCACGAAGGGCACCACCTTGGAGGAGAAGGGGGGCACGGCCACTATCCGGCGGGAAGGGGCATCTGGCTTTGCTGCACTGCATAATGACTCCTTGTGAGGGAACTCTACTCGGACCTGCGGCAGAGGGCACGGTTAGGGGATCTTGATTGCCTGAGGAGGCCCAGGACCCTAAAGTCACAGTCTCCTCCCTGCCTCCATCCTGAGAATCCTGAGTACGTGACAACGTAGCATAGTGGTTGAGAGTAAAGACCCTGCCTGGGTTCACACCCCTTCTTTCACTTGTTGTTGATGTTCAGTCTCTAAGTGTTCGACTCTTTGTGACCCCATGGACTGCAGCATGCCAGGCTTCTGTCTCTTGGGTGCGGTGTAACCTCAGGAAGCAATTATCTCTAAACTGAGAATGGCCAGAGCATCCATCTCCTGGGGCTATTGTGAGGCTTAAATGAGAAAATGTCTTAGATGCTTTCGCAAAAAGGCTGCCACTTCAGTGGCCCCTTCGGTAAATGGACACACTCCATCCCTTTTCATAAAACACACCAACAGATATGTTTGAAGGGACAGGGGGAAGTCTGGGGGCTTCACCTTGACTGACTGCTGCAAGAAATTGTACAGCACAGCTTGGATCTGGACTTGCTCGTTCCTGATCACGGAGAAGGGCAACTTAAGATCCACAAAGAAGGGTTTCATAACTGTCAGCTCAAAGGGATCTGAGACGCAAAGACCTAGAACCAGGAGAGCACTCGCGGTCAAGCAAAGGCCAACTGTCCTGGGAGTGGGGGTGGGGGGCTGGTCAGGGCCATTGTTCTCCTGTTTCCTCAGCACTGGGCTTGTGGGGTCACCTTGTCCAGTCTTGATGCTGACAGCCACGAACTGCCATGTGGTGATGGAATCAGGCACGGTCACGTGGGTGGTGTAGTGGGAGATGCTGCAGGAAGCCCCAGGGGGTGGATGGAAGGGACATGATGAGTCTGTGCTGCCTAGACAGAGCCTCTGATTTGAGGGTCACTGTCTTGGGCTTAACATCACTATGGACGGGTCAGTGAGTCACCCAATTAGAGACATTTTCCTTAGAGGGCCATGATTTGGGAGGGGAACCCACTGGGATCTTTATCCCCATCCAGGAAGGCATGGGACGATTCTGAGAGCTCAGTATCACCCCGGGAGCATTGGCCCTGAAAAAAGTACATAATATGAACAGTTTCATTTACGGCAACAATCAAGTTATATTACTGACCTATAGCTGTTCTAATCATGTTATGTGGTAGACAATAAGATGGTTAAATTGTTATATTTTTTAATCTTTAAGTGCATTCCTTCAGTTAGCTAATTTAGAAGCATTCAACTTGCAGAGAAGTTGAGCTACAAAGAGGTCAATACACTGGCCCAGGGTCACACAGCTCACGAGCGGCAGAGTTGGGAGTGGAATTTATGCTGCTGCTGCTGCTTCTGTTTCTCTTCCTCCTTTCTTTCGGAGAGGGATGGGCAATGCCATGTTTACTTATTAAAGACGCAGTCTTGGGACTTCCCTGGTAGTGCAGTGGTTAGGAATCTGCCTGCCTAAGCAGGGGATACAGGTTCGATCCCTGGTCTGGGAAGACTCCACATCCCCTGATAATGCATGGAAGGGCCAGGGACCAGAGGCTGACATGAGGGTCATAATCCTACCCTTGTGTGGTTTTTGGCAGAGTAATGGTCTTCCAGAACCAACTTTCAGGGAACACGCTCCGGACAGGCTCGTCCTCCGGGAAGAAGTCATCTAAATCATCATCTTCATCCGCTGCAGGGGGCAGATGCCGGGCAGGGTCTCCTCTGCACATCTCCCATGACCCAGCAGACCCTTCAGTGGGGTCCTCCCACTCCAACCCTCCATCGCACTCCACACCCCCTCAGTGGAGCCCTCCCAACCCTGTGCCTCCTGCCATGGCCCCCTCACTTGTCCCCAGAAGCAGCTGTTCCTCTCGGGCCTCCCGAGTCAGGGTCTCAGACAGCTGGCAGCAGCTCAGGAAGGCAGTGATGCAGACTGGTCCATGGCGGACATGCTGGATCCTCTCCTTACATGACAGCCCCACTGGGTTCTCCCGGAGCCCAGCCTCACAGCACTTCTGCTCCAGCTCTGTCTTGAACTTGTTCACTGCAGGCCAGAGTTAGAGGGACAGAGGAAGGGCTGGGAGGGACCTGAGGAAGCAGGGACCCATCCACCTAAGCACCATGACACTCGACCTCTGTTTAGCCACATCTCTGGAAATGCTGTCCCTAGAGCTTTGCTATATCTTTCCCCTGAAGCTTCACATTGAACCCTTCCCTTGTGATGTGTTCTAATGAGGAAGTTGAGCACAGAGAGATCAATTCACTGGCCTAGGGTCACAGAGCTCAGAAGCATTGCTCTTCCTCCTTGCTTTTGGACGGGGATTGGCAATGCCATGTTTATTTATTAAAGATGTAATTTTGGGACTCCCCTGGTGGTGCAGTGACTAGGAATCTGCCCGTCAATGCAGGGGACACAAGTTTGATCCCTGATCTGGGAAGATTTCACAAGCCACAGGGCAACTAAGACCGTGCACCTCAACTACTAGGCCTGTGCCCTGGAGCTTGTGCTCCACAACAAGAGAAGCCACCTCAGTGAGAAGCCTGCGCATGGCAACTAGAGCTTGGCCCCTGCTCTCTGCAACTAGAGAAAGCTGCCTGCAGTAACGAAGACCCAGCACAACCAAAAGTAAATAAATAAGCCTTAAAAAGATGCAATTTTGACTCTTGGTTTTACTGTGTATTTTTAAAAAATGAAAACACAAAACTTGCTGTTGAGTATGATGCCAAATTGAAAGGCTTCTAAATTAGCCAACTGAAGGAGTGCACTTAAAGATTAAAATATTACAGCAGTTTAAAAATCTTGCCATCTACCATATAACGTGATTAGCACATCTATAGTTAAGTAATATGACTGATTGTTATCATAAATATAACAACAGTTTATAATATGTACTTTTCCATGAAGGTTAGCAGAATTTTTGATATTGAAATTAGATAGCGTTTTACCTAAATTTTTATTAGACTTCACTTATTTCCCCTTTATTTAAACCCACAAAGTAATTAGCACTGCTCAAAGAGACTGAAAAGTCTAATATTCATAGAATCCATCTTCTAAAAACACCTAGTTTTACCTCCCATCTTCCTTCAGCTCTAGACTTCTTGATTCACCACACCCTGGTCTTCGTCTACATGTTATCCTTTTCCCCTTTCAGTATCACAGACTCTAGACATCTAAAAACTACATTTCCAGACTCCCTTGCTGCTAGGGTGCTGGATGGAACGAGATCCTGCCATCTAGAAACTCCTGTGTGGGCTTTCCTGGTGGCTCAGATGGTAAAAGATCTGCCTGCAATGCTGGAGACCGGGGTTTGATCTCTGAGTTGGGAAGATCCCCTGGAGAAGGTAATGGCTACTCACTCCAGTATTCTTGCCTGGAGAATTCCATTTCACTTTCACTTTTCAGACGCTCTTGTATAGGATTTGGAAGGTGGAAGAGAGGTGGGGACCATTTTCCCTACCATCAGTGGTAGTTGATAGGTGGGCTACCATCTGTTTCTGTAGCAGGCATAATTCTGTGTTTCATTATTGACCCATCAGCTTCCCAAGGGATATTGACAGCAATTTCCTGAGATTTTGTGCATTGCAGGATCTCCAGTGGCATGACCTTGAGTCCCAGCAAACACCTTTCCAACTTCATTTCCAAAGCTCAGCTAATGAATTTCAAAGCACTAAACTTCCATCATTAAGTCACTCCTCTCCTCATTGGAGTATCTAGAGTGGTTTCAGTTTTCTGTTCTAAGCCCTGGTAGGGCAATGGCAACCCACTCCAGTACTCTTGTCTGGAAACTCCCATGGACAGAGGAGCCTGGTAGGCTGCAGCCCATGGGGTCGTGAAGAGTCGGACACGACTGAGTGACTTCACTTTCACTTTTCACTTTCATGCATTGGAGAAGGAAATGGCAACCCACTCCAGTGTTCTTGCCTGGAGAACCCCAGGGACGGGGGAGCCTGGTAGGCTGCCGTCTATGGGGTCGCACAGAGTCGGACACGACTGAAGCAACTTAGCAGCAGCAGCAGCAGCAGCAGCAGGGAGCCAAGAGGGCCACATCCAGCTTTAGTACTAACCTGCTTTCCTCTTGGTCTCCAACCTCTTCAAGGAGCGGCGGCGGCGATGGCTGGGAGAGGGGCTTGGTGGGCAGTGCCAGTCTGGGAGTCAGAGTGAAGAATGAGAGGATAAGTCAAGATTGTTATCCACATTCTTGATACTTACTGGGTGCTTACTGCCTACCCAGTGCTTCATATGCATCACCTCATTTTATCTCATAGCCTCTTCACATTCAAGTTTTGACACTTAAAAGCTGTGCAGTCTTCAGCAAGTCACTTAACCTCTCTGGGTTTCAATTTCTTCAGCTGCGTAAAATGGAATAATCATACTTCTATCTGTGAGATCATGCATATAAAAGTACTTAGTGCAGGCTCCAGCTTGCAGTAAATAAAAATCATTATTGTTTTCACTGTTTATAGCTGAAAGAAGATATGCCTAGTTGTCCCCATATATCCATTCTCCCCTGTGGCTTGTGGCATTTAAGCCTCCATCTTTAATGTATCACTCAGAAATGAATACTACATTTCCCAGCCTCCCTTGCATCTAGATGGGCTGTGTGACTGAATTTTGGCCAATAAGATGAGAGAGAAGTGTCTTCTTCTCAAGTCCCTTTGTCCTGGTGCCTGGCAGGAGGTCCTAATAAGCCTCCATCTTGGGATACAACAGAGCAATAAGCTTGAAGGAGCCTGAGTCCCAGAATAATCTCTGGCCTGTTATTGAGCAAGAAATAAACGTCTCCCTTGTTTAAGACAATGTTAATTTGTATCTCTGATAGACATGGCTAAAATTGCATCTTAATTAGCACACAGTGAGTTACTTCTATACATATACATATTACTATGTATATTTTATGGTCAGATAAATTGAGAATCAGAGAGGAAATATGACTGACCTATGGTAAGTGGCAGCATCCTAGATTTTAGCTCATCTGTTTCACACCAAAGTCCATGTGCCTAACCACTGGATAGCACTTTCCCTTCCTCTACCCTCCTCCTGTCCCCAGTCTGTACCTGTGCTCGCCAAAGTGTCCATCCCTGTGCTCATCTTCATGTCCAATCCAGCATCCTTGAACACGGCAAGTCTGTCTTTCCCACTGCCTGCTGTGCAGCCAATGTCATGTTCCTCTACCGTATCCCAGATCTGAGGGTCAAGAGAGGACCCTGGATTTGGAGCTTGTATTACCCCTCCAGGGAAGGTGCAATGGTACACTGTAACTGCTGGTTCAAATAATAATTTTCATACCATCATCGATTTATTGAGCTCTTACCACTTGCCAACTTCTATGCCATCCACAGGCTCCTTGAATCTTTGCAATCACCAATATTACCCATTTAATAGGTGAAGAAACTGAGGCTCCAGCTAGAATCTCCAGGAAATCTTTTGGCTCAAAGCCCACATGCTCTTACCTTCTTCTGTGTGAACTTGTGCTTGCTGTTCAAGATATGGACAGCCTTGTCCACAGCTACTAGCCCCACTGTGGCTTCTGCATCACCTGTAACCTTCAATGCCACCAAGCTGCTTGGTTGTATAGGCTGGACGTATGCTTCATTCTGCAAGCCAATCTTCAACTAAGCAAGGAAAAAGAGAGATGTGAGGAAAAGAGGCTCATAGGTCACCAAGGGGTTTCCTGAAGTCCACTTTCAAGTCCATGCTCCCTGCAGCTCTGATGGTGCATCTGGGAACTCCACCAGGCCAGTCTCAACTCTGCACACTTACTTGCATCTTCTTCACCTCTGAGGTTGAGCTTTTAATGCCACATCACTTCCTCTTCCTCTCCCTTGCCCCCAGGCTGAGAGCCCTTAAATTTGTACAGACTATCTCCCAAGAATTATGATGGTGGTGTACAACTATAAGGAGTTAGGCTCACCTTCTCCTGGCATTTGTCATTCACATCAATCAAAATGGAATCAGCCACCAGTTCAGGGTCCTGTCCTGTCCCCTTGGGCAGTAAATAAAAGGCCAGAATGCGGAAGGAGGGCAGCATCTTGGAAGTCACATCAATAATGGTGGATGCGAAGACACTCCCATGATTTTTTAATTCTTTGGCATGCACAATCTGACCCTTACTCAAGACCTTGGAGACAAGGGAGACTAAGGATGAGAAGGACAGGACCAGCCCTTCCCCAAGGCCATCCCAGCCCAAAAAGGAGGCCCATAGTCCCTTTGCTTCAGCCCACCCTTAGGTCTGAGTCCATCCCACATGGTTCCCACCAACTCAGCTTGCCAGGGTTGTACCAGAGAAAGAATTGCTCAGTGCAAGTCCAGCCCCTCACCAGGATGGTGAAGCGAGTGATCTTGTTACTGACAGAAGAATCTCGATTTGTGTTGAGGTTCAGTTGGAGGTTGCTGCCAACTTCTGTGCTCAATGCCTTCACATCAATGTGCAGGAAGTTCCCTGACTCATCTTGAGTTGAGTAAGGCCGAGCTGTCATACTGGCTGAAGCCTGCTCCTCTGGCTGGATTGGTGCCTCAGTTTTCACCTCGGGAGAGTGATGGACAAGTAAACCCCTCAATAACTCTTCCAGCTTACAAAATCCCAGCCCCACTGTCCCTTCCCCGTAAGTTTGGTACCTGGATAGTGAGCTCCTTCAGATTTGCTTCTGTGTTGATGACCAGAGTAGCCTCACCACGTGGTGTGGTGTGTACTTTCACATTTGTGCAGCTGACGAGGACTTTGGAAGCTGGGGACCCATCAGGATTTGAGACGAAGACCTGGGGTGGAATCTGGTGTGAGATCAAGGACAGGCCTGAGGGTGGCCTTAGGTAAGAGGTGGGAACTGTGAAGGCAGCCTGGATAAGACTGCTTTGTACAGCTGTACAAGTTGTGCACTGAACGACACCAGGAGCACCACTCATTTAGTGCCAATGAATGGCGCCCCTTAGAGTTTTGCAGAGTAAAGCCAGATATGGCAGCCCTGGGGTTTGTGTGCCAGGTGGGTAGGGGTGGGGGGGATTGAGGGCGAAAAGCATAGGAGGAGACATGCAGGGCTTGGGGAAAGCTTGGAGTAGGATTGTCACCAGCTTTTACAATGCCCACCAGACATCTCAAAATCATCCCAAAAGAATGTATACAAAAATAGCACACTTTCTGTGCAAATGCAGTCTCAAGATAAATGTCTAAGCACCACCTTCTAGCCTGACTGTGGTCTGTAACCATCCCCCCTCCATCTTTGGAGAAATTCTGGAGCCATCTCTGTGCTTTGGGGGGATTTGAGTTACGACTTGAGGGAACCCTGGAATAGGTCTGGAGACATGATGGACTCAACTCTTAGACAAATGAATTTCTGGGAGGCAGGTGAATCCAGTGTGGGATTTTGTCTCCTGGGAAGGTCTGTTTCAGGGAAGGGGGGCCCTGAGTCCCTGAGTGGAGTAAACCCAGACTCTGACCCTAAAGCTGAATGGCATCCCCGGCTTGAAATACTGGGGTGTCTTGATGAACTTGATGTTGTATGGGCTCCGAACAATCTTCACCCCAGAGATCTCGGTCTGGACCATCTCACCCCCTGGAGAGACATGGGGACCATGAAATCTGCAGCAGATGTTAAGTTTCTTGGGGAAGAAGCAGGGCTGCTGGTACGGAAGGCACCACTTGGTGAAGGCAAGATAAGATGGTAACACAATTTCGACTCCTCCCAGTCCTTCTGGTATTTCCCAATTTCTCTGCTAAGGAGCTGGCCTGAGGTCACATAGGTGGAGTGCCTGGGTTGGAAAAGGACACAGGGTCGTGAGCTTAGCCAGGGGGCCCAGGTGAGGATGGCACCTGAGGAGAAGACAGTGATGTTGACAAAGATTGAGGCCCCAATGAAGTCCTCTTCTGAGCCTTGGAAGGCAGCCATCAGTGTGTCCTTCTGGAGGGAGATGTGGCCATGGCCTTGAGAGATCTGCTCTCAGAGTAGGAGAGAGGAGAGGAGATGGTTTCTTGGGAAGTAGGGGATAGTCAAAGGAAGGGAGGTGGGAGAAGGGGAAAGAGGGGAGAGGAGGTGGGGGAGGACAGATAGCAGAGGGGTAAGTCTCAATCACCTCCACCCTCTGCAGGGAGCTTTGGATGGGGATCCGACGGGAGTCCTGCTTCACCCCGAAGATGGCCAGAGCATGTCCATCCACTGGCTTGTTGAATATATACCTGGAGGATAGATATCCTTCTCACTAGCTCTGAAGCACCCTCACAACCTCATGAGTCTGCAGACACGACCTCATGTGTTTGCCCGCAGACACGACCTCATGTGCCTGCAGACACAGCCTGTAGGACCTCATGGAGCTGGAGGAAAGGCTGTAACACTTGGGAAGGGCAGAGGGGGCCCCTGGTGACTAAGATGATTCCATTACTGACCAACACAAGCCTGGGAGGTGACAAAAGAACCCCATGAAGTCTTGTTGGGTTGCAGATGTGGCCTATGCAACCTCCCAGGATGGTAGAGGTAGGCTGCACAGCCATATGGAGCCACAGGGAAGTCTGAACAACCCTGGGGTGGCAAAGGCAGCCTGTGAAGCCTCATCAGGCAGTCTACGAGACCTGTGTAGGATGATAGAGTTGAAGAAGTGGTCTATATAATGTCAAGAAGTGACAGACATGGCCACTACAACCCTAGGCAGACAACATGGCCTGTACAGCCTTATAGAGCTGTGGAGATGGTCTGTAAAATTCCAAAAGGCAGCGAATGTAGCATTTGCAGCTTCGTTGAGCTCCAGAAATGACCTGGACAATCTCAGGAGATGGCAAAGGTGCCTATGAGACCTCATGGATCTTCAGAGACGGTCCGAACCGTGAGATATGGTGTAACTCCGTTATGAAGACAAGGTGGCTTGTGCAACCCTGGAGACCTAGGGGATGATGTGCACAACCTCACAGGACAAGAATGTCTCATGGGTGGCAGAGTGTCTCTCTTATACCCTAAGAGCTACAGAAGGGCTCACTTCTCTGCCCATTCAGCTTCTTGGCCTCCCTGGTCCTCTGGCCAGGCTAGGGGTAAAGGGACTCACCGGGCCTGGATATTCACACCCAGAACCTCATCCCTGAGGTAGAAGAAAGTCTTGTTGGGTGTCAGCTGGACCTCAAAAGATGGGAGCACTGGGTGGAGTAAAGAGAGTTACTTACCCTCAGCGTTTCACTGTGCCTGCCCCACTCCCATCCCTTCCCCGCCCCACTTGCTCCTTCCTCAATGCTTCTGGCAGCCCTGGTGGGCTGGACACATGGTCCTGTTCACCAGCCCCCAGCTCAGGCCCTGGCACATGGAACATGCACCATGAGACCTTCTTTGCATTTCCAGCTCCACTCCTTGTGGAGACCCACCTTGTCCTCCCCGGCACACCCTTCTCACCGTACTCCTTCACTTCAAAGCCTGTCTTGAACTTCTGCTTGGGAGCCGTTTGGTAACTGGCTTCAATGGTCCAGGTCCCAATACTGAGGCACAAAGAGTTAGGAGAGTTGGAGCCTGAGAAGGAAGACCTGCCCCCACTCCATCTCTAGAGCTCCTGGCAGGGTACCTGATACGCTCTGGGAGGGTGAAGGAATCTATGTAGACACCATTATCGGGCAGGAGATCCTTGCTGATCACAGCAATCCCCTCCGGGTTCTGCAGGAATGGAGAGCGGGCGGTTCACGCCCCAGCCTTCCAGCACGTGATAGAACCTGGGGTCCACCCTCCCCTCAGGAGAGGTCACCTTGATGTCCAGAGTGAAAGTCCTGGACACAGGATCCATCCTGTGGTTCACGGTGTACACCCGGTATTGAACTAGAGAAGGAGGGAAGATTCTGAGCGTGGGCTAGGGTTTGGAGAGGGGGTGGGTATCGTCATGAGGATCTTGGGCGGTGAGGGAGGGGGGCCTTGGACAGAAGGACACCTTGGGAAGTGGAACATGGGGCCCAGGGGGGCTGCACCTGATTGCTCGGGAGTGTAGATGGTCTTGTCCGTCTGGATGAAGATGTATCCAGCATGGGGAGCCACCAACACCAGCTTATTCATGGATGAGGAAACTGAGGTGGGCGCCCAGTTTGCCTCGATGAGGACATACTGCATCCCGGGTTTTGGGGGGTAGACCAGGTCCTCGGGAATCTGGGGAGAGATGCCCACACTCCTCAGGGTCTGCTGGGGTCTCCATCCTTGCGGGCAAAGCCCTGGACCAGGTGTTGGAGAAGCAATTGAATGGGAGCTCTCTGGTTCTGCCGTTGGGGGCAAGGTTCCAGCGTGCAACGCCCAGGTTGCTGCCGAGCTAGTGCATCCGGCGCGGATGCAATCGCGTTTAGACTGTTTCCCAAGTCACCAGCAGAGGGCGCCTTTTATTCTTTCAAATCTCAAGCTATGATTTATTTTATTTTAAACTTTTTATTTTGTGTTGGGGTATAGCCGATTACGGAGAAGGCAATGGCACCCCACTCCAGTACTCTTGCCTGGAAAATCCCATGGATGGAGGAGCCTGGTGGGCTGCAGTCTATGGGGTCGCTAAGAGTCAGACACGACTGAGCGACTTCACTTTCACTTTTCACTTTCATGCATTGGAGAAGAAAATGGCAACCCACTCCAGTGTTCTTGCCTGGAGAATCCCAGGGATGGGGGAGCCTGGTGGGCTGCCGTCTCTGGGGTCGCACAAAGTCGGACACGACTGACGCGACTTAGCAGCAGCAGCAGCAGCGTAGCCGATTAACAATGTTGTGATAGTTTCAAGTGAACCGTGAAGCGACTCAGCCATGCATATACATGTATGCATTCTTCCTCAAACTCTCCTCCCATAAACTCCCCTCCCATGCAGGCTGCCATATAACATTGAACAGAGCTCCCAGGTCCTTGTTGGTTACCCGTTTTAAACACAGCAGTGTGTACATGTCCATCCCAAACTCCCTAAATATCTCTCCCCCACACCCTTCCCCCATGGCAAGAATAAGTTCGTTCCTCAATACTGTGAGTCTCTTTCTGTTTTGTAAGTTCATTGGTATCATTTCTTTTTAGATTTGCACAGAGGTGTCATGTGGGTTAATCAAGGCCTTTCTTGGAGCCCAGACTTAGGGGACTTTGAATTTCTAAATGGATAGAGCATGCCAACCGGTATATATAGAATGGATAAACCACAAGGTCCTACTGTAGAGCACAGGGAACTCTATTTAAAATCCTGTGATAAACCATAATAGAATAGAATATGAAAAAGAACGTACGAAAGTGGAAGTCACTCAGTTGTGTCTCTTTGTGGCCCCATGAACTGTAGCCTGCCAGCCTCTTCTGTCCATGGAATTCTTCAGGCAGAATACTGGAGTGGGTAGCCATTCCCTTCTCCAGGGGATCTTCCCAACCCAGGGATCAAATCCAGGTCTCCTGCCTTGCAGGTGGATTCTTTACCATCTGAGCCACCAGGAAAACCCAAGAATACTGGAGTGGATAGCCTATCCCTTCTCCAGTGGATCTTTCCGACCCAGGAATCAAACCGGGGTCTCCTGCATTGCAGGCTGATTCTTTACCAACTGAGCTGAGGCCTAATAAGAAAGATTTTAAAATCTTTTTCTGCTTCCCAAGCCACCATGCTGCATCTCCCTTCCAGGTCTTTGCTTAGACTGTTCACCCTGAAACAAAGCCATCTTCTCCTTCCCACCTTTAACCTTTCACTTGATTACTCTGAGATTTTCTGGAAAAAAAAAAAAAGAAAGTGTTAGTCGCTCAGTTGTGTGTGACTCTTTGCCACCCTATGGACTATAGCCTGCCAGGCTCCTTGATGCATGTAATTCTCCAGGCAAGAATACTGGAGTGGGTAGCCATTCCCTTCTCCAGGGGATCTTCCTGGCCCAGGGGTTGAATCCAGTCTCCTGCACTGCTGGTGGATACTTTATACCATTGAGCCACCAGGGAAGCCTATTGCTGTACAGCAGTAATTAACACAACGTTGTAAATGAACTATACTTCAATAAGTTAAACAAAAAATAGGACATAAGAGGAGCAGTAAGTATATCCAGCCCACTCATCTTGGCCTGTCACCCACCGTCACTGATGCTTGGTCCATAAAGTGGTTTTCCTTTGAGAGAACGAGCTCTCTCCTGGCCACCCGAGTATTCTTCATGGGGAAATCCCACACGCTGAGATTCACCTCAAGGGGATGGCTGAGGGGCTCACTGGAGTCAGAATGAGCCTCCACATGGATGGTCTCTGGGCTGCCGATCCGCAGGACCCGGGGGGTCACCAGGATGTACCTGCCAGTGAACATATACAGGGGGACAGGAGGATTCAAGTGGGGGAAGCAATGGACTGGGGTCAAATGCAAGGAATCATGCCAGCGGCCGGGTCCCCTCAGTTCTGACTCACAGCGGCTCAGCCTGGGCGATGGGGATCCCCAGGAGGAGAAGCAGCAACCCCAGGCCCCAGGGCACGTCCATGGCGGTGGGTGGAAGATGCTTGTCCTCTTGTCCACCTCAGCGCTGGTCTGTTTGCCTTGGCTTGTCCTGGTTGAGTTAATATCTAAACGAACAAGGGGAGGAACTTCCCATAAATCCAGTGAAAGATGAGGGGCTGCTCTGCCCTTCTCAACCAGTGCTCTGCAGGGTCCGGGGTCAGGGAAAGTTGCACTGAGACTACTCCAGCCCCACCCCCACCTTGGGGGCCAGAGCGTAGGGAGAGCTGTCTTTCCCATCAGCCACTGGGTCTCATCCTGAAGCCCTCTGCTCCCACAGCAGGAAGGAGGTCACTTCCCAGGCCAGGGGACCGCTAGGCGCAGCACACACTCGGGACATAGTTGGGATTGGGTGGTAGGGGTAGGAGGAGACAGGATGTTCCCACCTCTGCCCTTGTGAAATTGGCAAGAATTTCTGGGGTAGCTGCTCTAACAAGGGCAATGCAGGCATTATGTTTTTATTTCCCAATCACAGGTGTGATCAGCTGTATGAGGCATTTAGCCATCTGGCCCTGGGACCCACTGTAGTGGAAGCTTCTGGAAAATGCACAGGTCAAATCCTCTTACTGGGCTTCTGAGCGACTGAGTGACTTTCACTCAGCATGAACCTCATGGCTTTTCTCCTTCCTTGCAGGAGACGGTTGTGTGTGTTAGTCGCTCAGTCGTGTCCGACTCTGTGTGACCCCCATGGACTGTAGCCCACCAGTGTCCTCTGTCCATGGGATTCTCCAGGCAAGAATACTGGAGTGGGTTGCCATTCCCTTCTCCAGGGGATCTTCCTGATCCAAGGATTAAACCCGGGTCTCATGCACTGCAGGCAGATTCTTTACCATCTGAGCCATCGGGGAAGCAGGAGACAGTTACACTTGGTAAATCGCCCACTGTCCATTATTCCAAAATCACACCAGTCTCTCTGGGTTCTTTTTCCAGATGGCAAATTATACGCTATTATAGTTAAAGTGAAAGTGTTGGTCACTCAGTTGTGTCCGACTCTTTGTGACCCCGTGGACTGTAGCCCATCAGGTTCTGCTGTCCATGAAATTCTTCAGGCAAGAATACTGGAGTGGGTTGCCATTAAACCATGGAGGAAAACACATCCTGATTGAAGCATTCCTGGAAGAAGCCTTCCTCTGACCTGAAATCATTCTCACTGGCTGTCTAATATGCTCTATTTGGACTTCCCTGGTGGAAGAGTAGATAAGTAAGAATTGCCTGCAAATACAGGGGACACAGGTTCAAACCCTGGTCCTGGAAGATTCCCCATGTCACGGAGCAACAAAGCCTGCGAGCCACGACTACTGAGCCCAGAATCCTCAAGTACTGAAGCCCGAGCACCCTGGAGCCTGTGCTCTGCAACAAGACATCACTGCAATGAGAAGCCCACGCACCACACCTGAAGAGTAGCCCCCACACACTTCAACTAGAGAAAGCCCGCCTGCAGCAGTGAAGACCCAATGCAACCAAAGATGAATAGGTCGATGTATAAATAAATAAAAATAGGTCTCCTTCTTCGATGAGGTCAACACTGCTAGCTTGGGGAGTCTTGCCTAAAAGGGACCCAGACCTCCCCAAACAATGATAATATACATTTATGCTACAAAAATTCACCAAATATTTACTACAAGCTTGGCCCTACTTAGCATGCTGGGGACACAGCAGTGACCATAATAGACAAAGTCTCTGCTTTCATGGACTGGATACTTTTCTGAGAACTTATTTTCTCCTTAGATTTCATAGCTTCCCATGACCTTGGTTCCCTGTGTACCAACTCTGTGGATTCTACCTTTGTAGAGAGCTGGGAAACTGAGTGTGTCAGACACAAAGAAGATAGTCATTTATTCCTCAGGCACTTCTTGTGCACCTACTACGTGCCAGATGTACACTCGCGGAAGTCTCAGAGTCATGCTGAAGTAAGAATTACCACCCATTGTGTGGATGAGGAAACTGAGGCCCAGAGATGGTGGGCAACTTCCCCCCACATCAGGCACGTGAGCCCTGCGGGTTGGGTAATGCCCTTACCAAAATCTATGGTAAACAGTCTCTTATGAAACAAAGAACCAACAGAATGGAATTACGGCCTGGATCGGGGATGCAGGTGAGACCTAATTTAGACGATTCTAGAACACTGGTGTCCATTTGGGGTGGCATGTTCTACCGCTGTCCCAGGATCTCAGGGAACCTCCGTTGGTCTTGTTCAGCTCTCCCTTGGCTGGAGTGAGCTCTCCCACTTCACATCTTCATCCCTACACCAGGTGCTCACATCTCCCCCACCCATCCCAGGGGCCCCCACATGTCCAGAATGGAGGATACCCAATGGTGAGTGGCTGCTGAGACTTATATAATCTCATCTTTCTCTCCAGTCTGGGCTCCTTCCTCCATGCCAATGCCTCTGTCTCCTGAGTGGGAATCTTTGCTAGGTAGGTGCCTCCAAGCCTCTCTGCAGCACACTCAGGCCTGCAGCAGTCTCTTGAGTTTCTATCAGTATTTTGATTTGGAAGTGGGTCCAGGAAAGAAAAACTGCCCTAGGGTGCCAGTGAGCAGCAGAGGAGGCAGGAAGCACTTAGACTACTCGGGTGGGGATCCTTTGAGATATAGCCTTGCCACCCAATGAACTAATGGATGGGGGTAAGAATGGGTGCTGACTGAATGAGTGATAACAGGAGTTCATATCTCATCCACCTGACCCCTCCATCCCACCCCAATCCAGGTACCCCAAAAGAAAAATGATAAGTGTTTGCTCACTAATTGAAATAAATTTGAGCACCTACTGCATGCCCAGCCTTGCTGTAGGTGCTGGGGACATAGCAGTGAACAGAATGGAAACCACCACCCTCCTGGAGTGGATATTTACCATAGCCACATTCACCTGGACTCTCTGAATCCTCTCAGCAATCTAAAGATCCATCATTGGCCCATTTTGCAGGGGAAAAAAACTCAAAGTGAAGTCTCCTGCCCCAAACTGTACAGCTAGGAAATTTAAGCACAGAGAGGTTAAGTGACTCACTCAGGGTCACACAGAAAGTTAACAGATGGAACTGAGCCTTGGAATCTGGACTTAAGAGGGAGCCCAAATTAGCAGATGCAAACAACTATATATATATATATATATATATCAAAAAAATGGATAAACAATGAGGTCCTGTTGTATAGCATAGGGAACTACCGTCAGTATACTGTAATAAATCATAATGGAGAGGACTTCCCTGTTGGTCTATTGGTAAGACTTTGCTTTCCAATTCAGGGGGTTTGGGTTCCATCCCTGGTCGAGGAGAAGGGAAAGGCTTACCCACTCCAGTATTCTGGCCAGGAGAATTCCATGGACTGTATAGTCCATGGAGTGGCACAGAGTTGGACACGACAAAGTGACTTTAATTTTCTTTCACTTTCCTGGTCAAGGAGATCTCACATGCCTGGGGGCCAAAATTCAACAAAATAGAAAGCACTATTGTAACATATTCAATAAAGACTTAGAAATAATGAAAAAGAATATGAGAAAGAATATACTTATATATATATATGAAAGTGAAAGAGGTAGTCTCTCAGTGGGTGCCGGACTCTTGGCGACTCCATGGACTGTAGCCCGCCAGGCTCCTCTGTCCATGAGATTCTCCAGGCAAGAATACTGGATGGGGTTGTCATTTCCTCCCCAAGGGGATCTTCCCGACCCAGGGATAGAACCCCAGTCTCCAGCATTACAGGCAGCTTCTCTACCATTTGAGCCACCAGAGAAGCCTATGGCTCAGTCACCTTGCTATACACCAGAAACTAACATAACACTGTAAATCAGCTCTCCTTCGATTAAAAAACGAAACAAAGAGGGAGCCCAAGAAGGGTAGGAACTGGGGAGAGCAGCCATGGGTTCCACCCAAGTCTTCGGCAGCCACCAGTGATCAAGTCCAACCTCTTGGACTTGGCCACGAGAGGGCGCCAGCGAACCTCCGGCCAGACGCTGAGCAGCGCTCGGCCTCCTCCCGCAGGAATGTCAGTGGCGGAGGGAGGGGACTTTGGCGGCCAGCCCAGAGCAGCTGCTGCTGCCGCCGCTGATTCCGCCCTCCTTCCCCCTCCCTCCCTGGGACACCGGGCTTGCAGAAAGGAGGCCGGCGCGGGAGGGGCGGCTTTGCACGGATTTGTGGCCTCTGTTTTCGTCCCCCTCCGCCTGGGCTTCCAGCCCGAGGCTTCCCGGGAAAGGCCGGGAAGGACCCAGGAGACAGGGAATAACACCCATAACAGCATAACAACGGATAGTTGTCATTTGTAGTACACCTACGAATCCCTGCGCTTGGTGGGACTTTCCACCAACTGCTCCATTCTACAGATAAGGAAACGGACGCTCAGAGAGGTACGGTTGATTGCTCAGGTAGGGGGAGTCAGGAGCTTCTTAGTGTGGAAGGCATGGCCGGGATGTGGCCAGTTTAGTCACTTCCAGTCCTAGCCCAGGCTCCTTGGGCCATTTCTTGGCTTCCTCAGAGCTTCTAGAACTGGCTTTGCTTCCTGTTCCCTACGGGAATCTCATGCCTTCTCTGCTGGTCAAAGGCGGTCTCTGAAGGCTGTCAGAGTTTTCAAGGGAAGCTTATTGCCAACAGAGGAGAAAGAGTAATTTAGCAATCACATTTGGGGTTGATTACTGGGTCTGAAAGCACCATGGAATTTCAATAATATGTGTCCCCAAAGAGCTCACAGCCAGGTCAGGGAGAACTACTCATAAATAAGCAGATGTGAGAGCCCAGAGGAGCCTGCTAACCCATTTAGTCTGAGGAGTAAAGGAAGGCTTCCTGGAGGAAGTTGTATTTAGGCTGAAATCAGAGAATCTCAGGGCTTCCACGGTGGCTCAGACAGTAAAGAATTTGCCTGTAAATCAGGAGACCTGGATTCAATCCCTGGGTCGGGAAGATCCCCTGAAGAAGGGAATGGCTACCCACTCCAGTATTCTTCCCTGGAGAATTCCATGGGCAGAGGAGCCGGTGGGCTACAGTCCATGGGGTCGCAAAGAGTCAGATGCGACTTAGCGACTGAACAACAAGCAACCGTGTGCCATAGGTGCCCGTGATGCAGCTGAGCACACAGTCTCGTCCCCGTGGAGACGATGTTCTAATGGGTGGAGATGGGCAAGAGACAAATATGTCAGGTGGTGAGAAATAAAGCAGGTCTAAGGTATACAATGAATCTGCTTGTGCCATCTTGTGGTGATCAGGGAGGGGCCCCTCTGAGTCCCTGTATGAGATCAAGGAGGGAGACTTGTGGAAATTTGGGAAAAGTGTTCTAGGCAGAGGAAACAGCAAGTGCAAAGGCCCTGAGGCGGAAGTGTGTGTGGAGGTTTAAGAAACAGCAAGGAGACCTGTGTTCCGGGACTGGAGTGAGCAATGGTGAGAGTGATGGAGATAATTTGAGATGAATATTCAGGGGTCAGATCATGTAGGAGGCCTCATCACTGTGGATCTGAATCTAAGTTAGAGATGGAACGTGGAGAATTTTGAGGATGGGAAGGGCATTTTCTTTCTGTGTTAGCAAATTAGTCTGAGGATGCCCTTTGTTACTATGACTTGAAATCCAAAAGTAACAAGGAGAAGAAAGGTGAATAATTCCACCACATAAAAACAAGGCCAGGACTTCTCTGGTGGTCCAGTGGTTAGAAATTGCCTGCCAGTGCAGGGGACATGGGCTCCATCCCTGGTCTAAGAAGATTCCCCACGGTACAGGGCAAGTAAGTCTAAGTGCCACAGCTAGTGAGCCTGTGTGCCCTGGAGCTGATGCTCTGTAATGAGAGAAACCACTGCAATGAGAAGCCCACGCACTGAACCTAGAGAGTAGCCTGTGCTCACCACAACTAGAGGAAGACCGAGCACAGCAAGGAAGACCCAATGTAGTCAAAATAAATAAATAAACAAATGCACCTTCATAAAAAAAAAAAAAAAGGGCCAAATGCCACCACAGAAAAGTTTAAAAAAACCTGGGAAAACATAACTGTACTTCATATTATAGACCCCTTAATGTCTATAATATGTAAAGAGTTTCTAAGAATTAAGGATAAAAATATAAATATAAATTTGTATATTTACATAAAATATGCAAATCCCATAGGAAAAATATTGAGCAAATGGTGTAGTCAGAATGTTCACAAAAAATGAAACACAAGGGTTCTTTAATGCATTAAAAGACACTGGGCCTTGCTCTTAATAAGAGCAATGCAAGTTAAAATAAGAGGAATGTGAGATACCAATTTTTACATGTTAGATTGGCAAAATGATGCTCAATATGGTTGAGCTGTTAAAAAGTGAGCATATTAATATGTGGACTTCAGTCCTCCCCAGTAGAGATGAATTTGATGATGTTCATAAAGATTACAAATGCTTAGCTTCTGTGGCCAAGAAATCCCATGATAGAAATGCTTGCACGTGTGTGAAATGATGTATAAACACAAGGTTATTCATTGCAGCCATTTCTATCATAGCCAAAGGTTGCAGAGAACCCCTAAGATTCTTCATGAACTCCAGGACCAGTTGTATAAATTACCCCCATCTACACAATGGAATATATTACGGCTGAATCAAAGAATGAGGAAGTCTGCTCCGGCTGATGGGGGGAAAGCTCCCAGGACATACTCAAGGAAAGATCCCTTCACTCTTCACTCTTATGTGTATAGTATGTTGCTTTTTGTGAAAAAGTTTTAAAAGTGTATATTCATTTTTTCCACTAAAATGCTACACATTTATTTTTATATTTTTTAAATGTAGGCAGTATTTGAGCATTTTATTTTAAAAAATTAAAAACAAATCTTTTTGTATTGTTTTTGGCTGCACCCCTGCAGCATGCGGAACCTTAGTTCCCCGACCAGGATTGGAACACGTGCCCCTCTGCCTTGGTAGGGCACAGTCCCAACCACTGAACCACCAGGGAAGTCCCCTTATTTTCAAAGTTGTGGTAAAATCCACACAACATAAAATTGACCATTTTGACCATTTTTTGTGTACAGTTCACAGGCATTAAGTGCATTCATATTGTTGTTGACCCACCACCACCAGCCATCTCCAGAACTCTTTTTACCTTCCCAAACTGAAACTCTATCCCCATTAAACCCTCACTCCCCATTCCCATTCCCCAGACTCTTTGAACCACTATTTTACTTCCTGTCTACGAATTTACATATTCTAGGTACCTCATATAAATAGAATCACGCAATAGACTTGTTCTTTTACAGCTGGCTTGTATTGCTTGGCATAATATCTTCAAGGTTCATCTGTGTAATGTCTTCAAGCTTCATTTGTGTTGTAGCACAGGTCAGGATTTCCTTCCCTTTTATTTTAAAATTTTGCTTGCTCTGGGTCTTTGTTGCAGTGCGTGGGCTTCTCTAATTGCATCATGCAGGCTTAGTTGCCTGGTGGCACGTGGAATCTTAGTTCCCTGACACGGGCTTGAACCTGTGTACCCTGCATTAAAAGGCAGATTCCTAACCATTGGACCACCAGAGAAGTTCCTTCCTTTTTAAGGCTGAATACTATTCCTTTGTGTGATTATACCACAGTTCATTTATCCATTCACCAGGTATTTTTTTCCCTTGTATATTCAGATAGAAAATCTGGATAAATAACTCATAAAAGTTATTACAGGGAGGGGTGGGGAAATCAGAAACTGGGTAGTTGAGAAATGAGGAGGGTCAGAGAATGGCTTAAAAATATTTCTTAATATGTATTTTTTATTTTTGTGTATGTTCTTCTGTATTTTTTGATTTTGAAAAGCACTGTGAATGTTTTAACTATTTGAAAGATATTTTTAAGGGTCCTCTGGGCTGTTGTCTGGAGAATATATTGTAGGGAGGAAAATGCAGAAGGGGAGGAGGCTGCGGCAATATTCTAGGTGAGAAATCTTGGTGGTTGGACTAGGCTGGAGGCCAAAAAGGTGTTTTGAAGTACTTGGTTCTGAGTATATTTTGCAGGTCAGGTGAATAGGCTGTCCTGATAGACCATATATGAAGTGTGAAAGAAAGTAGAGATAATGCCAAGATTTTTGGCTTGAGCAGTTAGGATGGACTTATTTTGGCTAAGATGGGAAGATAGGATGGGGGGGGGTGTGAGTGTAGAAATCAAGAGTCAAAGGTAGGCTGGTTATTATCACCTTCTGAGCTTTGATCAGTCTCTGCTGGTCAGCGGTAGCATTCACCTAGCAACCTTTCTCTTCCCACCGCAATTGTTTTGTAAACGTATTTATGTATTTATTTTTGACTGGGTCTTCTTTGCTGCTGGTGGGCTTTCTCTAGTTGCAGCAAGCCGGGCGCTACCCTCTAGTTGCCACGCTACTCTCTAGTTGGGCTTCTCATTGTGGTGGCTTCTCTAGTTGCAGGCTCTAGGGCAAGAGGGCTTCAGTAGTTGTGGCTCCTGGGCTCTAGAGCACAGGCTCAGTAGTTGTGGTGCCTGGGCTTAGTTGCTCTGTGGCATGTGGGATCTTCCCGGACCAGGGATCCAGGGATTGAACTCATGTCTCCTCCGTTGGCAGGCGGATTCTTTACCACTGAGTCACCAGGGAGGCTCTGCATTTGTTTGTAGAGTTGCTATCTGGATTGATGATGATTCTTCCTGATTCGCAACAGAAACTGACTCAGGGTGATTTAAGCTTCAGAGGAATTTCTCGGGTGGATACTGGGGGTTCATGGGATCACCAGCCTTGGAAGATGGAAAAGGACAAAGTGAGGGCAGGACAGCAGCTAAGACCACAGTTTAAATCATCCCCTGGAACCAGCCAGCAGCTCTGGTTTTTGTTGCCAACACTGGTGATGCCACGCTTACATCCCTTCTGCCCCCTCCTCTTCCTGATCATTCCTCCAGGTGGGCAGCTCTCCATTCTAAATCCTGTGCATCTGCAGAGTGGAATCAGGGTCACATGCTCGCCCTCAAGCTGCAAGGGAAGCTGGGAGAGAAGGTCTGGTGTGTTCTTGTTCCAAGAGTCTATATGGAGACTTCCCTGGTGGTCCAGTGGTTAGGAGTCCGCCTGCCAATGCAGGGGACACAGGTCTGGGAAGATCCCACATGCCGCAGGGCAGCTAAGCCCATGCTCCACAACTACTGAAGCCACATGCCTAGAGCCCATGCTCTGCAACAAGAAAGCCACCGCAACGAGACACTTGCGCACCAGAATGAAGAACAACCTCTGCTCGCTGCAACTAGAGAAAGCCTGTGAGCTGCAATGAAGACATAGAGCAGCCAAAAAAAAAAAAAAAAACTATATGAACGGGGTTTGGAATACTGTCCGCCCCACCTGCAAATAAAAATCAAGTTCGGCTTCACTCATCCTGGGTATGATGGCTCTTCCTTCTTGGTAAGGAGGTAATTGTGTCTTTTAAAATAATTTACTTAAGGGAGTTTTTAAAACATTTTATAAATACAGATTTTATTTTGTGTTGGAGTATAGTTGCTTTACAATGTTATGTTACTTTCTGGTGTACAGCAAAGGGATTCAGTTATATATACACATATAGCCATTCTTTTCCTGATACTTTTCCCATAGAGGTTATCACAGAATATTAGGGAGAGTTCTAAAGGAGGTTTCTATATTAATTAATTATGCTGTGTTGAGTCTCAGTGGTGGCAGGTAGGCGTCTCTTGAGTTGTGGCGCATGGACTCCAGAGCGCCCAGGCTCAGTGGTTGCGGCTTGCTCCAAGGCATGTGGGATCTTAGTTCCCCAACCAGGGATTGAATAGGTCCCTTGAATTGGAAGGTGGATCCTTAATCACTGTACCAATATGGAAGTTCTAAAAAAAAAAATCAGAGTTTTTTTTTTTTTTTTAAGCAAGGAAATACTGGAAAATCATAAAATTCAGGGCAGAGGAGACCTTTGGGGTGAGGCAGGCAGCCAATATCAATGACATTCTAACGGTAGAGTCTGACGATAGGCTACTGTGTATGCACTTTGCTCCTCTGCCTTGTCAAGTGCATGTATTGTTCCATCAGTCAGCGTCCCAGATGGAAAGAGATAGCACACTCACAGTGGGTAATTTGGGGAATGATGGGGACAGGCACAATGGTTAAAGGAAGGGCCAGGGGACGGGAGCCTAATGGAGGATAATGCAGTGCCTTCCTGCTGCCGACCATGGGGTCCCATCACTAGCTGAAAGGGGCAAAAGGAGGGTGTGGTCCTCAGAAACTGGAGTCAGGGCCTGAAACGGACAGATGCTTCGAATCCACAGGGACTCTGCATGGAAGGGACAAACACCCTGGTCTTTCCCCTCCTACCTCCTGACCTCCTGCTGATGCCTCCCACTGGCAGAACCCAACGCAACTGGAAGCCGGAGGTGAAGGAAATTGATTGATCTGATCCTTGGGTGAGCCTCCTGGTTAAAGACCTTTTGCACATGTGTATTTCATCTACTCTTTTTTATTTTATTTTAAATGTTTATTTGTCTGTGCGTGCTAATTCTCTTTGGTCGTATCTGACTCTGTGTGACCCTATGGACTGTAGCCTGCCAGGCTCCTCTGTCCATGGGATTTCCCAGGCAAGAATATTGGAGTGGGTTGCTGTTTCTTTCTCCAGGGGATCTTCCAGACCTAGAAATCAAACCTGCATCTCCTACATCACAGGTGAATACTATATTCCAATAAAAATTAATTTAAAAAATCAGTATTCAGGTCATGTGAAATTAAATTACAGGGATGAAAATGGAAGTATTAGTTGTCCTGCTGCTGCTGCTAAGTCCAGTCATGTCCAATTCTTTGCGATCTTATGGGCTATAGCCTGTCAGGCTCCTTTATCCATGGGATTCTCCAGGCAAGAATACTGGAGTGGGTAGCCATTCCCTTCTCCAGGGGAATCTTCCCAACCCAGGGATGGAATCCAGGTCTCCTGCATTGCAGGGAGATTCTTCACCCTCTGAGCCCCACATGCCTGTGGGGATCATGTGCAGCATGATGGGGATCTTAGTTCCCTGACCAGGGATCGAATCCTTGTCCTCTGCAGACTCCAAAATAATTTTTTTTTTATTGAGATAGCATTTGTATGCCATAAACATTGCCCTGTTTAAGTGCACAATTCTGTGGGTTTGGGTGGATTCATAAGCTTATGCAACCATCACCATTATCTACTTTTAGATATTCTTTTGCAGGTATTCCAACCTTGCTTCAAAAATCCAGTACAGACAGAGCAGAAAGGAGGAACTGATTTGAAAAAATATTAAGTAACCCCTGCACTGACTCAAAGAGATCTCTTCCAAGGGTCCGGGATTCTCCTTTCAGTTTCCCTTTTATTGAAAGAGGCTCTAAAGACCAGCATAGACCGAGTTGGATGGCCCCAGACTAGATTCCTGCCTCTCCCCACCCCTCCCAACCCTGTCTCTTGAAACTGGGGATGTTCTGAGTGACTCCATCTCATAAGGCTGCCGAGCAAACTTTAATTAAAAATCTTTGCCTGGAGCTTGGCATTCCAAGGTGGTTATTGAACCCAAAACCACAACAAATATTCCAAGTGAAATGAAACAGTCCAGAGGACTTTGGTTTCAGCACTTTATTGCTAGTCCTGCTTGGTAGAAGATGACACCAGGGGAGTCACCTGCCCAGGGCCACCCACTGAATGAAAGGCAAAATCAGCATTTACACCCAGAGTCCATTTGCTTCCGAATTCTCAAGAGGAGGGCCAAGAAATGTGGGGGACACGTCTCAGGGTTCAGACGGAATCCTTATTGGTTTAAAAAAAAATTAAATTGTGGAAAAGTATATACAATACTAAAGGTGTCATCTTTACTATTTTTTTTTTTGGCAGACGCATGCAGGATCTGAGTTCCCTGACCAGGGATCGAACCTGCACCCCCTGCATGGAGAGCATGGGGTCTTAACCACTGGACCACCAGGGAAGTCCCTCTTCACTATTTTTAAGTGTATAGTTGACTAGATTTTTTTTTTAATTTGCTCATTTATTTTTAGCTGTGCT
Source organism: Bos javanicus (assembly GCF_032452875.1). Taxonomy (NCBI): domain Eukaryota; kingdom Metazoa; phylum Chordata; class Mammalia; order Artiodactyla; family Bovidae; genus Bos; species Bos javanicus. The sequence goes on along the minus strand of NC_083874.1, from coordinate 14,258,886 downwards.
GCATCTTCATTGCTGTGTGCCACCTTTCTCTAGTCGCAGTGAGCAAGGACTGCTCTCTAGTCTAGTCCTCTCTAGCTGTGGTACTTGGGCTTCTCGTTGCAGTGGCTTCTCTTGTTGTAGAGCATGGGCTCTAGGGCTCTCGGGCTTCAGTAATGGTGACTCCCAGGCTCTAGAGCACAGGCTCAACAGTTGTGGCACACAGGCTCAGCTGCTCCGCGGTGTGGGGGATCTTCCCTGATCAGGGATTGTCTTCTACATGGGCAGGTGGATTCTTTACCACTGAGCCACCAGTGACGCTCCTCCAGTTCATTAGTGATAAGTATATTTACAATGTTGTGTAACTGCCACCACCATCCATCTCCAAGAACTCTTTCTTCATCTTGCAGAATTGGAACGCTATCGCCATTAACCACTAACTCTCCATTCCCCCATTTCCCAGCCCCTGGCACCCACCATTCTACTTTGTCTCTTTGAATCTGACTCCTCTGGGACCTCATATAAGTGGAATCATACAGTATTTATCCTTTTGTGTCTGGCTTCTTTCACTCAGCAGAATGTCCTCACGTTTCATCCATGTTTTAGCACGTGTCAGAATTTCCTTCCTTTTTAAGGCTGAATAAATATTCCATTGTACAGATGGATCACAGTTTGTTTATCCAGTCATCTGTTGATGGACATTTGGGTTGGTTCCTCCTTCTGCCTATATTGTGGACAATGCTGTGCTGAACATGGGCGTACAATATCTTTTCAGTTCTTTTGGGTAATACCAAGGAATGGAACTGCTGAGTCGTATGATAATTTTATTTCACTGTTTGAGGAACTGCCTTACCACTTTCCGTAGGGGCTGCACCATTTTACATTCTTACCAACAGTGCCTGCCTAATGCCTAACGTGCCAAGTGCTTGGTCAGGTCCGACTCTTTGCGACCCCATGTACTGTAGCTTGCCAGGCTCCTCTGTCTATGGGATTTTCCAAGCAAGGATACTGGAGTGGGTTGCCGTTTCCTTCTCCAGGGGGTCTTCCCGACCCTGGGATTGAACCTGAGTCTCCTGTGTCTCTGCATTGCAGGTGGATTCTTTACCTGCTGATCCATCTGGGATGCCCACCAACAGTGCACAGGGTTCCAATTTCTTTACATCATTGCAAACACTTGCTATTTTCTGGGCATTAAAAAAATGTAGTCATGCTAATAGGTGTGAGAAAGGCCCTATTTCTTTTTAATGTTTTTATTTATACATGAGAAATTGAGCTTTATTACTACAGTGATTACTATTAGCTGCAAATATATATTCTATGAAAAAATATACATACATTGCTGGTATGTATGCAAACACATTTTACTGATGGATTGCATGTGTGCTAAGTTGCTTCCTTCATGTCCAATTCTTTGTGACCCTATGGACTGTAGCTCGCCGGGCTCCTCTGTCCATGGGGATTCTCCAGGCAAGAATATTGGAGTGGGTTGCCATGTCCTCCTCCAGGCGATTTTCCCAACCTAGGAATCGAACCCTCATCTTTTACATCTCCTACATTGGCAGGCAGGTTCTTTACCACTAGCACCACCTGGGAAGCCCTTCTGATGGAGTATGTGACCAGAATGTCTGGAAACCCCTTAGTCAAACCAGCTTTGAGTGTGTGTGTAGGAGGCGAGGAGGGATGGGAATGTTTGGATCATTCCTAAATTCCTAGACTGAAGATAATGAAGTCCAGAGGTTGACTGAGACAGCCTGTCTCATCCTTCAAGGTCCAGGGACAACGCCCCCTCCTCCAGGAAGACTTCCTTGCGTTCCCGGACACAACTCCAGCTCTCTGATCTGGGCTCCTCAGCCCAGGATGCCAGGATCCTAGGGTCCGCTCTCTCTGCTCCTAGCCTTGACCACAGAGGGGTCTGTACCTGGAGGCTGAGTGCTCTCTGGGGTTCCAGCAATGCCCAGACACAAAAATGTGTCAGGCAGAGTTTGTTGAATGAATGAATGAGTGAAGGGTCGTACATCCAGAGAGGGGTGTGAACTAAAGAGGCTTGGTTGTTCAGGGGTGAGGAGGGTTGGGTGAGGCTCTGTTCATCGGGGCCACACTGGGGTGCGGAAGCAGCTGCAGGCCAGGCACCGAAGGCCAAGGTTGAGGAGGCGTGGCCAGCGGAAGAGCAGGCAGTGGGAGGTTCGCACATACAGGCTGCCGGAGGGGTCCATGGCCTTGAGTGCGATCAGTGGAGTGTAGCGGGTGTTGGTCCGTCGGCGCAAGGGTGGTCTGGCCGAGCCGATGACCTTGACGATGACCTGTGGGGTGGAGTCCTGAGCTCTGGGACCCAAGGAGGGGCAGGGTTTCTGTAGGGAGGGGCCCCCTCACATACCTGAGCCATGTCTTGGGGCTCCAGGCCCCACCTCACCTTGGCTACATCCTGTGGGCTCTGTCCCACGTTGTGAAAGAGCTCCCTGGAGGCTGGGAGGTACAGATCTCGAAAGTAGCTCAGGGTGTCAGGGTCGGTGCCTGGGAACTCAGCTGTGGAAACCTGCTCTAGGAGCTTGCCCTCAAATTCTGTGACAACCGGGCCTGGCTCCACCAGGGAGATGCTGAGAAAAGGGGGAGGGGAGAGAGTCTGGTGCCCCCCAAATGCCAGATACCCCATTTTGTCTAATACTGTCTCTTTCTCTGTCTCTGTTTTTTTTTTTTTTTTTTTTTTGTGGCTGCATGACATGTAGGATCTTAGTTCCCTGACCAAGGATTGAGCCCATGCCTCTTGCATTGGAAGTGAAGTCTTAACCACTGGACCGCCAGGAAAGTCTCCGATACTGTCCCTCTTTTCTCCTCACTTCCCCATGTCTCCCATTGTTATTTCATGCCTCCTTGCTCCCACCCGTCTCCTCTGCTACTCCTCTCTCCTTGTCTGTCCTGCCACTGCCTCCATCCCCCCATCACTGTCCAAATGCCCGCCTCACAAGATGTTGAACTGTAGCAGCTGGACAGCCAGACTTTCGAAGAACCCCTCCATGGCAAACTTGGAGGCCGCGTAGACTTCGTTGAACACGACACCTGAGAAGATGGCAGGAAGGCAGGCCCTTTGGGGGTCTGGGTGGTGGGCTTGGTGGGTCCAGAGGGATGGGGTCTTGGGAGACAGAGCAAAGAGGATTTAGAGATCAGAGGATATCTGGGGCCAATGTGGTGGGTGTATGGTAGTGTGTTATGGGACCATGTGGGGTCAGGATGAAGTTGGGGTGCCAGGTCCCACCTCTTCCTTGCAGTGTTCCATCCATCCTTAGTCCAAGGAACTCTCCTATTTCCCTCCATCCTCTAAACGCTTGGGCCGCTTGGTCATGGGATTCCTGGGATCCACAAGGACAACCCCACTCACCAGGGTCTTTATTGGCCCCTTTATTGAACAGTGAATGTGTCCCCCCAAAGTCAGGGAGTGTAGCTGGAAGAGGGACCAGAGAGCTGGGTAAATGCAGATTTTCCATGTCAGGGTTACAAGTAGGGTGGATTCCTTAGGGGGCTGCTGGAGAGAGAGGCAGCTCCAAGGAAATTTCCAGGGAGAGGAAGGAAGTTGAGAGGAGTTCAAGGAGGAAAGAGCAGGCACAAGGATGGCAAGTAGGTGGCCTCCATAGTAGGCCTATGGCAGACATCTCTAGTCAATCACCACTCTCTTTCCTGCAGAACCTCAGAGTCCCAGATCTAGACATCTCTGGGGTCTGATGGGATCTGGCAAGAAGGAGTCTCCGGAGGAGTGCTGATGGTTCCTTTCAATTTTGTGGGATGGTTGGAAGAGATTTTTGGAGGTCTCCAGAAGTGGGGTTGATAATGGATGTGGATGGCCATTGGCAGCATGTATACCAGCCCTGTCTACTCCTGTACCATGGTAGACGTAATTAATCTATCCCAGAACTTCTTCCTCCTAAAGTTCAGTATTCTTCTCAATGCAGGCCTATGTAGGGAATATGAGTTAAAACCTAGTTGCCATCCTTCCAGCTGGGGGAGGCTCAGACACTGGGAGGATTCCCAGCATTGGATTCTCAGGACTCACCCTGCAGCCCCATGACACTGCTGACCACCACGATGTGGCCCTGTCGCCTCCTCTTCATGCTGGGAAGCACAGCTTTGACCAGCCGGACAGCCCCAAAAAAGTTGGTATCAAAGACGTTCTGCATGGCAGCTAGGCTGAGCCCTTCCAAGGGCCCCACCAGGCCCACTCCAGCATTATTCACTAAGGTGGGTAGGAGTGAGGGTTACTTTGAAGTCCCCCAACCCTTCTAGGGTCACTTTCCCAAGGACACTCACTAAATTGTTCCCCCCTCCCCCCACTCCAGGTCTGGGGTTAATCCAGGGTATCTAGGGCAGACAAATGTGGAGCCTTGAAAATCTTTAGATACAGTTTAGCATTTGTTATAGGGGACTCTTAACCCTGGGTGGGGAAGAGGACTGCTGGGAACAGCCTTGCCTTCAATGCATGAGCAATTCAGCTCTGACCCCAAATTGCATCAAAACAGCCACATCCACCCCTTCTTAGAGGACCATTTAGGGACCATGAGTTGCTTCTTCATCATGCTCCTTTCCCTCAATGACTCATCAAATTAATTTCCCCAACCACGTATGGTTTTCTTCATACGTGAGAAGTTCCATTAAAAAAAATCCACCCTATTCCCAGATCTCAATTTATTTTTTGTTTCTTTAATAAATTGAATGGTATCCTGGGCTCTTAGCCAACTGGTCTACCCCTTCCATACAGTGTCAGAGGTTGCTGGTCAAACAATAGGGCTGGTTCCCAGACACTGGAGAGGGCTTGCTGTGATTGAGGATCTCTGCTTAGGCCAAGGAGGAGGCAAGTGACCCCAGGGGATGCTCAGACTCACCCAGCACGTCCACTTCCCCTCCCTGGATGCAGCTGAGACACTGGGCCACTGACTCATCACTGCACACGTCCAGCTGGGCCACGGTGAGGGTCTGACCCAGAGCCTCCCCAGCGGCTGCCTCCAGTGTCCCCTTCTTTCCCAGGTCCCTCATGGTGGCCACCACTGGGAACAGAGAGCAGAGTTGGAGCAGGCACTGGGGTTCCTTTACCCTATGAGTGAACTTCCATGTTCCTGTGATACTGCATGAGGAATGTCACAGAGGAATGGAGACTCATAGGTTTACACATCTACATTCACCATACAATCACAAATGCATACTTATGTACAGACATTTATATGTACCTCCATCCATCCATCCATTCATCTAACAAACATTTATTTACGTTCACTTTACCCTATGCCCTATTCGAGGTGCAGAGGCTATCCCATGAAATAAGATAAAGTGCATGCCCTCAAGGAATTCAGAACCAGTAGGTAAGACAATAAAATAAACATAGAACAGGTTGGCTTGAGAAAGGAAATGCCTGCACATCTAAAGTCAACATACGCCTGTTATATGGAGTGAAGTAAGTCAGAAAGACAAAAACAAATGTTGTATATTACGCATATATACGGAATCTAGAAAAATAGTACTGGTAAGCTTATTTGCAGGGAAGGAATGGAGACACAGATGTAGAGAATGGACACAGTGGGGGAAGGAGAGGGTAGGATGAATTGAGAACGTAGCATTGACATATATACACTACCACGTGTAAAATAGATAGTGGGAAGCTGCTGTTTAACACAGGGAGCCCAGCCTCCATTCTGTGATGACCTAGAGGAATGGGAGTGGGAAGGAGGGGATATAATAGAATTGTGGCTGATTCGAATTGTATGGCAGAAACCAACACAACATTGTAAAGCCACTGTGCTGTGCTAAGTCACTTCATGTCCAACTCTTTGTGACGCCATGGACCATAGCCTGCCAGGCTCCTCTGTCCATGGGATTCTCCAGGCAAGAATACTGGAGTGGGTTACCATTTCCTTCTCCAGGGGATCTTTCTGACCCAGGGATTGAACCCGTGTATCTCACGTCTCCTGCATTGGCAGGTGGGTTCTTTATAACTAGCACCACCTTATCCTCCAATAAAAAAATAAAGTCAACATATGTGCAAATATGCACATGTAAGTATGAATAGCCACATTTACATCATCAGCATAGATTGCAATTTATTGAATACCTACTATGTGCCATATACTATGCTAAACATTTTTTAATAAGTGCTAACTCCAATCCTCACAGGAATCCTATGATTAGGTCATTGACTTATTTTCCAAAGATGGCCACAATATCTTTTATTGCTCATGCTCTTCTACAATGTAGCTTCTCACCCAGCAGGACATGAAATCTGATTCTTGAATCCTGTGACTGGCTGGGAATCAATAGACTGTGGTAAAGGTAACACTGTGTGGCTTCGTAGATTAGGATGGAAAAGATGTTGCAGTTTCTGCCTTGCTTGCTGGAACACTTACTCTTGAAGCCTTTAGCCACCCTATAGCAGCCCTGTCCTGAGGCCACCATGCTAGGAGGAAGCCCAAGCCAGCCCAGACAGAAAGACCCCATGAAGCAGCCCCGAGATGGCTGGAAGGGAGAGAGATGTCTGCCCAACCCTGACATGTTCCAGTCTCCTCTGTTCTCTTTGTAGCCTTTGACCTTGAGCCTGAACTGCCCAGCTGAGCTCTTCCAAATTCACAACCTTTGTAAATCTCTCAAGAAAAGTGATCACAGCTGTTGTATGCCATACATTTTTGGGTGCTCTGTTTTTAACAGTAGTAATCAGAACACATACATAATGTTATTATCCCCATTAACTCACCAAGTCTCAACAAAATGAAGTTTCTTGCCTAATTTATCCTTGTTGTTTAGTTGCTAAGTCAAATCCGACTCTCTGCGACCCCATGGACTGTAGCCCGCCAGGCTCCTCTGACCATGGGTTTTGCCAAAGTTGTGCATCTCTCTAAGACAGAGAGCAGAGCCCTGGGAGAAGCAGCCTTGCCAAGTGGGGCAATGTCCTCACCCTTGCATCCTCCTATTAAGTAATGGCCCTTTGGCTGCTTCGACTGTAGTGTGCTCTGGGTCAGAGGTTCTGGGTGGGGTGCACATTGGGGCCATTGACTCTAGAGCGGCAGGAGGCCAAGTCTTTAGATGTACAGCGCCCTCCCCTCCCCAAACCCTCAAGGTCAGGGTCACTTAAGAGGCTTATCACTGAATAGTAATCTGGGGAGGTGTGGGGGAGGGGAACGCGTAAGTGAAACCTCAGAAAAGTCCTCCCCAGCCAGCCCTTCTAAAAATATCACACACGCCCACCCCGCTTCCTTTATTTTGCTTCTGACCACTCATCAGCACTAGCCATATAATACAATTAAATTATCTGTTTAGTATTTGTCTTCCCTCTCCTCCCCCAGATTTTTGTCTTTTTTTTTTGCAGCTGTATTTCCACACCTAAAATCTGAGACCCAATAGGTGCATCAGAAGCTTTCTTTGGATGGGGGATGATTCACAAGCAGAGGTGGGAAGGGGGCCTCTCGGTGTTCTGGGTTCTCTCCAAGTTCACCAAGGCAGCTGAAGGCATGGACTAGCGGAAATAGTTCGGGGAGAGCTGAGGGGTCCTGGGAAACCATGCCCACTCCTGTCTTTCCTGGCCTGTCCTCCCCACCTCCAGGCCCCTTACCCTGGTAGCGCTGCCTGGGGTCATGAGCCAGCTGCACTGCCAGCTCCAAGCCGATCCCAGAGGAGCATCCTGAGATGAGTACAGTCCGGGGTGCATCGGCCATGTTGATTCCTCCCTGGACGCGTGACCTCCACTGGCCAGCAGCTGACTCCCACCACCTGTCATCCGCTCATCTGCTCTCTCCTAAGCACCCTCCACCTGATCCCCAGCAGCGTGAAGGGACCCTGGGATCCCTCAATTATGAACTGACCTTGCACAGGCAGCCACGGGGCGGGAGGATGGTGGGGCGGGGGCGGGGGGGGGGGGAGGAGAATCCCTTAACTTCAATATAGTCCTTTCTTTTTATCTGTCAAATATTTCCTCTCCTCCCCAATACACTCATAACTGGGGGCTTTCGTTATGATGATAAGTTATTCAGGGCTGGCGGGGGGAGTTGGGGTGCATGGGGAATGAGTAGGGGTGTTCTCTTGCTGTTTCTACCCTGGGCAAAGAATCTCTGGTGGAGAGAGTGTGGTCCCAGAAGGGTCCTTTCAAAGAGAGAAAGGGCATAGAAATGGCAGAAGATGAGGTTAGACTATAGGAAGAACTTCCCAACAAAACAGGGCAGGGCAGGAACTTCATGGGTCTTCAGCTAGGGAAGTCTTGGTCTCCGGGTGTCCCTGAAGAGGGAAGAGAAATGACTTGAGGAGATTCCCTCTCCTCCTCCCACTCAGGGCCCCCCCTCCCCCTCACGCCAGATGGGTCCCCACCCCCTCCTCCCCAGGGACACAAAGTCTCTTTGTGTAAGAGTCAGAGGCCGGGAGGGAGGCTTCTCCCTCTTCCCCATGGGGGGCGGGGCAGTTCAGGGCCCGGGACACGCCCCTTGGGTTCCTCCCTGCGGAAGCTCTCAGATCCTGCCTGTCTGCGCTTGTTCAATTGCACAGACAGCTCCGCCTGACCTGACCCCCTGGGTCCCCCTCACACTGGGGTGGGGAGGGTTCCCAGTGGGGTGAAGGGAGCGTTCTGCTTCACCCCAGGAATGACAGGGCTCCACCCCTCCCTGCAGCAGTGCCCTGCTTGAGGGTAGGACCAGACTCCCTGATTTAATAGGGAAATGCATAAGGATTCGGAGTTTTGCCTGGGACGTCCCGCTGGGATCTGAGTCTGGGAGAAGAGCAAGGAGGATGGAGGTGGGGGGCTTTATTTGAAGATTAAGAGTTTGGGTTTCTCTGGTGGCTCAGACAACAAAGAATCTGCCTGTGATGCAGGAGACCCAGGTTTGACCCTGGGTCAGGAAGATCCCCTGGAGAAGGAAAAGGCAACCCACTCCAGTATTCTTGCATGGAGAATTCCATGGACAGAGGAGCCTGGCAAGCCATAGCCCATGAGGTCTCCAAAGAGTCAGGCATGACTGAGCACACACAGGGGAGACGGGGTGAGGCTGGTACCTTATTGTGGGGTCAGACAGGTGGGTGAGGATTTAGCATCAGGCTGGGACCCCATTTAGGGGCCTGACTGAGACAAAGGATCTGGTATAAAGCTCTAGCCTCTAATTCCAGGCCCTAGATGGAGGCTGCAGGTTTGAAAGCAACTAAGCTCTTCGACAGAGCCTGTTTGGAGAAAAAGTCTGGGACCCTGGAATTTAAGGCTGGGTGGGAATGACCCTCCTCCACTACTGTTATTGTTCAGTCGGCCAGTTGTGTCTGACTCTTTGCAACCCCATGGACTGAAGTACACCAGGCCTCCCTGTCCCTCACCATCTCCTGAAGTTTGCCCAAGTTCATGTCCATTGCATCCGTGATGCTATTCAGATATCTCATCCTCTGATGCACTCTTGTGCCCTCAATCTTCCCCAGTATCAGGGACTTTTCCAATGAGCCGGCTGTTCACATCAGATACTGGAGCTTCAGTTTCAGCAGCAGTCCTTCCAACCAGTATTCAGGTTGATTTCCCTAAGATTTGATGGTTTTGATCTCCTTGTCCAAGGGAGTTTCAGAAGTCTTCTAAAGCACCACATTTCGAAGGTATCAATTCTTTGGCATTCTGCCTTTACCCTCCACTGTCACAACTGTACCTGACCACTGGGAAGACCACAGCCTTGACTATACGGACCTTTGCCGGCAGAGTAATGTCTGTATTTTCCACCACACTGTCTAGGTTTGTCATTGTTTTCCTGCCAAGAAGCAGTCGTCTTCTGATTTCATGGCTGCAGTCATGGGGCCAAGTGCCATGATCTTAGTTGTTTTTTGTTTTTTTTTTTTTTTAATAATATTTAGTTTTAAGCCGGCTCTTTCACTCTCCGCTACTGTGGGGTGGGGCAAAAAGGGCCCAGCTCCCGGCCCAGGGCTCCACCCTTAGCCGTCCAATCAGCGCTCAGCACAAACTTTCCCAATTCCCCACACCAGCTGTCAGCTGCCCCCCCTCCCTTGAGCTCCGCCTGGCCGGGCGCTGGAGCGCAGGGAGAGGCCAGGGCGGGGTCTCGGGCAGTCTCCTGCGGATCCAGAGTGGAGTCGGCCGCGGAGGGACTGCACCGAGCCCGAGGAGACGCCGCGCCCCGCAGCCGCCCGGGCTGGTCCCCCGCCTTGAGTGTGGGCCCCGCCGGGATGGGGAGTCGCCGGGGCCCGGGCCAGCCGCGGGCCGGCCTCTGCCTGCTCCTGGCCTCTTTGCAGCTTCTGCCCCGGACGCAGGCCGGTGAGCTGGGAAAGGGGAAATAGGACCTGGAGTGCAGGGTCCAGCGAGGCTCCCAGAGACGCCGCGGAGTGGGGAATGCGGGTGTGCACGTTGCGTGGGGCGCTAGTGTTTGACTCTGGGCGGTTTGCGGGTCTGACAGTTTGGGGAGGCATGGAAACCTGTGACCCTGTTTCGTGGTGTGTGCATGGGAATGCATGCAATTTATAGGTATGTGTGCGTGCGCAGCCATGAGCTTGGGGGCATTTAGAGTGAAATTATGTGTGTGCTCGGAGTGGGAGTTGACGATTGTATGGATATGGGCGATGGGATAATCCCTGGGAGAATCTGTGATTGAGTTGTATTGCGAGTGTGTGTCTGTGTGTGGGGCTGATTTTTAAGAATAACCGCGCGTGTTATGCGTGTGTTTCTGATTGTGTGTCTCTGGGTGACGCTATGAGGGCTGTGGTTGTGACTTGGGGGATACATAGGTAAATAACTGCCCATGAGGATCATTCTAAGGGGGATGGTAGGTGGGGACTTGTAGGGGAGAGGGTTGACCTGGGATTCAGAGCTCCCTTGGCGGCTCCCCAAATGGCTTCACCTTATTCTTCCTCTTCCTCCTTTGTGCCCAGTTAGCGCACTCCCACCTCCTTTCCCCCACATCCCTGACCCCCTCCCCCACCCCGCGCTCCCCAGAGCCGGGATCAGCACCATGGACAGGGCCTCGGGAGGGCCCTGGGGAGGGGCGAGACGGGGCGGGGCTCAGGGAAGGGAGGGGCGGAGTGCGGGCCGGGTGGTGGGGGGAGTGGAAGTTGCTCCCCCAAGCTGAGCAAGCCTCGGGTGTTTTTCCCGAGGAATTTCTCAGGGCCCCCCCAGGGGGTCCCGGGGGCCGCCGGACGGATGAGTCAGCGCTGACGCACGCCCAGCTGTGCGGTTCTGGCAGGACGCCACGCCCCGCCCCTCAGGGTTCTGGGTCGGGGGCGCCCCGGGCTTTGGGAAGGTCGTGGTTCTTCAAGTGTGACTGAGGGGGTTTCCCTGGTCTAAGATACCCCAAGTCAGGCCCTCCCGGTAATCCTTCACTAAGGTGAACTCAGACGCAGCCCACCCCCACCCGAGCACCCTGGCCCCTCCAACTTTCTCACTTTCTCAGCAGTTCAGAGAGGTCCCTGTTCACGCAGATGATCCCAAATTAGCCTATGCCCCATTCCCACGCTCACACATCCACACAGTCGTGCGATCTCACGCACGCATTCCGAATATAAGGCCCCTGGGACGCCAAGAATGTTAAACACCTGATGCCCACGCCCAGGCAACCCCATCAGCCGTCCGCCACACGGCCTCGGCTTTTGTCACCCGCCTACACTTTCAAACTCTCGCACGTTCTTCCACTGGCATCCACACAAAGCAGTAAATATTCTCAACCAGTCACCCACTCGCTGACTTGGCCTCAGGCTCACAGTTAACCCCACGCCTGCATCTGTTATAGCTCGAGTTTGAGCTATAACAATCACAGATTTCCCTGAATCACCTGCAGAACCTCTGACTCACTGCTGGGACCCCAGAACAAGTCCAAGAACTGCACCTAAACACTCCATCATAGGCCAAATACTCACAGACATAGAGACACCACAAAGAACATGCTCAGCTAGTCCCTGGACCATATAGAGTCAGTCATACACATGCCTGCAGTCTCACCCACATACACTATGGCACGTATACACATTTGCACATTCATATATAAGCTCCCCTACACATCTGAGGGGTCCCAGCCATGTCCCAGCCTGATCCCTGCCTGCCTTTCTCCAGATCCTAGACCCCACCCAGCATCTCCCTGGGGTCCTAACCAGCACCGGGGAGAGTCTGTGGGGAGAAGGGCAAGCTGGGTGCTTGACAGACCCCCACCTTCTGGTCCTGCAGGCAGAACTCAATGCCTCTTGTGTATTTCCTTGTCACCAAGCCAGCTATGAAAAGAAAGGCAGTTAGTTTCTGAAAGGCCATGACAGAAGGAACACAGATTGAAGTAGGAGACATTTGGGTTAGATGATGGGGAAGGCTTTTAAAATGTGATTGAGCAGTCGGTCGAGGGGAGATCCTTCTGAGTTTGGGTGAAAGGAGAGCCTGGGAGAGCCATGCTGGGTGGAATCATGGATCTCAGCCCTCCCCGGGGCTCCAGCCTGCAGAGAGGGCAGCTGGGCTGATTATTCCACCCAGGAGTGACCCTTGTGGTCAGGAGAGCCTGGGAGTCCAGATCTTAGCCCCAGGGGGCTGTAACCCAAATACCTCTTAATGACAGCCCAGCCACAGAACAGGCAATTCAGGCAATTAAAGATGAGGCTGGTGGAAGCAGCAGAGTTGGGCGGGGGGGTGGGGGGGTGGGGGGAGTGGGTATGGATAGAAAGAGAGAGAGAAAGAGAGAGAGAGAGAGAGATGGGAGAGTAATCCACACATAGAGATAGAGAGAGGCATGCAGAGAAAAACAGATGTGAGAACCAGGGAAGTACCAAGAGGCAGAGACAGAGAGAGCTAGAGAGTGAGAGCGAGCGTGAGTTAGCAAAAGAGAGAGGGAGAGGGACTGATTCAGAATTGGACACAGAAAGTGGGATGGGGAGAAGGCGGGGAGGGGGAGAGAAGGAAAAATAGCAGAAGTTTGGGGCAAGAGAGAGCTGAGGCTGGAACAGGGCTCTGTAGTCTGGTGAATGCGGGATCTGACCCAGGGGGAGCGGAGATGGGAAGCCCACATCTGAGCCCCGATCTCCCCCAAGTCTGGCCCCTCACCCTGGCTCCCCAATGGTGAGCTCAGCCGAGCCGCCCCCGGGGTGAGGTCATGGCAGATTCGGCAGAATCTGGCTCCTGCCAAGAGGCTGGGTCAGGGGGTCAGTGGGACAGTCTGCTGAGGGGAGGGGGATCAGGCAGGGGCTTTGGGCCCAGGGGAGGACCCCACCCACCCTTGCCCAGCCATGTGGTTCTACTTAGCACTGGCCAGGCTGCACCGGGTGGGGCTGGTAGGACAGCCTGGGTTAAGATCTGACTGGACCAGTCTCTTCCTTTGCTGGGATGAGAGGGAGAGGGTCAGAGGGAGGAAGTCAGGAGGTTATCAGGGAGAGGTGGTCAGAGGAGAAGGTCGGAGAGGGTGATGAAATGGGGAGGTCACGGGTTGAAAGAGACTGGGATAGGCAGAGGAAAGAGGTCGGGGGTAGTCAGAAGGAGACGGTCAGGGTCAGGCAGAGGAAGGTCAGAGGGCATGGCCAGAAATCAGTGGGGATCAGATAAAGTGTGGTCAGAGGGAAGAGATCCAAAATGGCAGTGGTCAAAGAGAGGAAGTCCTGGGTGATGGTGGTCAGAGGAAGAAGCCAGGAGAGGTGGTGGTCAGAGGGAGGAAGTCATGGGTGAAGGTTGTCAGAGGAAGTCATGGACGAGTGTGGTCAGAGGGAGGATGTCCGAGGGAGTGGAGCCAAGGGAAGAGGTGGGAAGGACATACAGAAGGAGCCCCTCCTCTCTAAGCGGGTTTCCCCTGGCAAGGGGGCTTCAGGCCTGGGAAGCAGCCCCAGGGAGCTGGTGCGGGGGAGTGTGGAGAGGGGGACCGCCTGGCTCTGGGGCTCAGGCCAGGAAGCTTTGATTCATCCCAGAACTAGGTCAGCTTTTTTTTCTTCTCACCAAAAACCAAGGGAAAAAAAACAGGAGTCAACAGGCTGATGAGGCCGGAACAGCTGTGGAGGGGTGAGGGGAGCACGGGTCCCAGGCCTGCTCCTTCCCCCGACCCATAAACACAGTTGGGGATGCTGAGTCCTCCAAACTGGAGCTGCTCACACAGAGTCCTGGGCTTGTTCTAACTGCCCTGCACCCCGCCTTCTTTCTCTAGTAGATCCTGTGGATGTGCTGAAGGCACTGGGCATGCGGGGGGGCCAGGCTGGGATCCCTGAGGGACCCGGCCTCTGCCCCCAGAGGGTCCCGGAGGGCGACCGAGCATTCCGGGTGGGCAAGACTGGCACACTTGGTGTCCCCACGCAGGAGCTCTTCCAAGGTGAGTCAGGGCCAGAGGCTGTGGGTCATCCTGGGAGCTGGGGTCACAGCATGAACTGCCCCCTTCCCTCTGCCCTCCCAGATGGGCACTTTCCTGAGAACTTCTCCATCCTGATCACCCTGCGGGGCCAGCCGGCCAACCGTTCTGTCCTTCTGTCCATCTATGATGAGGGCGGCGTCCGGCAGCTCGGCTTGGCCTTGGGGCCAGCTCTGGACCTCCTAGGTGACTCCTTCAGCCCCCTCCCCCAGCAGGTCAACCTCACGGATGGCAGGTGAATATGGGGAGGGTGGGGGATCCCGGGAGGGTGAGTGAAGAGCACCCCTCCACTGAGACTGTGTGCTTGCAGGTGGCACCGTGTGGCAGTCAGTGTGGACGGTGAGATGGTGACCCTGGTGGCTGATTGTGAACCTCAGCTCCCCATGTTGGCTCAGGGACCTCGATTCATCAGTACAGCGGGACTCACTGTGCTGGGGACCCAGGACCTTGGCGAGGAGACTTTTGAGGTAGCTTTTCAGGGATTGGGCTTCCCTGAAAGCTCAGTTGGTAAAGAATCCGCCTACAATGCAGGAGACCCCGGTTCGATTCCTGGGTCAGGAAGATCCACTGGAGAGGGGATAGGCTACCCACTCCACTATTCTTGGGCTTTCCTTGTGACTCAGCTGGTAAAGAATCCGCCTGCAATGTGGGAGACCTGGGTTTGATCCCTGGGTTAGGAAGATCCACTGGAGAAGGGAAAAGGCTGCCCACTCTAGTATTCTGGCCTGGAGAAGTCCATGGACTGTATAGTGCATGGGATTGCAAAGAGTCAAACATGACTGAGTGACTTTCAGTTCACTTCACTTCACTTCAGTGATGGGGAAACTGAGGCAGAGGGCTGAAGGAAGGTTTGTCTGCAGCCTGAATCTGGAGAAGAAATGGAAGAAGAGAACTATCCAGCTTCAATTCAGCACCAGGAAGCTGAGAGAAGGGAGCCCATGTGTTGTAGTGCATCTTTGGTGTCTGTCTGTGAGACTGTAAAACCACGATTCAATCATTTGTGATGGTGCATGCTAGGCTTAGGCTTCACAGGTGGCACTCGTAGTAAAGAACCTGCCCGGCAATGCAGGAGACAAAAGAAACGTGGGTTTGACCCCTGGGTCGAGAAGATCCCCTGGAGGAGGAAATGGCAACCCACTCCAGTATCTTTGCTTGGAGAATCCCATGGACAGAAGAACTTATCGGACTATAGCCCAAGGGGTCACAAAGAGATGGACACGACTGAAGCGACTTAGCATGCACACACATACTTAGCTTAAGGTGGGAGGATAAGACTGTGATGCGTGACCACACTGGCTGTTGTGATGGTGTGTGTTGCCAGCAAGGCAAGGTGTCATGAGGCTCTGTGACAGACGTGTTTTCAATGTGTCATAAAATTGTCATGTGTGTCATAAAAATCCAGGAAACTCATCATCCGGTTTCTTTTTCTAAAAGAAAAAAATGTCTATTGTTATGGCTGTGCTGGGTCTTCGTTGCTGCTGTGGCTACTCTCCAGTTGCAGTGCATGGGCTTTCCCTTGTGGTGGCTTTTCTTGTTGGGGAACATGGGCTCCAGGGCACGTGGGCTTTAGTAGTTGTGATGCATGGATTTAGTTTCACTGTAGCACGTGGCATCTTCCTGGACTAGGGATTGAACCCATGTCTGCATTGGCAGATTTTTAACCACTAGACTACTAGGAAAGTTTTTGTTTCCCTTCTCGTCCCTGGTACCTTGAAGGGCACCTGACTCACAGTAGGTGTCACCATGTGCCTAAG